>NW_004567104.1:17273178-17366341 GCF_000260355.1 Condylura cristata | reverse complement strand
CTAATGGCTTTTAAATTAATAAATAATAATTATCAATTTTTTTCATGTAATTTTATTATAGGCACTAACCCTGCAATTAGAAAAACTGACATTGGAATGTAATCAGAGGAGAAAGGTACTTGATAATGAACTTACAGAGACTTTAAGTGCACAGGTTGGTTTAGTGAAATTTTTATTTCTTTCTTAACTGTCAAGAGGATGTTTGCAAATGCACTTAAATTCACAGAAATGTTATTTGCTTTCTGTTTGACAGTTAGAATTGGATAAAGCAGCACAAGATTTCCGTAAGATTCACGTAGAAAGACAAGAACTCATCAAACAGTGGGAGAACACAATAGAACAGATGCTGAAGAGAGATAAAGACATAGATAACTGTGCCTTGGTAAAGTCTGTTTTTCAAAATGTTCAGCTGTATTTACCTGTTTTGTACTTAACACATTCATTTCAAATGTAAATCACATTGTTATTTGAAAGTCGCTTTTGTTGCATTCAGTATTTTTGGTAAATGTTTTTCAGTGCTAACTCTGTATCTATTTAAAAGTATGATTTCATGAAGATAATTTATGGTATTGTAATGCCTTGTCTGAAATGTGCAATAAGACAAAGTCAACAGATAATGCTGAAGAAAGTTCAGTGCCCTGACTTATATATGATATTTATATGTGTCTTGGTTATAACTTAATGTGTGCTATTTGATAATAACTACAGATGTAGAGAAGTAAATGTCATGTAGTGAAGGGGAAGGAAAGAAACCTAGAGTGTAATAAAGTTTCACTTTTGAAGCTGAGGCACTAACAATGTGCTAGGGTTGGAAAGGGGAAGGACACCCAGTGATTGAGCACAGATGTGTTGCTGTTTTTGGCTTCTTCCAGAAGAATGTAGGAGAACTTTTGGGGGGAGAAATAATGGTTAAAAAAAATTTCAAAGATAAGGAAAATTGGAAGTAAAAGGACAGTTGGTTGAGAAGCTGTATTAAATTCCATTGTGATTCTACTCCATGGAAAGGCATTTAGTAAACACTCAATCACTGGGAATTTGGAATTCTGATATCTGGATGTGGTTTACTTTTGAGTCTTTAAATTTCTGCAAGTGTCGAACATTTTATGAACACAGGCTATACCTCGCTGGGAGGGTCAAGGAAGAACCAGTTGTAACTATGAGTTCTTTTTAATTCTTAATTCTGATGTTGGCTTCATTTTCTTGACTTTTTACTGTTTTCACACTCAAGACTTCACTGCCTATTTTGTGTAATTCAAATGTTCCAGATTCAAGATTGCAGATCCAGTTCAGCATTCTAATAGAACCCCACAATTAAATTGACCCAGTTTTCTGATTTGGCAGAACACATACTAGTGTTTCCCATTTGCAGGTTGACTTGCTTGTTTTCTACATTGTAGAAGACTAGGGAGGGTGGTAAGAAGTGTTTTCATAGATATGGTATACTTCTAAGTATTTGGCTCTCTGAGAACAAAACAAAATGGAAGAAAACCCTCATCCACCACTCTCCCCCACAATTCTTGGCATTTCTGATTTCTTTATTAAAACTACTTCTACACCAAAATGATGTGACAACACAGATTTGAGAAGAGATATGTAGGGCAGTTCTGATGAGCCAGTGACAGCTGGTTCATGACACTAAAGGATTTAATCTGAGATTGGATCCTTTTGTCTCTCTTTCTCCAAAGTAAGCCTTCTCTGATTCTGTCTTGGTAGGAATTTAGCTGTATAAACTAAAATCGACTTTTTTTTTAAGATTTATTTATTTATTCATATAGAACTGGGGTACAGGCCAGAGATGTGGAGGGTGAGAGGATTCACCAGGAACAGAGTGGAGAGCAGAACAGGCAGATCGACGAAGTACACTGCTGAGGGGAGCAGCCGGCGGGCCAGGAGAGGTCTGCCGTGCCATGTGGATCTCCTCTGGGGCAGGCGGGGATCGAACTCATGGGGAAGTGGCTTAAACCTTCCAGTGCAGTGCTTTAACCCGCTGCGCCACCAGGGAGGGCCCCTAAAAACTCTGGTAGCAATATGTAGATAGAATTGGAGGGGAAAAGGAAAACCTATCCTAAATTTTTTTTTTCATATTTTCCAGGACTCTTAAAAGAAACTTTCATAAGATTGAAAAAATACATTTTATAATACTTAGAAAAATATTGTTTTATTATATATTTATTCTAGTGTCAGAATTTTGGGATATTAGTTATAAGTGTCACCTATATGAAAACTTAAATGTGAATAGGTAGCACTGTCCAAAATATGAATGTTGAAGTCGGTATTAAAGCAACTGATTAAGTGGTACAAGAGTGTAAGCAGCAAATTCTAGTATGATCACTTGAAATATATAAACTTAGAATATTCTGAGATGTCCTGTGGTTGAGTGAAAACAGTAATAGATAGAAAAATACAGTTACAGAAAGGTGTTCTAAAAAGCATATGGAAATACTAGATAAACACATTTAAAATATTTTAAAAAATGGACTGCATCTCAGATTTATATTCATTTAACATGCTAATATGTATAGCATTAAATGCAGCATTTCTAAAACTTAAGATATCAGAATACATACCATACCCCCATGCAAACTCCTGCGGTTAATTGTTGGGTGGGAAAAATGTCCTGAAAAATGTGAAAAAAAAATTTTTTTTTAGGGTAGTTTTTCCTTTTCCCCTCCAATTCTATCAACATATTGCTACCAGAGTTTTTTGTAAAAAATCACATACAATTTAAAAAAATGCTGTCTTGTTCCATATTGGTTCAGAGTTGGTCTTCTTTAACATGGCATTTGAATTTGACTCTAAGCTCTATTTTTCCTTTTTCACCCCTTTCTTTGGTACCTACTTCATATAACCCATTCCTTTTTCACCCTTTACTTTGACCTCATTAGTGTACTTATACATCTCCATTTATTTTTTCAGGCCTGACTCAAAGCCTCTCAGGTAATACCTCCTAGGACTCCTGTGGGGAAGACTTCATTTTTTCTCTGTTCCCACAGTACTTTATGTACATCTCAGTTATTGCTGTGTGTGTTCATCTTGTTTTATACTGTGAAGACTAGCAAAAGTCTTGAGTGAAAAAGGCATTCCTATTGAAATCTGTAACTAAAATGTTATTCTCAAAAGATGAAAAATCTAGTGCAATATTTGGAAAACTACATTGAAATCCAACTTTGCATTTGAAAAATATTCAACTTTTTTTGTTTAAATCATATATGTTGTTTATAAGACATTGGATTTTTTTCATCTGTTTAACAAATTACAGATAAAATGAAAGAAAATATAGAGACCTTTAAAAATATGGACTTACAGATATTTGTGTGTATAATACCAGTATTTTGTTTTTATATAAAATAGGCTTTCATTAAAAAAATATTCTCATTGGCCCTCCCTGGTGGTGCAGCAGGTTAAAGCACAGCACAAAGAAGCTTAAGCCACTTCCACATGAGTTCCATCCCCACCTTCCCCAGAGGTGACCACATGGCGTGGCAGACCTCTCCTGACCCACCTGCTGCTCTCCTCAGCAGTGTACTTCGTCGATCTGCCTGTTCTGCTCCCTGCTCTGTCTCTGGTGAATCCTCTCACCCTCTGCATCTCTGGCCTGTACCCCAGTTCTGTACGAATAAATAAATAAATCTTTAAAAAAATATTCAATATCCAAAATTCAGAAATTTTAGATCTAAAAGAAATACTGACTATGATAGAAAAATAATAACTAAGTTCCCATTGGTTTTAGTTTTCTTATACTAACTCTATTTAATGTGTTCTTTTAATCCCAGGCATTAGCAAGGATAAAGCAGGAAACAAGAGAAAAAGAGACTTTGGTTAAGGAAAAGATCAAGTTTTTGGAAAATGAAATTGGGAATAACACAGAATTTGAGAAAAAAATTTCTATTGCTGATCGTAAAATTTTAAAATGTAGAATGGCATATCAGCACCATGAAACTAGTAGAAATCAGCTGAAGGATGAGGTATGTCAACAAAAAAGACTTGTTTATATATTTACTACAAATAAAAATAAGCATAATTACTTAAAGCAAATGGGCAAATGTAAAGACACTGTTAACCTAAAGTGTCTTTCCAGTGCTTTATGTGTATGGTCATTTTAAATTTCAAATCTTGTTAAGGATTAATATTTCTATCATAAAATATCAATATAATGGTAAAATTCCTTGAGATAATTAGGACAAAACTGCTTTTTTCTCTCTTCTTTTGCAGGCATATATGCTAACTAGATTATTCCAAAGGGAGACTTAGTGAGCCCTTCCTTAACAGTAAATAGATTTTATGACTTGTGCCTTTTAGCCTTATTATCTGATTATCCCTGTTTAGGTGGGAAATTGGAATATTCATTTATACATGTTATACATTTTATTTCTGATAATTTTGAAATACTTTAGTTTAAAAAAATTAAAGTTTAAACCAATTTCAGAAAAATATACAGTAATTCATTCATTCATCCAGTTTATTCAGATGTAATTCACATACTATAATTCACCCTTGTACACTTTTTTAAGTTATACAAGTCAATATTTTCTTTTTTAAATTATAGTCATAGAATTGTTGTAACCATCCCCACTCTAATTTTAGAATATTTTTGTCACTTCAAAGGAAGTCTCATCCCCATTATTAATCACTCGTCTCTCCCCCTACCTACCAACCTCTGGAACCTGTTAATCTCTGTGCTGATGAATTTGCTTATTTTGGAAATTTCATATGAATGAAATCATGTAATCTGGGACCTTTTGTATCTGGATTCTTTTACTTACACATTTTCAAGATTCATCCACGTTGTAGCATGTGTCAGTATTTCATATTTTTCTCCAAACTTTTAAAATGTAAGATGTATATAAATAACATGTCATTTACTAGTTAGCCATTTTTAAACATACAATTGATATTAGATGAATTAATGTTTGCAGCTACCATCACTGTCTATCTCCTAACTCTTTTCTTATTGTAAAACTGAAATCTGTGCTCATTGAATGTTAATTCTCTATTCCTCCTTCCTCCCACCCCCTGGCAACTGCCATCAACTTTATCTCTATGACTTGACTACTCCTAAGTAGCTCATATAAGTGGCATAGTACAACATTTATCTTTTTGTGACCTGCACTTTGCATAGTGTCTTCAAGTTTCATACATTTTGCAGCATATATCAAAATTTCCTTCCTTTTAAAGGCTGAATAATTTTCCATATGCTTATACCATATTCTGCTGATCCATTCATCTTGGTGTGGAAACTTGGGTTGGTTCTATATTTTAGCTTTGTGAATAATGCTGTTATGAATAGCTTGATCACATGTTATAGAATTGCTTGATCACATGGTGATTCTATTTTTAATTTTTTGAGGAATTGCCATACTACTTTCCCATTTTGCATTTTCACCAACAGTGCACAAAGGTTACGATTTCACCATAACTTTATCAACATACATTTATTTTTGATAGTGGCTATCCTAAAGGGTATAAGGTGGTATTTAATTCCCACCATTTCCAATTTTGATTTATATTTCCCTAATAACTAGTGATGTTGAACATCTTTTATTTGCTTTTGGCTATTTATAACTCTTATTTGGAGAAATGTTTATTCAAGTTGTTTGTTCAGATCTGAAACATTTTTGTTGTTGAGTTTTGGGAGTTATCTGCATGTGATGTGCATTAAACCACTAACAGATACATGATTTACAAATACCTTCTTTCATCCTATGGAATACATTTTTACTCTATTTAGATTTCTGTTTTATGCACAAAAGTTTTAAATGTCAATTAAATCCAATTTGCCAACTTTTTCTCCTTGTTATTTGTGTCTTCAGTATCATTTCACAAATTTTTCCAAATCCTTATTGTGAAGCTTTTTCTTTAGTATGCATTTAACACTCCAGTATTCTATAAGTCATTTAAAATTTAATATTATACCAACAAGAAAAACTGTTAACATGTACTATAGAAACATAGTTACAGTGTTTATTTGTAAATGAAAGTATTTTATATGATACAAATACATGCTTTTATGTTTATTGACTAATGAACAGCTGGATTCCTTAAAAGCCACTGTGAGTAGAAGTTCCAGTGATTTAGAAGCTCTAAGGAAAAATACTTGCAAACTAAAGAAGGATATTCAGGAAGAAACAGCAAAGTAAGCAAAAAAAAAAGATATTTAAGTAAACTTACGGTCTTCCATTGATTCAAGAAAAAAAATTACATATTTTTAAAAATAACTATAAAATTAGTTACTAAATTATTAACCTTAAACATGAGTTCTCAACACAAAGCAATGTCTCATTAAATATATAGGTAATAAACAGGTTTATGGCAAAGGAAACTTTCAAGATACAAGAAGAAATCTTAGAATTGCCAACTATTGCTTATTTGTTTGCATTAAATACCTTTTAAACCTATTTTCTGTTTTTTTCCTCATATGCCTTGTCTAGGTTACACAAAATTAAAAATCATAATAATATTATTAACAAAAAATTAAAGCAAATAACTGAGCAAACTATGTCTGTTGAAGAGAAAGCAACCAATTTGGAAGATATGTTAAGAGAGGAGGAAAGAAGTACAAAGGTAAAGTTTGGTTTTAATTTTCACAAGATCACAGCATGTTTACTAACAGTGAATTAAACTCTTGAGAGCAAAGGAGTGGAAGATCTTTTATGAGTCTGCTTTCCTGTCTCTCCCATTTGTGGTTTTCTGTTGTTGCTGTTACTTTTAGTGATCAGTAATTTTTTTGAGTTGTTTTCTCTTTTTTTAATACAGTGGCATGTGGACTAAATAATGGACGAGTTCTTAATCTTACCCTCAGTGTGGTTATGTTCACTGAAAATATAGTTCTGGCCATTTTGTTTTTGTGTGGCATTTTAAAGCGTTTCTCCTTTTTGTTAATTTTATTTTTCTGTCTCTATTTATTTTGAACATGTGAAACACTAACATTAAAATTAGAGTTGTACAACAGAAATGTTTTCAGAAAACTTATCCGAGACTACCCATTCTTTCTCTCCATTCTACCTTATTTCCACCTATCCCTAGATGGCATTCAAACATTAATCTGTTTTCCTTCATGTGTTTCTTTTTGCCCAAATATGCCATAATTGTATTTTTGTCAGGCAATTTTTTAGTAAGGTCTTAAACCTACTCAAAATTGTATATTATATAAAAATAATGCAGTTTATAAGATTATATAAAACTATAATTTTTGATTTGTAAAAATTTTAGTGTTCTAATCACAGGCTTTTTTTTTGTTTCCTGTTTTTTTGTTTCCTGAAATTCATTGACTGCAAAGGGAAATATGCTTATTTGGATACAGACACATAGGGAAATTATTTGAATGTTAATTATTGGTACTTTCACTATATCTTGGTGTGATAATATAATTGAAATTTAGAAATATAACTCAGAATAAATTACATTAAAAAACAGTAAGTATGCAGCACTCCTCATTTCTAAAATATTTTATTCCATTTTAAGCTCTTTGATCTAAAGGGGTAGTTAAGATTACTTGCATCTATTGTACCCGTGGAGTGAAAATACTATATAGTGGTCTGCTTCTACGGGGCCCCTTTTAACTATGCATTTAGTGGCATCAAATTAGTAGCTTAATATTGACCATAGTCCATGTATTCACACCATGGAACTCAGACTCTTCCCCCTAACTTCCCATGTGCTGGATACTGGTGGGTGCACCTTGGCCTGCTTACCATTGATTAGTCCCCAGAAAAAGGGAGGAGATTGGATGATGTGACTTTGTAAACTTAATGAGCTATGTGTTTCTGATTTATTTTGCTTTTTAAGGGAGCTCGTGGGGTGTCACATTTGAGGCTATGCTAGTAAGGAATAGGATTAAGACAACAAATTGAGGTCTATAGGAATAGATAAGGAAGGACTATTGTAGTCTACTAGGATAGACTTATTCTAAATGTTGGGGGTTTGTTGAAATTGTGGAAAATTCTTCATATCCACAAGAACTAAAATGTGAGGTGATAATTAACAACCTCTTAAGTTATGTTTAAGTAATAACATATTTCAAGGACTGTAACTTTATTAATCACTATTATTCTAATTGCCAGGAGGTGGAAGTTCAGTTGAACATAGTGAAAGGTGTGCTGTTTAAGAAAGTTCAGGAATTACAGACTGAGACAATGAAAGAAAAAGCTGTTGTATCGGAAATTGAGGGAACGCGTTCCTCTCTAAAACACCTCAACAATCAGTTACATAAACTGGATTTTGAAACCTTGAAGCAGCAAGAAATTATGTACAATCAGGTAGAAGTTTCTTTTATGAATCTCTTCCTTATTGAGTCACTGTAGATGCTTCATTTTGTGTTCTTAGCATTCTAAAAAAACCAAGATTTCTAAGCACTCTTAGAGGAATGGACAGATACTGAAGAAGGGATACCTTGTTAAATCAGTAGTAGGGGTAAAGGAGACTTAAAGGCTATTTTTGTTCTTGATCTAAAGTAAGCCTATAAGAAGATAAACAACTCAAATGAGGGCGAACCAGCTTTAAAGGAACCTGTGGCAGTTGGAGCTGGAACAAAACAAAAAAGGAGAGGTATATCTGAAACTGAGGAAAACTGTATGTGATTGTTAGTCATGTTGTCTTCCCATCCCCAAATCCACTCCAGTTCCAGTCATGTCAAAAATGCAAGATTTCATTTTAATAGCTGAGCAGTATTCTTTTTACATATATACTTCATCCTCTTCTTTATCTAGTCATCGGTGTTGGGCTGATGTTAATATCTTAATGTCTTCTCTAGTCTTCGAATTCTAGTAATATATATTCTTAGTTTCTCAAAATTACAGATGCTGAAGTATAATTTTTAAAATAATTCACTTAAGTTTCATCATATTTGAGTCTTACAACCTTTTTTTTTTTGCATCCCTCATAAAATAGACCCTTGTAGATGCATGTCCTAATAAATCCAGGGGATTTAATGAAATTCCATCATGATAGCATGATAAATATCTCCATAGCTGACTTGATTATATTTTCAGGGATTGATTTCTGTGTGATTATCATGTACTTTGGTTGTTGAATAGTTTGCTGTTTCCTTAAAATAAGGATTTTATCCTATAAATTACTGAAGGATTAAAATGAATTTAGTAAATGAAGACATGCGAGCCATAATTACTAAGTTTTTATATGTGTTATGTTTCTATACTTACAAAAATGGTTCTGTTTATTTCTCCTTGCTAATTTATCTTTTAAAAACTGTAACAGGATTTTTATATTCAACAAGTGGAACGTCGAATGTCTCGGTTAAAGGGAGATATTAATTCAGAAGAAAAACAAGCCCTTGAAGCAAAAATTGTTGAACTTAAAAAGACACTGGAAGGGAAGATGTCTACATTTGAACTTTTGGAAGTACAGATCAAGAAGCTGCAGGTAACTTGCCAAAATACTTTATGTTTAAAATACCCTAGTCATTAGTTGTTCTACTTTAAGGTGATATGTTCCTAAGAATTTACGTTGGCTAAGATGATTGCCAACCTCCTCACATATAAAACATGTCTGAACAGATGTGCATATTAATATAATCACTGTGAGAACAAAGTTTTACCATTGATTTTATACTTAATATAAACTAAATATATTACATGCTCTTAGTATTTTATTTCAATAAATCCTTATAAAACTCTTGTGAGGAAGATATTATCATCTACTTTGCAGATTAAGTGAGTTGACCATGATTACACAGCTAGAATTTAACCCTGCTTCATCTGGCTTCAAAATACTCAAAAGGTACATGATTTTAAAAACCCCAGTTTTCTGTTATAGATCTATAATAATAACTTGTCTTTAGCTTTGAAATGACATTTAAAGCTGCTCTTTTATGGTTTATCATTACTGAAACATTTACTTAGTTACAATAGTTAGAATAGTTACAATTACTCAATTTTGTTAAGCTGAAATGTACTTTATGTTATATATATTATGTTCATGTAATATAAAACTTATGTCAGAGGAACCTATGTAATATAAAACTCATGTTAAAATTTAACTGGAGCATAAGAGTGAAGGAATGGGAGCAGGGACCTGAACAAGAACTCCAGGAAGAGCAGGCACTCAAAGACTTGGTGTTAATTACAAAGGGTTGAATATTTTTTAAACAGCTAGAAAGGCTAATGATGAGAGTCCCCTAGTGGTTATAAGAAGAATTGCCCTGAATTTCTTTAGGGAGCTATTTTAAAAATTAAGTATTAAAAATTTTTTAGATGACATAATTTTGGTTTGGAGTAGATTTAAACCTGATTAAATATTTTTAACTACTTCCTTGGTTTAGTGGTAAAGAATGTTTTAGTATCAGAAAAAGCTGGTTTTTGAATGCCAGGATTATACCACTAATAACATTTTTAACTTCCTCAAAATGTGAAATATAGTAAAATGTAAAAAGTAAATGGTTTGCCTTGGTTATCTACAATTTGAGACTATTAATGCTGTAGAATAATAGGAGAGTGACTTTTACATCTGAACGTGTTTCTTGAACCAAGCATATAAATTGTGTTTCTTTTGCTGTGTGATAATGTTATCACTCTTTTAATTATTATACGGGATCTATCCATTATGCTGCTGGCCACTACATATGTATGTCCTAACTCTAGTTTTAACAAAGAAATAGATAATTCAAATTCAAGTGAATATTTAAAGATATTGAAGCTATTGGCCTTATAATGAATATTCTCAATAGTAGCAACAAGATTGTAAAGTGATTATGCAGTCCCTCTTCAAAACACTGCATCTCTTATTCTGCATAACATAAACTAATTTCTTCTGGTTGAAAATCATCTTACATTTAAGTTTTTCTTTCCATAATTAATTTTAGGAAATCACATTATTCTTCTTGCCACTTAGCTGCCATCCTCAGTCCTGATAGTTCAGAGAATGAGAAAAGCAGAGAAGAAGGTGCAAGAGAGAGAATGAGAAAGAGAATAACAGATCTTGGAATTAGAATTAGGTTTTTACTAAGGGGACTAAGAGCATAAATTTATTCTGGTTTCTGAGTGGGAAGAGGGCTACGAACTGGTATAGAATAGGAACCTGATGTCCGGGATGCAAAACCTGTTGACACAACCATTGGAATTAGATCTTACCTAATGTTTTTCTCATGTGCTTATATAACAGTGTACCCTTAATATATTACTATATAATCAATATATTATTAATAATGATCACTAATATAAATGTGTAATTAATATATTAATAGTAATTTTATATGAAATGCTTTTATGTCAAACACTGTATACATAATCTTTGGCAGTTGCTTCCTTAATTAATCTTCACAACAACCCAGGGGAGAAGAAATTGTTATTTTAGAAATAAAAAAACAGGAAAAAGAAGTTGCTGACTAGGGTCAGATGACAAATATATAATTAGACATCTGATTTCAGAGTTATTGCTGTTGATCAAGGCCCTATACTTTCTCAGGCTGTTAATGTTTTTACCTTTCTGGTACTTGAGTTAAACTATGTATTGAATAGAAGTTTGGGTTCCCTCCTCCTACTTTTCCCTATAGGTTAACTAGAGTCAATTGTGGAACTCATCAATAGATGATAACAATAAATATGTTTTTATGTGACTATATGTATTTATGGAGAAATTATACAAGAATGAGATTATGAAGAACTAATGGAGTATAATTTAGTGTTAAGCTATGTTAATAGTATATGTCATTTATAATAGTTTTTTAAAATATATATTTATGTAAATTTTTTCCTTTTATAGAATGATCTTTACTTTATCAAGAAGGCAAATGATAAAAATTGTGATGAAAAACAGTCCCTCATGACCAAAATAAATGAACTAAACCTTTTCAATGACAGATCAGAGAAAGAACTTAAGAAAGCCAAAACTTTAAAACAGGTACAATAAAATCTTAATATGTGTATATCAAAAACTACATGCTTTCATGCTAATAGTAGGAAAATTTAATTTTTTATAAGTTTATTTTACATCATTTTGTACATTTTTTTTTCCATCTCAATTGTAATCCCTGCAGGTTTCCCATCACCAAGTCACCCACGTGCCATCACCATAATCCCATGCACTTCCCTCCCCCCCCCCCACTCGTTTTTGATCCCATTCCCCACTCCACCCACACAGAAATTATTTTCTCACCTGGTCCATTATACTCCTGCTATGAGTGAAACCATCCGGTATTTTTCTTTCTCTTTCTGGCTTATCTCACTAAGCATGATCTTTTCCAGCTCCATCCAAGTTGCTGCAAAAGACATGTGTAATATTCCATTGTATATATGTGCCACATCTTTTTATTCTAGTCATCTACTTTTGGGCATTTGGGCTGCTTCCATGTTGGAAAATTTAAATTTTAAAGAAAATAAATTACTATAATCATATATAAGACAGTATATGTTATTTCCTTTCAGCCTTCCAAAGAAAATTGACTTTACTTATTGTATTTATAGTTTTTTTATTTTTTAGCATATTGTCCATGTTTCCAAAACATTACATATTCTTTAAAAAATATTTTTAAAGGCTTCCTACACAGTTCATTGCATGAAATTACCATTTTTATTTATCTGTCTTTTATTTTGGGATTACATCTATTTCCAATGTTTGGTTATTCTAAGTAGTACAATCAAGTATTTTACACATGTTATTTGTTCAACAAAGTGAATATTTTTGTTTTCTTGAAACTATTTTTTTTTTAGTTAAAGATATTTATTTATTAGGTGCAGGGGCAGTGAGAGGATTCACCAGAGAAGAGTAGGGAGCAGAAAAGGCAAATCGACAAATTGCACTGCTGAGGGGAGCAGCAGATGGGTCAGAAGAGGTCTGCTGCACCATGTGGCTCACTTCCAGGGCTGGAGATGGAACTTGCACTGAAGTGGCTGTTGCTAGCTTGCAGTTCTGTGTCCTGACCCATTGCACCACCCAGGAAGGCCTATCTTGAAATTATTTTTAAGTTTAAATCCTCTAGAGGATTCAGTCAATGCATCTACCAATAACTTGTAAACATATTTTACCACTGCTAAAGCTGGATATTATTATTCATAAAGTTGTGAATTTGATAAGCAAATCTAGTATCTCATTGTTTTAGTCTGCATTTAAAAAATTGTTGTTTTAAACATTTTATTTTTAAACAGAACATTTTTTTTTTAAAGATTTATTTATACATACAGAACTGGGGTATAGGTCAGAGGTTCAGGGGTGGCGAGAGGCTTCACCAGAGACAAAGTGGGGAGCAGAACAGGCAGATCGAGGAAATACACTGCTGAGGGGAGCAGTGGGCGGGTCAGGAGAGGTCTGCCACGCCATGTGGTCACCTCCAGGGCAGGCAGGAATCGAAGTCATGTGGACCTGGCTTTAGCTTCTCAGTGCTGTGCTTTAACCTGCTGCGCCACCAGGGAGGGCCATAAACAGAACATTTTTAATATTTATGCTTAAATAAAAATATTTTAAAAAGTATTTTTTTAAATTATGTGATATTATTTGGCCAATGGCCAAGTAAGAAAATAATATATTTTCAAGTTTGATTTCTTTTTTTGTAACAGTGGTGTAGATATAAAAATACTTATTTCAATATTTGACAATTTTGTATGTTGATAGGATTTGATGATAGAAGACAACCTTTTAAAACTAGAAGTTAAACGTACTCGAGAAATGCTTCACAGTAAGGCAGAAGAAGTGCTTTCTCTGGAGAAAAGAAAACAGCAATTACACACAGCTATGGAAGAGCGAACAGAAGAAATTAAGGTTCACAAAGCAATGCTTACATCACAAATAAGATATGTTGATCAAGAACGACAAAACATAAGGTAATGAGAATTTTAAAATACTGCTAAAGAATTTTGAAAGCATGATGTGGTGTCAGGACTGTTCCCTTCACCATCTTAAATGTTCATCTTTTTGTCAGAAAAAAACATTTAATGTATAGGATATATTTTACCATAGGCCTATGCTTCTTTCTTTCTCTTTTTTGCTAACTCCTCATTCTCTCATTTATATTAAAATCATCAGTCTTTTTCGAGTTGATTTTTGTGTATGATTTGTAGTAAAGGTCCATTAGGGAAAGGATACCCAATAACTGCATATATGGCAACAAATTTTCCTAGAGGTTTTGAATATCTTGTATAGTATTTATTCCTGGCTGTTATGTAACTACCATTGTCTTGTACTAGATCTTAAGGAAAAGTGCTAGTGTCCAATGTCCAAGAGGTCCAGTTTCACTCCATGTCATGGAATGCTCTGGGTTTAGTGCCCTTCTGGATAACTTGTAGATTATCCTCTCAGGAGCGAACAAGTTTGTCCTTTGATGCATTTTGGTGGGTTACATACCACAACAATCTTAATCCTTAATCTTCAAGTACTTAGGTTGTTTCCAACATGTGGCTATAGGAAATAGTGCTGCAATGAATATGTGTGTGTGTGTGTATGAATATTATATGCAATGTTGACACACATGTACATTTTCTTTTGTCTTGCTTTGTTGGCCCTTGTTACCTACCCACCTGTTCAGTGGTGAATAGCAATGGTGACTGCAGGTGCCTGACATCACAGGCAAAGTTTTCATTGTTTTATCACTAAGTATGAAGTTTACTCAGCATTTTTTTTGTGTGTGTGTGTGTGCAATATTCTTGATAATATTTAAGGGAAATCCCACCCCTTCATCTTTGCTGAAAGGTTTTTTAGTTTGTTTAATCAGATATGGATGATGACTTTTATTATATTGTTCTTTCTGCACTCATTGATGTGCTATAGCTCTTTAACCTAATAATGTAAAAAAGTACATTGATATTTCAAACTTAAAAGAACTTTGTTTCTGGAATAAACACAACTGGTTTATCACATTATGTTTTGCATATATCTAGATTTTTGCAGCATTTTTTTTTATTATTATTACAAAGTTTATTTTTACATCATTTTGCACATTTTTTTTTTCCATCTCGATTGTAATCCCCGCGGGTTTCCCATCACCAGATCACCCCTGTGCCACCACCATAGTTCCATGCATTTCCCTCCCTTACCCTCCCCCCCCCCCATTTTTGATCCCATTCCCCACTCCACCCCCACAGAATGTCTCTGGTATTTGGTTGTTCATTATTTTTGTTATTTTCTCGATTGGTCCATTATACTCCTGCTATGAGTGAAACCATCCGGTTTTCTTTCTCTTTCTGGCTTATCTCACTAAGCATGATCTTTTCCAGCTCCATCCAAGTTGCTTTTGCAGCATTTTTAATCTATGCTTTTAATTCTCATTTCTCTGTTGCCCTTACTGATTTAACATATTATGGTTATGTCTGTTTTCCAAAAATAATGTTTTATCTTTTCTTAATCTCTCTTTATTATTAAAGTAACATTGGCTTATGACACTGTACATGATTTAGAACAGGTTCAGATCTCCTCAGATATGTTTCTTATTTTTCTGTAGTTCAAAGTCCTCACTGGTAAATCATTGGATATCTGGAGTTTATTTGAGAAGGAGTTTTCATGTGCTGGCTCGGTTTATTTATAGTTTATAATACAATACAGATTTTGTATGCCTTTTTGAATGAGTTGTTTTTCTAGGGAAAATTTTCCATTTCATCTCAAAGTTACTGCCATAAAATTGTTCACATCATTGTTTTATTATTTATTTAATAAGTTTTGGTGTTTGTAGTTTTTCATTTCCTGATGTTCTTTATTTGTGACTTCTTTTTTTGGGTCTGGTTACACTTTCCAGTATTTAATCAATGTTATTATTCTTTCAAAATAATGCTGATTTTTTCCATTATGAATTTATTTCCTATTTTATGATTGCTGCTCTCATTTTACTATTTTATTCTTCATTTTGTGGCAATATTTTGGTGCTGTTTTTCTAACTTGATACAAGTGCTTAGCTAATTAACATTCTTTTCTGTGGGCTAAGCAATTCCTCTAAATATTGTTGCATCATACACACTATTTTCTGTAGGGCCAGACAGTAAGTATAGGACTTGCAGGACATCTGGTCTGCCACCACAGTTCAAACTCTGTGATGTAGAATGAATAGCAGTACAAACACTATGCAAATAAATGAGTGTGACTGTATTCCAATAAAACTTTATGGACCTTGAAATTTGAATTTCATAGATATTTTCATGAAATATAGTTCTTGTTTTGCTCTTTCCTAGCCATTTTACACTTAAACATGTAGAAGCTCTTTCCTCATGGGCTGTATAAAGACTAGCATCAGGCAGGCTGGCTGGTGACCCTACCCTAGGTTTTTATTGTGGAGTAGTGTGTCTCAAACTATACATTTATTAAAGATTAGTTTATATATTTACCTGCTGATGAACTTTTGCATTATTTCCAGTTTTTGGTTGTTACAGATAAAGCTTCTGTGAACATGTTTGTGGTATGAGTCTATGCTTTCTTTTCTTTTGGATCGAGTAGCTGGACCATACAGTAGGTATTCATTTTATCTTTCATTGGTTTTAACAATTTTTTTTTTAAAGATTTATTTATTTGTGCATACAGAACTGGGGTACAGGCCAGAGGCTTAGGGGTGGCGAGAGGCTTCACCAGAGACAGAGTGGGGAGCAGAACTGGCAGATCGATGAAGTACACTGCTGAGGGGAGCAGTGGGCAGGTCAGGAGAGGTCTGCCACGCCATGTGGTCACCTCCGGGGCAGGCAGGAATCGAACTCATGAGGAAGTGGCTTTAGCTTCTTAGTCCTGTGCTTTAACCCGCTGCACCACCAGGGAGGGCCTTAACAATTTTATTTTTAATTTTTTCCTCTTTGTGGAATATCCATTCTGGTTTCCTGCTTTAATATTATTTTGAACTCTTTTTTAAAAAAGACTGAGTTATTTATACATACAGAACTGGGGTACAGGCCAGAGGTGCAGGGGCAGTGAGAGGGCTCACCAGAGTGGGGAGCAGGACAGGCAGATCGTCGAAGTACACTGCTGAGGGGAGCAGTGGGTGGGTCAGGAGAGGTCTGCCGCGCCATGTGGATCACCACCTCCGTGGGGATCAAATTCATGCTGAAGTGGCTTTACCTTCTTAGTGCTGTGCTTTAACCTGCTGTACCACCAGGGAGGGCCCTGAACTCTTTATTTTTTTGATTCCCAGTACACTCTGGGAACTGATGTTTTCTGAAATTTTTTTGATTCCCAGTACACTCTGGGAACTGATGTTTTCTGAAATGAGTCTTTGTATGTTTAAAATGTATTTGAATTACACTTCAAGTTTGAAGCATTTTTTACAATTAAAGTATTATTTATGAGATGTCTGATTCCAGGCTAATTCATTTTATTTTGAAGGGTATTTGGTTTCTTTCTTTCTGAAAGCCTTAGGACACTTTATCCTTGGTATTTTAGAATTTACATGTATGTGTCTAGATGTTTCCTCTTTTCATTTTTGTTTGACTCTTGGTATGATTTTTAAATGTGTCATTGTAGTTGAGGGAAATAGATTATTACTCTTTTATCTCATACCATTTTTTTGTTGCTCATTTTTTTAGTGGAAGGTGACCCTCATAGATATGTCTTCCAGATTTTTTTCTCACTTTAAACTTTTTTATTCCAGATATACTCATTTTCATTCCCCTTCCATCTTCTTTGTTCCCTCTTTTCTCATCTCTATCCTAATTCAATTCTTGTTCTTTGCTACTATTGATAATTGAAAAATATATTTGAAAGAATTTGTTCCTTCATTGCTGCTTTTCATAACAGCCCAGTTGCGTATCTTGGAATGCAATAGCCTCTCCTCTTGCAGAGGACACTAGAACACTTTGAAAATCCTCATATCCCATGTATTGTCTTTGATTCTTCTCTGGCCTGTTTACTTTCTTGTTGTTTTAATTCCTGTTTTTAGCTTTCAGTAAATGTGCCTTTCTATTATGTTTACTAACAAATGCTACAGGTAAGACAAATAGTAGAACAGTTAGTTATCTTTCTCATCAAGTTGTCCCCTAAATGGGACAGACTCATTGTAGACTCTGGGCTAGTCTTTCCCTTAAGGAACCTAAGGTGTTTGTCCTTTATTTTGGGCACTGAAGCACATTCTTCCTAGGTGGAACTACCTTTTTCATTGTTCTCCACCATTGTGGCTCATATTTTACATTTTTCTGCAGTTCTCACACAATGCTAGGAACACTGGTGATCTGGGAGCTATTTTAGTTCCCCAAGTTTACACACACATATACACACGTCCTGCCAATCTCTCTGTATACTTTGAGGGATTGAGGAATGAGTCCTAGATGTCTTATAGGCAATCCTTTTATTAAATACCTTGATAATAACTTTAGAGACTTCCCTTGTTCTTTTTCTTAT
The DNA here is from genome assembly GCF_000260355.1 of Condylura cristata. Lineage (NCBI taxonomy): Eukaryota > Metazoa > Chordata > Mammalia > Eulipotyphla > Talpidae > Condylura > Condylura cristata. The sequence continues at coordinate 17,348,092 of NW_004567104.1, read as the reverse complement.
TCCCGAGTTTGGGTTTTCTCATTGTTTCTTTGGTGAAAATGGCTCTTACTTCTGCAGTTTTTCTGTGTGCATTTCAACCCCTTGCCCCACATCAATCTTATCCCTTCTGATTTCCATGTGTTCATCAAAAGTCTTTCTTATACCCAGAGCTCCCCCCCTTCCCTGTTTTAGGAAGTAGGGATACAAACTTGTATCCCATACATCTTTAAACCATCCAAAAAAGGACTTTACATAAAGTATAAATATTTTCTGAAAATTGAACAATACTTGTAAATAAGCAAAGCTGTACCTTCTGATACTTAATGCATTTTACTAAGAATAGAAAAACTGGCAAGTTGATGTTCTAACCATGGCTGGTTAGAACTTCATGAAGTTCAAGTAAGCAACTGAGTTACCTTTCTGGTCACATTATTAAAGTTCTTATATTAGCATGATTAAAAGTTCAAAATGGCTTCTAAAATAAAAATTTAATGGGTAGAAAAAAGTAACCAGCAGATTTAAAACCTAAACCTTGGGAGACAATTGTATTATTATGCCTTACAAAGGAGAGGTATGTTCTGTTTTGAACTGTTTTTTTTTTCTTTTGGTAAAGAACATGTAACAATAAAAATTTCCATTTTAACTGTTTATGTGTAGAGCTCATTAGTGTTAAGTATACTCACACTGTTGTCACAGATCTTCAGAACTTGATTTCTTCAGAACTTGTAAAACTCTTAAAATAGAAACTTGCCATTTCCCCCTCACCCTTGCTTTTGATAACCATTTAAATTTCCTTTCGACTAGATACTTCCTAAGTGGAATTATATGGTCTTTTTGTGACTTCACTTAGCATAATGTCAAGGTTTCTCCATGTTGTGGAAGAATTTCCTTACTAACAGTCCATTGAATTTGTAATTTTTCATCTACTCACCTATCAATGAGCAGTTGAGTTGCTTTTACCTCTGAGCTATGCACGCTCAGGCGGCACTGCTAGAGTTCGTGATACTTCTATTAGATTTCTGAGAAACTGCCATATTGTTTTCCACAACAGCTCCAAAGAGTGCAGAGGGTTCCAGTCTCTTCACATTCTTTATGAAATCTTTTTTGATAGTGGCCATTCCAATGAGTATACGGGGCCATTTCATTGTTTTAATTTCTATTTAATTATGTTTTGAAAGATGTCTGGGTTTAAGAACAGTAATGGCCCTATAAACGCTTTTTTTCTTCTTTTTGTTTAGTGCTGAGTTTCATGAGCGACTAAGTAAAATTGACAAGCTGAAGAATAGATATGAAATTCTTACTGTTGTTATGCTACCTCCTGAAGGAGAAGAGGAGAAAACACAGGCCTATTATGTAATAAAGGTAATTATAAATGAGTTATGGTTCTGATAGAAGTAGTATCCTTTCTTAACAGCTAAAGTGACATTTTGTTTTGGTCATAAATTTCAGATTTCATAGCACTACTGCACCTAATTAGAGCCTTGAAACATTTTTTTTTTTTGCTTGATGGAGTCACTGAGGGACCCACAAAGGGAAAGTGATGAGGAATAAGATGCAATTGTCTTCCTAAATATTGCTATATTCATCTTTCTTATAGATTAACACTCTGAATAGATGGGATCTCCTTGACAAGAGCTAGAAAACTTAAACCTTGTCATGATGAAGGAATGGAAGTTATAACATTACTTTTCCAGCATCATGAATAGGAATGAAACCTCTCAGTTCACACCTTAGAGATGGTAGATGTTCCCTCCCTCTTCTACATAATCTTCTAAATTTCTTCCATAGCTACCCTTCAAGTCTGCCCTAATCTTTATACCAAATTTAATATGCCTGTCAACCTGTCTCAGGAAGGGCCACCTGACATATGTAAGAAATGAGTACCAACTCTCAAATCCTTCTTCTAACCCAAGTTTACCATAACTCAGGCTCCTGACCAATATTAACAGAATTTTCCTCCTCTTAGGTTTTTAAGTATCCAGGTGAAAGTTCTCACAGTTCTGGAGACTGGAGATAAAGATGTTAGCATAGTTGATTCCTTCTGGGGCCTGTGACAATGAATCTGTTCTATCCTTCTCTCCTATTTTCTGGTGCGCTACTGGCAACCTTTGGAGTTCCATGGCTTAGGGAAGCATCACCATTGATTTTTGCCTCCATCTTCACATGACATTCTCCTATTTCTCTTTAGTTTTCTCTCTGGGAATATCTATGTGTTCAAATTTCCCATTTTTATAAAGCTTCAATTATGCTGGATTAGGGCCCATCCTAACCATCTCATTGTAACTTGCTATATCTGCAAAGCCCCTATTTCCAAACAAGATCACATTATGAAATATTGGGGGTTAGGGCTTCAATACAATTTTAGAAACAATTTAACACATATTCTTCTTTTTGCCCCTGTAATATTCTTTATGGGGCATACATGGTTTTGTTTTTCCCTTAATTCCTTCTATCTTCTAAATGTCTGACTCTTCAATGCTAGACCAAAAAATATTACTAGTTACCAGTGCAGAACTGACACCTTCCATTCTTACTTCCAAGTTTCTCTTTTTCTTTATAAGGAAATAATCCAATCTAGACCCAAATCTGAATTCTGCCATGAAATTACCATGAAATATAGTGAAACACTGGCTAGAAAGGTATTAAAAAAAAAAGACTTCTTCCAAATAGTACCTTTTCTAATCCAGAACAAAAGGCAGACATTATATAAGCTCTGATTTAGAGGCAAATGGCTCGTAGTTTAAAAATTTTGAATATAATCTCTCTTAACAAAAAAAACTGAACTTGGATAAGTGAATTATCTAATGTTACTCAATTCAAAAAAAGAAAATCTACAACTAAAATCTCTTTTGATTCATTCTAGATCTTACTATATTGTATCTAAAATAAAATGGATACTATTTCTCAATTTAAATTAGGTATAATTTATCAATTTTTTTTTGCTAAGTTTTATTGCGTAGTATATGCTATAAAAATAAATGTAACAGGTCTTGACACATAATACAACAGATCTCAGTAAGATGTAAAAAGCTCAAAATTAGTAACAAAACATTTCCAGTGACCACAGTTAAAAACACATAGCTGGGCCCTCCCTGGTGGCGCAGCGGGTTAAAGCACTGCACTAAGAAGCTAAAGCCACTTCCGTATGAGTTCGATCCCTGCCTGCCCTGGAGGAGATCCACATGGTGGGGCAGACCTCTCCTGACCCGCCCGCTGCTCCCCTCAGCAGTGTACTTCGTCGATCTGCCTGTTCTGCTCTTCGCATCTCTGGCCTGTACCCCAGTTCTGTATGAATAAATAAATAAATCTTAAAAAAACAAACAAAAAACCTCACAGCTAAGGTTGAGCAAACAAATGAAACCAGTAGATTTTGACTAAAAATGGCTTTTTGGCACTTTTTAATATAGATGCATGCTATCCCTGTCAACCTATAATTGGAGTTCTTTGGAATTCTCTGGGAACAACTCTAGTCTTGCATGACATTTTAGCTACAAAAATAAGCATGCCTGCTTACTAAGCAATTTTACAGACAAAACTATTAATCTTTCTCTAGTTCTTAAACATTTTTTAATGTGGTAAGATAAAAATTCTCATTTTAAGTTTTTAAGTGTAAAGTGGCATTAAGCATATTCACAACCAGAGCTACAATTCCTTTCCAGAAACTTTCTACATTTTCAAAACTGCAACTGTATCCATTAAATAAGTCCCCATGTACCTCTCCCCCAACCCCTGTGAACCATCTTCCCATTTCTTGCCTTTGATTTACCTACTATAGATACCTTCTATAGTAGAACCATACAGTACTTTTCCTTTTAAAAAATATGGAATGCTTCAATTTTACGTGTCATTCCAGATAGCTGCTATGTTTATCTATTGTTCTAGTTTTAGTATGTGCTATTGAAGTACTGTTCAAAGTTGTTGAAATCCTACTTCTAATACCACATATAAATGTCCTTGTTGCTTGCTTTTCTTACTTACAAGGTTTAAAATGAGAAAGTTCTTCAGCCTCTTAGACAAGAAACATACTTTGTTTTTACTTACTATCTAGTTTCTAATGAACCTATTTCTCTTTTCAGCAAAAGTTTGTATCTTTAAAACTTTTTGGCTAATAATGTCAGAGAATTTCATATAAGCTTTGGTTAGTTACTACTTCCATTATGGTTTTGTATCCTATGCGTATTTGAAGGCCTTGAGGATAGGGTCTTGTCAAGAGTAAAAAAATAAATGCTTGGTTTTGCATGTATTGCAGATCTCATGGCAAATTGGTATTGTGGTAAGTTAACTATTTCCTGCCCTGAAAAAGACATTTATCCCATGATATATATTTTATTCAGTTCACCCTATTCTCTATTTCATAGGCTGCTCAAGAAAAAGAAGAGCTTCAAAGGGAAGGTGACAGTTTGGATGCTAAGATCAATAAAGCTGAAAAAGAAATTTATGCTCTGGAAAACACCTTGCAAGTGCTGAACAGCTGTAACAGAAATTACAAACAATCTTTAAAAAAAGTGACCCCATCTAGTATGTATGAGTTATTAATGGGATTTTTATGAAGTCAAACAAGGAAAACCACTGTTTAACATTGTGAGACACTGAAAATAAAAATGTGCCACATTTAATTGCATCAGAAAAATTAATCACCTCACTCTCTTTTAACAAATTCTAAGGGGTTGTTAATTATATATTCTATGGTATCACATATCACTTTGCTAGGTAGTTTATTTCAAGTCTGGAAGCAATGGCAGCAGCACGTTGGCTACTCTGTGTTGATAAAACAAGAATGGTCATTATATGCTTACACTATTTTTCAATAAGTAGCTAGAAGAAATAAGGAATTTAATACAAGTAAGTTTTTAAGACTGTTTTCTACACAGGATCTTAAAAACTTAACCTCAAAGTTCTCTAAATTCCAGGTGATGAGTATGAGCTAAAAATCCAGTTGGAAGAACAAAAAAGAGCTGCTGATGAAAAATACAGATACAAACAAAGACAAATCAGAGAACTACAGGAAGATATCCAGGTAAATAGTAATAAGCCCTTGGTAAATAGTTAACACACCATTATTTTTATCATGTTATCTTGTACTTCTTTAGACAAAAAGTCTCATTTAAATAAGAATAAATGATCAAAGTATTTAGTTAAAATCCATTATTAATAAGCACAGGATGGATACCTTACAATTGTTAATTAGTTGATGAAGCATAGCTAATTATGCTAACTTTTATTTAATGCACTTATTTCATTTAATTCCTTGAAGATTACTTAAAGACTGCTCTTTGAAACAAGAAAAGTTTGAAAGAGAAAAATAATTTAGAAAGTAGTTACAAAGCACATCTTTGAAAGAAAACAATGTGCTTGGTAAGGAAGATTTTAAGAATTTATTTTTTGCCAATATGATATAAATTGTGTATTTTGCACAACTAGTCTTTGAATAGTTATTGTTTAAGTTATTTTTCTCTTAAGTGCCATAAAAACACTTTCTGGTAAAATTATATACAAAGTATAATCCATAAAACCGTTACACTTAGTATGGACTAATAGAATTCTGTCTATGGCAACTCTTGAAAGCAGGTTTGAAGGTATCAATTACTCATGAATTGTATATTTTTAATCCATGGATTTCTCATTCATGGAATTCAACTAACTTTTGTCTGGTGGGTCGACAGATGCAGAGGAACCCTCAGACACAAAAAGCAGGCTATCAATTATATGCAGGTATTTTACTGAGCAAGGCTGGTGTTCCTGACCCCATGTTATTCAAGGACCATCTGTAGATACTAGAGTTAAATACTTGAAAATAAAAAGTTATAGAAATTACTCTATTTTAAACATAAGAATGTTAACACTTTATTTTCTACAGAGCATGGAAAATACGTTAGAAGTTATAGAACATTTAACAAGTAAAGTCAAAGCAAAGTTATCAGAGAAGCAGGCTTACTCATTTCAACTAAGTAAAGAAATTGAGGAGCAGAAACCAAAATTAGAAAGAGTAACTAAACAGGTACTGATCTCTCTTAAAAGTTGACTTATCTCATATTTCTAATTTTTTGAGTGCTAAATGGTAAATTCAATTTTTCCATCTATGAAAAATATTAAATTTTGGAAAAAAGGCTTAGATCATTTATAATTGAGTTTTATGACCAACAGTGTGCAAAACTCACCAGTGAAATCCGTTTTTTGAAAGACACAAAAGATGAAACACTAGAAGAAAAAGACATCAAACTTCGTGAAGTAAAACAGTTTCACAAGAACATTGATGAAATGTTAATTGATGTCATACAAGAAAATGCTGAAATCAGTATTATCCTTCAAACCTACTTTCAGCAGGTATTAACATCTTCTATTTCTAAAACAGTTCATGAGAATAAAAAAATTGATGGCATGTGTCATAAAGTGAAATCTAAAAATGTCTTCCTTCTAAGATGCAGTGGTACTAATTATTGCTATTCAATATTCTTTCAGAATGGTTTAGAACTACCTACACCTAAGACTAAACGTAGTCTTCAGAGTTCTAGATCTCCTTCACAGACTTCCTTGACATCAACAAAGTAAGTGAGAGGTTAAAAAAAAGCCATCCCCTTAACCCTCAGAGCTGTGACCCTAAGTGAATCCAGTTACTTCCACATTGCCATGGCTGTTAGATCTGCTGGTATACTCACCCCTTATCTATGTGTCAGTGTGACAGACAGAGAAAAAAGCAGAGCAAGATATTCCTTTGATTTCTGTATCAGCATTTCCACTATGGCACTGAGTACTTGTGACTAATAGTTATTTAAGTAGGATAAAACCACGGTGATATTTTTGGAGTTTATATTTACTATGGTCAACCTGAGAAATTTTTTTTTAACCAAAGGACAAATTAGATGTATAGACATTGTGATTTTTATGATTAAAACATTGTAAAAATTTAAATAGCCACTATCAATTTTATGCTACTTTAACTTGCTTAAACAGGTGATTTTATCATTACTTGTACAGTTTAGTACTACCCAGAATCATCATCATTGGACATATTTTAATCAGCACTCTTGTGCTTCGGTGACAAAAATTATACAAAATTTCAGTCTCCTACATTCAGTAGCCAGTTACCTGTTTTATTAAGTAACCTTAAAAAATCTTATTAAGTAACCATGTAGAGATCTCCCTCAAAGTTACATCTAAAAACTTAATGTCTAAGTAGACAAAAGCTTATTTGTGAATATGGCTAACAGCTGCTTAAAGTCTCATTTTCCTAAGTTATTTTTAAAATGTCATCTTAGAATTATATGTCTAAACACCTGAACACTTGATATTGTCACTAGGCCTCTCACTTCTCTCCTGGTTAATTTTAATCACTTTTGCAAGCCCTGTACTTCCTTGCCCCATTTTTTGGCTGCCATGAATACTTACATGATTTTCGCAAGTTTTTAATACTCAATGATTTCATCTCTTTCTCATATAGGAACATACTAGTTGAATTATTTGCTTATCTTAAACTATTACCATTCACTTTTTAAAAACTAATTTCTTGATAAGCTTTTAAGTTTTATTAGCAGAACTATTTGTATATACTTTTTGATTTATTTAGTCATGGAATTACAAACAATTCTGGTTTTTCTTCTAGGTCATCTAGGAGTTCAAGTACTTCTGCTTCTCAGACTTCTGTTAACGTCCTAGAGCTGAACTTCCCAGACACCTTTTCAGTAGTTGGCAGCAATTCTAGGCCAGCTAGTTCTAGCAGTAGCCCCAGTAATGGTAAATGGAAAAAGGGTAGCAAATAAACATTTTTTCTTTTTGACAGTTGTAAAAATAGCATCAAAATCTCATGTTAAATTAGCAAAATTTACCCTGTGCTTTAGGGTGGTATTTACAATGGCATATACAGATTATTAAAACAGTGCTCAAAATAGGGAATGACCAGATAAAAAGTTTTATCTAGTGGAAAATCTGAAAGTTGAATCTTAAAAACAAAAAAATTTATGCTTTAAAAAGCCAAAAAATGTTTAATTTTTCTTAGGTTTTTTTTGCCTGTTTTCTTCATATAAAAGAAAAACAAATTTTTGCAGAGGTCTGTCATACCAGCAGAGAGAAAATACCTTTTCACTGTGAAACTGATATTTATTAATTAGAAAATAGCTTGCTCATTATGCTAGCTATGAAAATACAATGTTAGTTGAGTCTTCTGGAAAAAATTTCTGAATACTCATTACATTATCAAGATTATCAGCAACTTCAGTAAAGTTCCTGAAATTAGGTTTTCTTTATTCACATAAACAAATTTCCCAGGCTCAGGGGGAAAAGTCTGGTAGTGTAATTGTTATAATTTAAAAGTTTTCATCCAAAAGAAACACTATACTGGCACTGAGGTTGAAATTTCTAGTTATTGGATTTTTTTTTCAAGATTAAACACATGGAAGATTTTTTTCTGAAAATAGACAACCAACTACAATGAATGTATTGAACATTTTTCTTGCTCTAATAAACAATTAAAGAAAACTGGGTGTGATTTAATTTGCAATAGGAATCCCCTAATTTATTGGTAGACCGCCAGTTTTGGATAGTTCTTTGTATCATGTGCCCAACACGTGGGAGCTCTTGCAGTAGTGTAGATCTGATTATATTATAAAGCTATTTTTCAAATACATGAATCTAGTAATCTGACTGCAGAATTTGGAGGTACTAGGAGAAGGTAAGAATATGGAGCTCTAGTGTTGGGTGTGATATAGTGATGTATGTCTGAGAAGATGTGAACCTATTCCCCTGAATCATGTTATTAACCAATGTTGCCTCAATTAAAACTAAACATAGGTCACTGAATGCACTGACCTTTAACTCAATTATCAAAATGAGAAAAAAACTTAAATTTAGAGGTACATATGGAATCTTGAATTAACTTTTGGATATCAATAACAATGTTGTTCAGTGACAGTGCTCATTTTTGGTGTTCAGTGCCTAAGGAGACATGACCAGAAAAGTTCTCTGTACAGTAATCCCATCCTAAAAAAAAAATCTACAATTAGATATATTATGGCTTTTAGAAAAATGGCTACCTTCAAAAAGGAGAGCAATTAACAAATACTAGTGAGGATGAGAAGAAAGGGAAACTTTGTATATTGTTGATGTAAGCTGTAAATCACTATGGAAAATAGCATGAAAGATACTCAAGTCAAAAAAGAATCATGATCCAGAAATTCCACTTCTGAGAAGGAAACAAAAATACTGTCAAAAGATCTGTACCCCCATGTTCAGAGCAGTATTTTATATATAATAGTTAAGATATGAAAACAACAAAAGTATCCATTTATGGATGACTAGACAAAGCAGCTGTGGGCTCCTATGTGCGTGTGTGTTTATTTACATGTTTATATAACTGTAAAGGAATATTATTCAGCCATAAAAAGGAAATCCTGATATTCCAATAAATGGCTTTCACAGCATTCCACTTAACAGTGGGATTTGTGGAATCTAAAACAAAAAAGAAAAAAACAAAAGCCAAGAAAAAAGCACCAAAATCAAATTCAGAGCAAAAGATTAGATTGTGATTATTAGAGACAGAAGGTAGAGGAAGGAGAAATTGGAAAAGGTTAAAACTTGTAGTAGGGATGTAATGTACAACATGTACAATGAACATTGCTCTCTGGTGTATTTGAAAGTTAACAGAAATCCTAAGAGTTTTCATCACAGGAATAAATTTCTTTTTAAAAAAAATCTACGAGATAAATATAAACTTATGAACACAATGCAGTGATCATTTTCATAATTTCTTTACATTATACTATACTTTGACCTTATATAGTACACTATGTCAATATCTAAATAAAGTTGGGGGAAAAAAGTATAATATTCTAAAACACACACAAAGTAGGAATACAGGCCAACTACAGATTATTTAAGATTATGCCTAGTGCTTTCCCAACTTGCATTACTTGGACAGTTACACTAAAATTTTTCCTCAGCAGGAAAATCAGACATATTTTTCTTCACACTCATTTTTTTGCTAAAAGGTTCTTTCTGTTCTGATCATTCTCACCCAGAATGTTGTCTGTTAAGGATCTGCCAATACTTCAAAGTTGAAAAATTTTTTAAAGGTTTTTACTAATAGCAGTTTTTTTTTTAAAAAAGGGCAATATGTAAAAAGGGGTCCCTATTCAACTTTCATGGCTATAGTCCTAAAGTACTTGTTAATCTAGGTAGAAGCTAATGATATCAGACATATCATTTTTATTAAGTCTGGCTTAAAAGGTCAATTAAGACAAGATAATCTACCATTTTAAAACAGAAATTATGCAAAGAACCTTAATATTTAAACAAATGGTTAATATAAAATGGTGCATAAGGGCTATTCAAATGTTCTTTCAAAAGCCAAGGGTTTTTAACAGGAAAAAGAAATTTTGATGAACACGATCCATGCATTCAATGTATAAATTTAATTTTCTATCAAACAGTAGGAGGGTGGACTCAAATTCTTATACACCATAGTACAGTGAAGAAACAATATTTTGAGTTACTGATCAGTGAAATTTAAATCATCCAAAGAAGGAAATACTATACACAAACATACAAAACACATAAAGCTGTGGAAAGGCAAGCTACAACTAAAACAAATGTACTTGAGAAAAGCTAAAAAAACATTTATTTGCTTTTTTGCAATCTCTACAAATAAAATAACTTGAGCAGATTCCTGAACTGGGTTATTTGGACTAAGACCCAAAACTTTTATCAGCAGCTTTTAATAAAATGGTGCCATATTCCCTGGCATATTAATTTTTTGGCTTATTTCCTTTTTCCTTTTCAAATGCAGCTATCTGATTAAATATATTTAGTAAATTCTGAGGTAAATTTTTTTTAATTCCACTTTCTGATTGTTCTTTGCTATTTAGTTCATCTTTTTCTGGAACCTCTGTTTTAGTATCTTCCCCATAATTATCCTCTCTTTCATATTCTTGATTTTTATTTAATTGGTATCTTTGTTCATGTCTGCTGAAATCACGTGATCCAGAATAACTGTTTTTTTTATATTTTTCAACTGACTTCCAAGAGTAGTCTGAATTTGCTGGGGAAGAAGAATACCTCATGGAGGATGAATCCCACCTCCTATAATGCTCTTTTCTTCCCTCAGTATCTTTTTCAAATCTTTTGTAACCATGAATTTTTAACTTGTCATCTGAATTCCTGTACCAGGAATCTGAGAAATCTCTTCTATTAGAAAAATGTCTTTCTGACTTATATGGCTTTTCTGTTTTGCTACTACCTGCCTGAGTTTTATAATTATTATAAAAATCTCTTGGTTCTTCAGACCTACCTCCAAAATCATCCGGAATTTCAACTGCAGATGAAGAGAGAGTGCATCTATCTTTCTCTTTTACCTGTTTCTTTTGATATGGTAACCTATCCTGCTTTTCCAGTAGTTTTTCCACTTCTTGTTTTTGGTTAAGAAAAGATGCTGAAGTATTGGCTGGAACTGGGTAAGAGTCATCTTTCTTATTCTGATCTATCTGATTTGAGAATGCTTTAGCTGAATGCTTTTTGGAACTGCGAGAAGACTCTGAGCGGTTCCTCTTATGTTTCTTATGCCTTTTGTGATCAGAAGAAGAGGAGGATGATGAAGAAACTGACTCATCAGCAGAGGAAACACTTGAAGAGGAAGTTGATTTTCTTCTTTTCTTCTTCAGCCTAAAAAAAGTGTAGGTAATTCATCAGCTATGGTAAGTAAAGAAATGTGCCTTAATTACCCAAAAAGATTTTAGTCCTATCTTTTTTTCTAAAGATCTCATTAAAAACAAACAAAAAAATCCCATGGCTTTAGATAAGCAATACCTTAACATTAGTGACTACTATTCCAAATGTACTTGGGCAAAAATACTTGTGTAGATAAGTGTCACTATAAGAAAATCCACTTCTGAATGAATTGCCAGCACTACCTTAAAAACTGAACACTATTTGAACACAGGGAGGAGAGAACTTGTTTTCTGTTTACCTCCTCTACTTCACAGGTTCCCCATCTTAGCACTACTGACATTTGGTTTAAATAATTCTTTGTTGGGGTGAGGATGCAATGATTGAGTATCCTGCTCATTATGTAATGTTCCTGACCTTACCCACGAGATGCCAGTAGTTGTCTACCAGTTATGACAACTGAAAGTGTTGTTGGGGACAAAAATCACCCACAATAGAGAACTACTGCTCTAGTTCTAAGACTTCTCCTCTCAAAAGTACAAGCTAACTAAAATAACATTTTAATACTAAGGTTAGTTTTCTCTTTTTCTGATATTCTAGCTTTAGAATTCCATTTTTGCTCAATTTCTTTTAAGAAAAATTTGTGATGTATGTAGTGGCTAAGTACTATTAACACTCAGATTATGAATTGAAATACTTGTATCTTTTTTACTTACTTTACTTCCATATAGCACTTTGGTTCAACTCAGTAGTTGCTTTAAGTTAAAAAAAAAAACCTGAATTTTATAGTTTACCTTTTCTCCTCTTTTAAGAGCTTACGCAACTTTTCTGCACTTGTTTCTATTTTCTTTGTTTTCTGCTTTTCTTCCTTTTCAGCTTGTTTTTCTCTTAATTCCAAAGATTTCTTTTAGAACCCAGATATCAGAAAAAATCACACGTTAAAAATAGCAGAATATATAAAACCACATTTTAAGAAGCCCACCGCCCCCAACCAGGAATCAAATGTGGTACACCCAAATCACCATATATCCAGCATTATACAAGGATTTTTAACGTATTATAAAAATTAATCATACAGGTGTTTGGCATTAATCATTGGCATGGCCAGAACAATATTGAGGACCATATTGCAGTTGGTATTCCATGAAAAAAGGGGAAGCCACCGCATTGGTAACCATGACCCAGAGTCCAGGAAAAGAAAAAAAGAAAATACATGAAAAAATTATTAAAAAAAAAAAAAAAATCAAAGTTTAAGTAGTACACAAATTTTATAAATAAAATTCAAGCAAAGAAATTCCGTTAAGGTGAATTCCCATGTTCAAATACAAACCATTTAAAAAATAGCACAGCCCAGTTGGATGCATGATTACATAAGAAACCATTTTCCAGTTTGAGGATGGGGATGAGCAGCACCAGATGTCACAGACACAGCAGCAATGGTCCAATTCAGAAGAAAATGCATGAGAAAACATCATCATCAGTATTACAGGAATAGACAGCATAAAATATTTCTTAAAAAGGTTTTCATAGTTCACTAACATAATACCACATTAAGTTTTTTTAAAACCACCAGGAAAGATCACTAAAAGGACAGTTTTCAAAACCATTTAAGCAACAGAGATTTTCTCATCAGGCTATTTTACTGTTTTAGTATAAATAAATAGACACTATGACACAATGTCAAAACAATTAGAAAAAGCTGTGTGTAAAATAAATATTCAATACTGTATTAACTAAGCAATTTAAAAGAGTTAAGTTTTCATATTAATTTCAAAATCATTAAATTTCTAAGAGGAAATAAAGAATCACCTGCATATATTTATGAAGCTTCTGCAAAGCATCCTCTGCATCTTTAAATGTCTCATCCAAAGCCAAAGCTTTCTTATAATAACTTTCAGCATTTAAAAATTTTTCTTCTTCTTCTAGCCTAAATTTGAAAGGAAGACAAGTCTTTTATAGAAAATGAACAGTCCTCAAATATGCATACAGCTCAGAGGCTTCTATGAAAAAATAGGGAAAAACCATGTTTAGCAGATTATTTTCAAATTTGAACAGTAAACAATGCTTCTTGTTGCTATTTTTTTTAGTAAAACCAAATAAAACAGAACAAAAAACCTTGATTCTGCAGATAGATTGCCAGAGGGGAGTAGGCAAAGTATGTGAAGTTGAGCAAAAGTTACAAACTTTATAAAAAATAAGTCTTAGGGATGTAATGTACACCATGGTTGACTAGAGGTACCAATACTGTTTTTAAAATTTGAAAATATCTAAGAAAGTTGATCTTAAACATTATGACAAAATTATAATTATTGATGATGGATGTTAAACAGACTTAAATGTGTTTGTGGCAATCATTTTGTAATATATACATATAACAAAGTCATTATGTTGTACACCTGAAACTATATAATGCTGTATGTCAAATATGCCTTGACTTTAAGTGAGAACTCGTCACTAACTGCTAAAGTTATCTGTATATCCGACATTGGCATTTTAGCAAAATAAATGAATTTCAGCTTTAGTATTGAACTATAGGGACAGGTTTTTTTCTAGTAGTTTGAGAAATTTTTCATTTTGTTAGAAAAACTTCCCTAGAAAATTGTTAAAGCTGGAAATACCAAAACATATTTTTATTATTATAGCCAGCCTCTAGGTAATTATTAGATTAAGCAGATGAATTTATGCTGTGGGGGAAAAAAAATCAAAAGTTTACATATAGAGCAGTGAAAGGATTTTGCAAAATATTTTCAAATTTCAGCAAATAGGGAGTGTAATTACTGTTAAAAAAAAAATGAAGTCATTAAAAAAAGGAAACTGAATTCCAGACTGGATGTCAGAATAAGTCAGACTATTAGTATTTCTGGTTTAGATTAACTAGATGGATGGTGTTACCATTCAATCAGTTAAAAGACACCAAAGATGTGTGTAGTACTCTGACTACATCCCACCTAAGTGATAGTAACAAGCTTTCCTGGTCATATGGCTCCATATGAGTTAAAATAAATACTGTACAAGCTACTCATTTGGAATTCTTGGATAATCAAGCAAACGAATGAAAAACTACAAGAGAGATGAATCCACATCAAAGAAAAGATACTATTAAGTATAAACTTAAGAATAAAATTATATTTGAAGTACTATTTCATCAACATATTTCATAAATTAGATTATTCATTAAATAACTACTGTATTAGGCAATATGCCAGCATTACAGGTTAGTAACATCAAGCACAGGTTTTGTTTTTAATGATTTTCTTTTTCATTTATTCTGAATGCGTGCATTTTGACTCAGTAGGATAGATCAATAAGCCAAATAACTCTTATAATGAATGCGAAAAACTCTCAATTCATATTTCTGGCATTAAACTACTGAAATGATGAAAAGAATCATTCAATCCCTTTCTATTAAAACCAAAATCTAGCTATTCATGAGAAGAATACTTACCTACTACTTTCTTAGACCTGTATGTATCTATTTCAATGTAACAAGAATATTTAAAATAATTAAAGAGACCCAGCTTAAGATTTTATAGAGGATGGTCGAAGAGTAGATATATCCACCATTAAATAAAATTTGATACTTACTGGCCTCCTCTTTCTACAAGTGTCTGGCAGAGGTATTTTCTTGCATTCCTATGAGTTGGACAGTTTTCCAGTGCAAGCTCAAAATCTTCTATTGCTTTGTTAAGACTTCCTTTTGTTGCATATCTGAAGATTGAAGACAAAATTAAAAGAATTTATATCATGAGTTATTCATAAATCTTGTATGTATTTACCTTGTAAATATACTTTAAGACAATGATAACACTTACAATGCTCCACGAGCTACCAAAGCTTCCACATTTTCTTTGTCTATTTCCAGTGCCTTATTGTATTCATTCATAGCATCGACATGACGGCCAACTTTAAAATAATCAACTCCAATCTTCACACTGAAAACATTAATAAAGAATTGCAAACATTTCACTGAATATCCAAATAAAATGTTAGCATGGATAAATTATAAAAGCAAATCAAATATGGCCAATGTGCAGTTTTCAATACTGTCAACAGAACTAAGCAACACTACACCTTTGGATCACTTCATTAACAAGTATTTATGATATCTAAATATCAATATAATATCTTTTGAAAAAATTGAAAATGTTGGCTAAAACTTAATTTTGTTCAATTCACAGAGCAATTATTTACATCTATTTAAAAAGCTAATGTCAGAGAGGGATCATTTTAATTTACTTTAAAAAATCTGTTCTTAATAATTCATGCCTTACTCTCATCTTTTAAACTAGGTAATGCTACTGTTGAACAATAAAATCATACCATTTTAAAGCCCAAGATGCAGACTGTTTCTTTCTTAATGCAGAAGCAAAATCGTCCTCAGAGAAGTTTTTGCTGTTAAGGGAAAAAAAAAAAAAAATCACACTATAACTATAAATATAGATTTTACAACTATACGTAGTTTTTGTAACTATACTTGGACTTTGCTTGACAGTTAAAACTCAAATGTTGAAAAAGTGAATCTCAGGCAAGAAACTTGTATCACACTTACAAAACTGACTACTGTAAGCAGCCTTTTGTCGTTTGCATATATACAATATTCCTACATTTTCTGCATCTTTCTCTAATTAGTCACATGGTGTACATCTAACCACCAAGACAGTCTACTCCAAAAGGACATGGGCTCCTCTACTTCATTCAGCCTTTGGCATATTGCAGTCACCAGGATTAGGATGGCCAAATATGTACCTCAATTATATAGCTTTTGTTCACTGCCATTCACTTTATCACCTAATAGAGTAATAATGATGTACTATACCTTTGTAGGCCTCTCATTAAAGATGGAGGGTTAGTGTCATCTATTCCTAGTTTTCCTAGAAGGAATTCAACTACTCCAGGATTAACAAATCCCAAGGAACTCTGCATGATATTTTCATAGGATTCCAAAGAACTGTTACTTAGTTCAACACTCCTCCTTAAATAACAAAAACAACAAAAACATAAAACTGACAAACATACTCAGAATATTTTATTATTATCAAATGAGGTTTAAATACTCATATTCTTTTTGTGATGAAATTATGGCAATATTATGGTTTGGTTCTTCTTACCAAGTTGAAAACAGGTAATTAAGATATTCTAAAGAGAAATTTAAACTCTACTTTGGTGTCAGAAGTTGGACAAGAATTGTTATTTTCAGTCAAGAAACTGTTTTACAATCAGCTATTGCTGAAACAATGTGGATAAATTACCTGTAGTACAATGGAAGTTCTTCAGAACTAATTACACCTAATTTAATAGCAGACAGGTGTGGTGGAAGAGATGAGCTATATAAAGATACTGCTAGTTTTTCATGGTATCTGTCAATATCCTTGATTCCAGCTTAAAAACAAAATAAGAAAACTAGGCTGATTAATAAGAAAATGCAACTTAACAAAAACATTTCTCATTAGACTATTTTCAAAATTAATAAAAACAAAATCTGGCAACTGTTATTTTTTTGTAAGTATGATGAAACTGATCACCTCGAATGATGTCACCAGTTTGGTAATATGATAAAGGATCCCCGTGGTTACTGTGAGATGGCACATCTCTTAATGGACAGAGAGCCTGCAATGAGAAGCATTTACAACACTATATACTCCACTCTTTGGTGAGAACTGTTTTATTGTAGTTGTTTACTATAATAGCTAATAGGTGACAGGAGCAGTAAAGAACTGACTAGCACATTAATGCCTAAGATTAAATAAGGCCTTTCACTGTAAGTAATTTCTGTGCCCCAAAACAATAAGTTTCCTGGTTCATTTGAAAAACTAAAATCTCATGAAACTTGCAATTAGTTTGAGTAATCAAATGTAAGTGTGGATTATAAGATATTTTATACTTTGAAAAATAAAACTAAATTTGTTCAGAAAATATGAGAAGTCCAATAAAAGATATGTACTTTCCAAATTTATGTTATCTAGTCCACAATACCTCCTGCTTTTTTCCCCCTTTTCTCCCTGAGAGACAACAACTATCTCACCTTTTAAAAACGATTATTATTTCAAATTAAGGACTTCTCATCTTGGGTAAAGTTTCTTATACTATACAGGTCACATAAGTTTAATTGTGTATATGTATATAGCACATACATAAATATAAACAGAGGAGAAATTTGTTTCTAAATTATCCAAATTCAAGTACTAATATCATATACTGTATTTAAGAACATGTGTATCTAGAAGAAATCCCAGAATACCAATTAATTTCACCATATTCACTGATATCTCTGAGCATTTGAAATAAGACCCCATCCTTGCTAGCCAATGGGATAAAAACAAAAAAACAAAAAAACCCAAAAACAAAACCTAAACTCAGGAGTTTAGGAGTTTAGTATCAATAGGAGCAAACTGTGCCAAGTAACTCTTTCATCACTATTTATAAAGGAGGAAAAAAATACTTAATTTTATCCAATTAAAACTTATTTCAAAACTGGGTAGTATACATAAGCAACAGGATACAAGGACATAATTTCTCATATTGGGATGACCCTTAAGTGGAAGCAAATAAGTGAAAAGTGAGTGACTTACTGTGATTTCTAAGTGTGATATATCTCTCATGATGCCACTGCCTAAACAAATCAACACCATGAAAAATCCAAATTCCCTAATGGAACTAATTCTTCCAATCACTATATCACCACGCTCAATATCTCGGAAAAACAGTTCCCTCCGATCCATAGTAGGTATCTCCATGAACTGCTCTAAAGGTGGCATGATTGCATAATGATCTGGAAAAAAGTAACAAAATTACAACACTTTTGCTTCATCTGAAGTAATTTTAAACCAAACTGCAACAGAAATATAGTGAGACTAAACAGCAATAGAAACTATGGGGACTAAACTTACCTTCACTATCTTCACTAACTTCATAAGTTGCAGGTGCATCTGACTTCCAAGAAAGTGCAAAAAGCAGATCAGCTTTTTTGGAAATGAATTTTTGTATTTCAGTGTTGTCAACTCTCTTCTCTTTTCTTAAAAAGAAACAAAATTTATGACAGCTAGTTTGTCGGCAAAGCCTTTTGGGGGGGGGTACGCTGAAACTTCTCATAGCTTTACTGGCTTGCTCGTGCCCCTGGGCATCACCCTGAAAAAGTTTTAAGTAAAGATTCCATCACTAGGAATCTTTAGTTCCCTAGATGGAGGGCGGAGGCACTTAAAAAAAGTGAAGCCCGCATTCCCTAATACTAAAGCCCATAGATTCTAGCTAAGGAACCCGTATCGCTGCAAGGCAGTGACAAAAAGTTTCGCCCGCATCGCCCCGACACCGGGAACGCCGACCCTCCCGCATCCACCCTCTGCAGCAGCGCAGCAGACCTCACGCGCTCACTCCTAGGCTCCGATTCCTGGCTCAGTTGCCCCGCCGCGGTAGCAGAGTGCAGATCTGAGTTCGCTCCCCCGTTTGGCAGCCGAGACGCAAAGCCCTTACCTGCCCTGAATCTGCTGCTGGAGAGGCGGGCCCCGGGCAGGCTCCGCCAACCCGGCAGACCCCAACAAGCTCCGGAAGTGCGGATTGTCCTGCTGTTCGCTCCGGAGCAGGGAGAGCAATGACGGCCCGTGGTAATTCAATGACTGCCGGAGAAGATCCCGGTCCATGGCTAGCGATTTCTAGGCCCAACGCCCAGGGGCGGGGTGGCAGCACCCCTTGCCCGGCTCACTACTCCCGCCGCGAGGTCTCGGGGGCCGGGGGAGCAACCGGAAGCACAGACCGAGGCACTGGCTCTTACATACTTGCCTCCCGGAAGTGCTCCGGCGCCGCCCACAGCGGCTTGATCTCGCGAAATTGAGAGAGACTACGGGGGCCGATAGGATGGCGCCAACTAGTTCCTGAATTAAAGATTTAGCGGGACGTTGACGTAGTGGCGTGTATAAAGCGTCTGCGTTTAAAACTTCCGTGGTGTCATTATTGCGTTGAAATAGCTCAAGCCCCTATCTCAGGTAAATAATTCATCCTCATGTTTAGAAAGATAATTTTAAGTGCCACGGCCGGCTTGAGAACCCCAAGATTTTAGAGAGTCTGCCCTCAAAGTCCTTGCTGGAGAAATATAAACCATGTCTCGGGCACAACCACACTAAAAAAGTTGTTCTGGGGGGGTTTCCGGGGAAACAAGAGCAGAAGTGCATTAACATTTATTAATCTTGTGTTATCCAACCATACCCCATTCACTGTTAGTGATTTTAGAATTATCAATACCAGAAAGACATTAGCGTCTCGACAACATGTACACATACTCTTTTTTCTTTATTTTTTTTTCTTAGTGTTTTATCAAAAGCTAGCGCCCATAAGATTTACTATGTACTTTTGTGTACTATAACGGCAATATACTATACTTTTGGGTAAAAGTGATTTTCAAAGGTAATTGTGACTTAGGCCTCTTTCCTACGATACTATCTTGAAACCTTAACTCCTGTACCAGTTACTATTATTTTTAGAGTTTAGAGAAACAGGCCTATGAATCTCAGCAAATTACTCCCTGTTATCTAGTGGTAAAAAGGCTAGAGATAAGATTGTTGCCTAAGCATAGTGTTACATAGAGAGCCTAACTCTAATTTTCAGAAAATGTGAATTTGCTTTATTTCCGTATATTAAAATCTGTACTGCTAAAATATGTGTAGTTTTGTATAGTCCTCTTGCAGGAGGTGGGGGTGGGGAAGGTAGCATTTATTCTGCCCTCTCTCCAGCTGTTTGTATTTTGGGGAGACCAATTGCCCTTCACAGTTTCATCACCTCAATATATAGTATAGGCTTCCACACTATTTTGTGAAAAATCTAAGGAAATGGGCAAACAGTTCACTGAGACTTGGAAAAAATAGAACAAAGAAGAATGTGAGTTTAAAAACCATTAAATTTCAAGGTACTATGAGCACATAAGAGATTTAGTTGGAGGTATTGCTGATTTGTGGTAAACTGTATACTTAGAGATGACTGTTATTTGGAGAGAGAGTGTTGCCCCTGAAAAAGAAGGCAATTTTGCAATTTTTACAATTACAGGTATATTTGGATTAATTTTCTGCTGGGATAAATACCCTTTGACTTTGAAGGGACAGAGCACTGGATCTTTGATGTAGGACTGGAGGGAGTCAGAAGAGAGAGTAAGTAGATTAGTTTTAATTCTCATCTTGTAGAAACCAATCCTACAAATGGGTCTTCTCAAAGTGGACACAAAGACACTTATATTTCACCTACTGCTTTAATTATTATTTTTTTTTGTTCATTGATTTGACCTTTAAAGAATCTTTTAAAAATAGTTTCCAAATAACATTTCCAGATTAGTCAGTATAATAAGTGAATATATGGGAGGGAAAATAAGGCAGGACATTCAGGACAGTGGATACTTGGTCTCTAGGCCAATTTTTATGTGACGTGAAATTCCATTTCTAACTAAACACATATGCATAGCCTAAAGAAAAACATACTTGGTCCTGAAGATAGAAATATTTAAAAATCATCTGATTTTTTGACTGGCATACAAAGAAGAACCATATATGGCATAGTAAGTCAGTAATATTGTGGCTACCTACTGAGTCTCTGCTGGGTTCCTTTTTTTTCTGGAGGATAGGGTAGTGGAAGTTTATATGGGTAAGAGGGGGAAGTAAGAGGTATGCACATTCTAGGAGGAGAGAGCAATATAATTAAAAGAGAAGCTAAAAAAATCAAGATAGAGAGGGTACTTCTATTATGGACATTTAATTATAGAAGTGTCATTTCAGGTTGGCTGTGCATATACGGGAAGAGACACCCTGTCTTTTCTACATGAACACACACATATCCCAATGCCTGATTTAGTTTGCAAAAAACACAGAAACTTAAACTGAATGTCATAAAAGGCAGGGGCAAAAGTAGCTATCTGAAAGAGCTTTTCTTGGGCTCCCCAAGTACCCTAAAGTAACATGCATCTCTTTGTGGTATTACATGCAAAAGATAAAGTCTATCAGATCTTGGAAAATTATCATTTGAAAAGGAATAACACAAATAATCTATGGCTGTTATTGTGGACAGGTTCTTTCTGTTTCATGACTCTATACAATTTCAGCAAAGTCTTGCTCCTTTTCCAGGGTTAGGGGTGAGATGTATGGTCATGAAAGGGTCGGTGGAACTGATTATGATTTGAAGGATAGTTAATACTCTCATCTTTAATTTGATTTAATTTTCAGTATCTTTTCTCCCATTTTTCCCCTCTAAAAATGCCTTTTGTTGCTTATACCAGATTGAATAAATTCATGATTTGGAACCAAAAGACTCTTGATTGTTAAACTAAGAAACCACTTACTAGTAACCTCTGAATTTTCTCCTCCATCATTTAAAAATGAAGAAACAAGTATGGTGAGGTTAATATTTTGTTCAAATTATAACTTTAGAACTCATGTATCTTGTTGCCATGCAGTTTAGAGGGTCTGCAGAAACCATGCTTCATACTTAGTCTGTACATACATATGTATGGGTAAGTTATTTTAAAAGTATTATATTAACAACTGAAGGTAGCCTTGAACCTTTTTTTTTCCTGTAAAGGGGCCACTTGTTTTGTTCATAACAGATAATGCAGGAGACTTAGCCTACATACTACTCACTAATTACCCTATAAGGTAATTAGCTTTGTAATGTTCAAGGTTTTGTTCAAAGTACCCTGCATTAACTCATAACTCTGAAATACTAATTAGAAGAATGTCTATATCATTCAAAAATACATCCTTATTGTTAAAGAAATAGTTCAAACTACAAGCCCCGCTGGTAAAGTTTAGTCTATCTTAATTTGTTCAATATCTTTGAAAGAATCTCATCTCCTTACAGATCAGCAGATCTTTTTAAGGAAAATATTGTCAGTCTCGTACTTCCACTTGAGGGTGCTATATGATCATTGTAGGGTATCTAATTTCCTACCCTTTCCCAGAAAACCACTGCCAACTAAACCAAGATTCAGAGTTAAGGAATTGACTCCTATTATGTAGAATCACTTTAAGATAGTTAAGTCTTTAACACCTTATTTTTAGTTACCTGTAAATGTTTTGAAGATATTAAAAAAGTAAATCGGTTTGCCTCTCATTGCTTAGTAATTTTGAATTGCTTTTTCTAAGAGGAAAGATCATTGATTTCATCTTCAATTTAGGTCAATTAGCTTTCAGCACATCTGGTAGTGATCATTGTACAAATCCATGGCAGGCAGAGCTGGTGGTGTTGGTGCTTTTATACCACAGTCCATAGACTGTGTGAAACTCTCAGAGATGGACAGTTTTGACCATATTTTGTGTCTATCTACGATGTTATTCTCAGCCAACCTTTACCCCCATGTCTTTGTTTACAAAATATTAGCTGGTAATAGAACATTGATATGTCAGAACAAATCCATCATTATCGTTGGGGGAAAAAATTGTAAGATACATGTGATACTGACATGGAGGAAGTCAGTGTACTTCAGGTACTTTGTCATGAATATTTACAAAAATACACATTTCTTAAATTTTCATTTTGTCACAACTTCTCAGAATACTATGTCAGGGAATGTTAAGGATTATAGCCAAGCAAACCTGGCAGTTTAATTGATGCTAAGCTAATAGTATTCTTTGTAAATATATCTGAGCTTGAATTTATACCTGTTTCTAATGCAGTTTGGACTTTTCTTTGAAAAAGAATAACTGACCATATTTTAATTATTAAATAGTAACTTTTTTGGTAAATTTTAACATCAAAGGAGAATTTTAGTGACTAGTAATGTATTGGTTTTAGTACAGTGGTCTCTTTAGCAGAATCTATTGGAAGATCTAGTGTATTTTGATAAGATCCTAGCCTAACATAGGCGTGATCATTCTGATATAGCATTTATTGGTACACAAAGAGTGGTTGGTTGAGTTCATTAATGGTTAGGCACTTTTCATTTGTTAGGAGATAATAGTGAAAGGTTGTACCAAGATTCCTTCCTACTTTCACAGAGCTTACATTCTGGTGGAAGAAGTAGTACATAAGTAAATGATATGGTATATTAATTAGAAGATGATAAATCCTACAGTAAAAGTAGTAAATTAAGGTAAAAGACTCTGGAAGCACAGAGGAATGAGTGTAGTGGTTTTAAATAGAATGGTCAGTAAAGGTATTAATAATAAGATCACATTTGAGTGAAGACTTGATGGGGGTGAAGGAGTTAATCATTCTGCTTATTGAGGACAAGAGAATTCCAGGCAGCTAGCATAAAGGTTCTCACAAGGGAAGATACTTGGTGAATTGGAGAGCAGCAAATAAGAAAAAGTGGGTGGAGTAAAGTGAGAACAGAGGTGCAGGATTTATAGGCTATTGGAAAAACTTGGCTTTTACTTGTAGTTTAATGGGAGGTACTTCAGGGCTGTAAGCTGAAAGGCACATTATTACTTCATTTATGAAAGGATGACTTTGGCTGCTGCAGAGACAGAAGTTAATTAAATATCTATTGCTTATAGTAGAGGGAAGAAGCTTTATAGAAAGCTAACTAGCATTTATTTCTTAGGAAACATAATGACACTTTTTAAATTTACCCATCATTCCATAGAATGAAACTATAAAGTTTCAGTGGCTACCAGAATATGAAGAATGTGGACAACTATTATCAAGAGGAAGTAGTCACATAGTAAGAGTTTAGCCCAGGAGTCCACCTGTAGTGGTTTTTTTTTTTTTTTTGGTCACCTTTAAAACCAACGTTTGGACACAATGAACTTTGAGATCTTACACCTAACATTTTCTGTTCTATGGTTAAAAACAGCCCAAGTGCTAAAAATTTATTTCTCTCTTCAAGTCACTGTGCTGCCTTTCAAGGAAATGAACATGATGGTTTTATCCTATTGCATTGCAGCTAAATGTGTGTTTCTGTAGTGAATGTTCTCTTTAAACGAATGTGATGCTCTAGTTCAAGTTGGTCGTGACTAGAAAGGAGATCGGTAACTTAGCTCACAAAGAGAAATGGACTGGTTGCTCTCAGGGGGGCTTAGTATATGAGTTCTCAGATATAGTCTTTACACTCGAGGCCTTCATTTTCTTCAAGTACATAAATTCTAGACTTGCTTGGCAGATTTATACACTGACAAAACTAGAGTCTGATTTAGAAATCACACTGATGATGTCTTAATGGTGCAATACAAAGAACATGTTGATTGCAAACTCACTGAATATCAGTAATTTTTCCTGTGAAAAACCAATTTTAGTCAGAAGTTTTCAAGTCTACAATCAGAGCAAAAGTAGTCTGTTAGGTGATGTTAATGCTTAATTCTTTCAAGCTATGTAATCCTATGCATTAATTTTTCCTATATGAGTATTCTGTTAAAAGTGGTCAGGTACTCTGTTCACTTAGGCACCATTGGCATTTTTTTCCTCTTTCCCCTCTTTCTTTGTCTCCATATTTAAGAGGTAGATAGAGATATACCTAATGTATACCTGAATATTATATTTATGTTGTATACACATACATTCTTATCTCAGCCCCATGCATATACTAAATGATAACTGGAGAATCTCAAACTTGTTAATGTTTTATCTCTTCAGTCAGGGTTCAGTATCATTGATTATATTTCAACTTAAATTATAGTCATATTATGATCATTTTTCTCTGTATCTCTGCTCACTCTAGAATTATTTCTCACTAAAAATTTTTTAGTCTCTCTTGTGTGTAGCCCCTTCACAGTGCTTCCTGTTCATTATGCTTTGATCCTCCCTGGTTTCACTTCTTAGAACACAATCTTATTTCCAAGTTCAGGAAGGTTCCATTTCTTCATTCTCATAAATTTTACTCTAACCCCCTTCATGATTGAATCTCTGCATGTCCTAACTCATTTTACACTCTCTCCATCAAACATGGAGACTGAACCAGATAGATTTTCAGACATTTTCTAAATACTCCAACTGTTCTGTAGTTCAAAGCGTTTGTACTTCCTATTTGTTGAAATGAGCTTTTACTTTTCATTTTCATTTTATCTGTAGGTTTCAGCTTAGAGGTTACCTTTTCTCTCTTACAGCACACCATTTACACCACTTGGAATAGTTATCATGATATATTTCCTTATTCATATCTGTGTTCTCCACTAAAACATGAGGTACAGGGAGACAGGGTTTTATCTATCTTATTTATGACTCTGAATTCAATACCTTGGCCAGTGATTGGCACATATTAGATCCTAAATAAATATGTTTGAATGAGTGGATGACAGTGTACAAATATTTATATGTAGATATCACCCTCACTCAGACTAAGGGCTGGGTAAGTCACATGTGTGACTTTGCAAGGCTTAATTAATCAGATTGCATAAAAGGAGACCTGGAAATAAAATCTGGGCAGTGGGTCCACTTCTTATGACAGTGTGGTTTATAAATTACAGCAATAGGTAGGTGATATTAAAAAATAATATTGTCTCAAACTATGGTTAAAATACTTTCTGGGCAGGTGCAGGGATCTTGGTAACTGTATACTGCAGAAGCAGATAAGTTGACTTAAAAAAACAACAACAAACTTTAGAGTGTTTTTTCCCTTGACCTCAAATATGAGTCTAGATGATATGACCGTTAAAATGTACATAATTTTCTCGCTCCTTTTATTTATTTTTTCTTCTTCCTGATTTACATTTTTTTTTTGTCTCACATCCCACAATATTAGTTATTTACTTCATTGTATTTCTGACTAAGGATCGTCTCTCTGAGGAGTAATGAGGGATATATTGTCTCCCTGCAGTATTCTGTGCTTCTAGGACAACTTTCTGCATACTTGTTGTGTTAGTTAGGTTTCTCCAGAGAAACAGAGCAAATAGGATATTTATATATGTGTGTATATAAAGGGATTTATTTTAAGGAGTTATGGAGATTGGCAAATTGGCTGCACTGCTGTGTCCATGTAGGTGAGTATTCTGAATGTTTCTGTAAGGGGTATTTTAGGAGGAAACTAACATTTAAATTAGTGGACTTTAAGCAAAGCAGAATGCCCTCTGTAATACAGGTGGGCCTCTGCAATCAGTTGAAGCATGAATAGAAGAATATATTGTGTTCCCTCTTAAAAGGGATTATGGGATTATGCGATAATGAACCTTAAATGAAATTAAAGCAAATTAAAGCCAAAAGAAAGTGAAAGGTGATTATGGATACTGGCAAGTTCAAAATCTGCAGGTGGGGCCCTCCTTGGTGGCACAACTGGTTAAGACACAGCACTGCAAGCTAGCAGCAGCTTCTTCAGTGAATTTGTTCCCCAGCTGGGAGGTGACTCACATGGCGCAGCAGACCTCTCTCTGTCTTGTCTGCTGCTCCCCTAGGCAGTGTACTTCGTCGATCTGCCTGTTCTGCTCCCACTTTGTCTCTGGTGAATCCTCTCACCGCCCCTGCACCTCTGCCTTGTACCCCAGTTCTGTATGCATAAATAAATAAATCTTAAAAAAAAAAAAAAACTACCAAAAAACAAAATCTGCAGAGTGGGTAGGCAGACTGGAAACCCAGGAACCGCTGATGTTACAATTCAAGTATGAAGGCCATTAGGCTGGTGGACCAGGAAAAAACTGATGTTATACTTCAAATACGAAGGCCCTTTGCTGGCAGAATTCCTTTTTCAAAAGGGAGAGCAATATATTCTTCTATTCATGCCATCAACTGATTATATGAGGACCACCTGCATTACAGAGAACATTCTCCTTTACTTAAAGTCCACTAATTTAAATGTTAATCTCCTCCCAAAATACCCCTTACAGAGACATTCAGTATAATGCTTATTTATCTGGACACAGTAGTGCAGCCAAGCTAACACATGATATTAACCATCATAATTGTGTTCTGTTTCAATGTTATATTTTAACCATTTGGAGCAGTGCAACCTCTGGAAACCATTTTACATGAAGAACAGCTGATGGAACTGGAAATGTTTTGAAATTAATTATTCTGTCTACTGGGCTCCATGCTTATCTATTCCCAAGTTCTTAGTTGAATTGTCGTTTCTTTATATCAGAGTTATAATATAAATTTTAGACATTTCACTATCTTTTGGTTTAAATATGCTTTAATTTCATTTAAGGTTCAAGGTTCATTATCTAAGAATTTCTAAGCTTGTGATGCTTTTATTGTGCATCCATCATGGTATTGTCTACTTTTTTTGAGTTGAGCACTAAGTTAACCTTTCCCCCTATTTTGCATGAGTCATTTGCTTCAGTTAACTTCATTTTTTGAGCTACAAAAAGTCTCTACCAATTGTAGGAGACTAGGATTTTGCTGTTAATGATTATCCTCATTTTTGTGGCCATTTTTCAAGCCTCTCCCCAATAATTTAATTGGCAGCTTCCGGTAAATAAAACCAAATGTGATCATGTTCACATATCTTTTAGTTTGTTTTTGTTGTTATTTTTCTGTGTCACTTAAAACTGTTGCTAGTTGATGACTACAAATTTGCTGTCTTCATTTTCTTTGGTATACCATGTTTACTAGCATGAATACTTGAGAGTAGTAATTCATTTATTCAACTAATGTTTATTGGATAGATTTTTGCACCCAAGCTGCTCAAGGTACTGGGAATTCAGAGATCAATAAGTGATAGAAGCATCCTAATGGGAAAAAAGATAGCTTGACTAGTTATCTTTGATACTTCACTTTCATCCTAATCTTAACTCCATATCTATGGAGTTGAATATGAAAGAAAAGAGGATTATTTTTACAGACTTTTATCATTTCCATAGAATAAAAATTTACTAATTCCTTGTCAAAAAAAATAAAGATTTAGAGAAAAATAAAATTCACAGTAACAGCATAGTTTTGTAATAACTAATACCATTGCATTGATTATCTCTGTATAATTATTTCCAAACTGTTGTCACTAGCTTCTATTTCTGGTCAAATTAAAAATAACTCATTTTCTGAACTATGTAACAAGTTTCTGTAGCATGCTTGGAGTCAGTGGTTTAAAAACTGAATCAGTGAAATTTGTATACTACTTACTGGGAATTTTACTTTATGGAATATTCTGAGCTAATGTCTTTCCCAGTGTTTGTTGAAAGAGTTGGATTATGAATGAACATATGTTATTGTATTAAATTCCATTAAAATTATTAAACAAAATATATTTCATATAAGAAATGCTAAGTGGATTGATAGCATATAACTGCTGATTTTTTCTGGGCTATGAGTATTTACAAATCTGCTTACCTATTTGTGTTTTTCAAACACTGATGCCTTACCTTTTCTTATAGCTCATAGAAACTTTCTGGTATGAATAGCTGTTTAAGTTGTTCAACTTTGTAATTTTCCTGGAATTATATATTAAGTATTTATTTCAGTTTCACTTAAGTTCAATGCAAGACCCATATATACATTGGGCATATAGTATACTTCTTTTCTAAGGCTTGCCTTATAGCATGTCCCATGTCTGGGGAGACCACAATATCTTAGAGAAGGGAATTAGGTTAAATAAGTCCTTTGAAGGCCTTGTTTTCCACTGGATGCACTTACTGGCCAAAGTGGCATAGAGAGATAGAAACTAGACAGAACACGACAATCCACTGAGCTGGGCAGACAAATACTAGAGTTCAGAGAGGCTTAAACCTAGAATTTATAATGCATAGTGCCAAAGAGGAGAGAACTAAGTAGGGAAAGAACTCCAGAAATTTGCCTAGGTTTTTTCTTTAAGTATTCAACTGTATACTAAGCTGTACCTTAGTATACAGGTGAAACTTCACAAGATCAAGCAAAGAAATACTACATGGAAACTGTAAAATGAACAATTTTCACAATTTCACAGAGTTGGGAAATATTTGAATTCTGACCCAATAGGGAAGTAAGACCTTGTTGAACACTTAGGGAATTCAGTAGAGCTCCCCAGAAGGCTAACTTATAATTTTAGCCCTTAGGAGGATTAAAGTAACCCTAGAATAATGTCTATTCTAGATCTGCCTTAATAGCATTGAAAAAGAGACTTCGAATCATCATATTAATTTTACTTCGTCAGCTAAATTAATTGCCAGAACAAAACTCAACTCCCTTGAAAGTAACATAAAAATCATACAACTATAAAATTCATATCCAACATCCATCAAAAATTACTAGACTTGCAAAGAGGCAAGAAAATGTAAGCTGTAGCTAGGTGAAAAAAATATATCAATAGAAACAGACTTGGAAATAATAGAGGTGATAGAGTTAGTCAACAGGGACTATTAAAACAGCCATTATAAATACATATAAACATCAAAACAAACAAACAAAAAAACCTAGCATGCCTTTGGCAGAGATTCTGTACAGTGAATGACTAGGCCTCAAACCTGAGCTCCAAAGGCAGAGCGAAAACGCATGCACCCTGAAAGAAAAACTCTTGTGTATAGTTTCTCCAAAAGTTATTTCCTCAATATTATGTTCTGACAGAACGGAAGAATGACGGCATCCCACTCTTCTTTTAAAAGAGCATTGCAATAAACTTGTTTTCCTTCTTAGGATAAACTAGAAAAAGACTGGAGAACATGCTTTTTCATCCATTTTTAAGACTGTAGTGCTCTCTTGTGGCCATTCTAGAGATTGTTGTACTGCCCTTTCAGCTTCCTCTAAAGTTTTTCCATCAAATTCATCCTCATGTAAAGATTCTTGGGCCCTCTGTACTAAAGTCATAGGGTCAGGACATTTATGTCCATTTACAGCCAATATAGCCTAGGTTGACCAAAATTTTATTGGGATAAACTCCCTTGCTTATGTTTACGTACCATTGTTCCTCGAACTCTATCCAAGTTTCTAAATCAAAAGTACCAGTATCAGGAAACCAAGGATTATATTCTATAACAATATTTAAACAATCAAGAATTTGAGATAAAGAAATGCAAGCACCATGATTAGATAGCAGATGCTTAAGCAAAGAAGTGAAAGTAGAAATGTGAGAAGATTGCCCCATTCTGTAAATCCCAACATCTAATCACTTTCTGTAGACTTACCATCACTATCATCTCCTGTGGTGCAGGCTAAAACTTCAGGTCTCTGTTCGGACGCCACTCGTGGACTTCTAGTGAGTCCAGGACCTGGGACGCTGTGGTGAAGGAAATCAGACACAGGGGACTGCTATGAACAGCATACAGTGAATTTTTATTGTTTAAGTGTTCATTATATACCATTTCAAGTACATTATGTATAATTTCAAAGCGCAGCATACGCCACTCATGTGTGTGATTATTCTGTATTGCAGTACTCTGCTACACTGACTGTTAGATGCCAGGTGGCCTAAGTATACATGTCTCTTAATCTCTTCTGTCCGGAATGAAGTGGTTTTTTTTTTTTTAAGATTTATTTATTTATGCTTACAAAACTGGAGTACAGGCTAGAGGTGCAGGGGCATTGAGAGGATTCACCAGAGACAGAGTGGGGAGCAGAACAGGCAAATTGACAAAGTACACTGCTGAGGGGAGCAGTGGGCAGGTCAGGAGAGGTCTACCTCGCTGTGTGGGTCAGCTCCCTGGCCGTGAGGGATTGAAATTTTGCTGCAGTGGCTTCGGAGAGTTTCATAATGCAGTAATGCAGTGCTTTACCCGTTGCACCACCAGAGAGAACCCCACAAAGTGATTCTTTTTTTTTAGAGAGTTTATTTATTTATGCACACAGAACTGGGGTACAGACCAGAAGTGCAGGAGTGGTGAGAGGATTCACTAGAGACAGAGTGGAAAGCAGAACGGGCAGAATGATGAAGTACACTGCTGAGGGGAGCAGTGGGCAGGTCAAGAGAGGTCTGCCACGCCATGCGGGTCACCTCCGGGGTGGGGATTGAACTCATGCTGAAGTGGCTTTAGCTTCTTAGTGCTGTGCTTTAACCCTCTGTGCCACCAGGGAGGGCCACAGAGTGATTCTTTTTAAGCAAGTAACTGTTAATCTATTACTGGGAGCAGAGGGTCATGACTCTACACAGTCACTTTCCCGGCACTTATAATCAGGCCTGGTCACCCAGAGGTTTTCCTCCAGGGTGCATGCGTTTTCTCCGCTGCCTTTCGAGCTCAGATTTGAGTGAAGATAGAGGCATTTTTTAATGTATATTTCCCCCTGGTGGAATTTTAGGACCACTATTGCATGAGAAGACAGTGTTGTTAAATCCCTTCTTCCTCTAATGTGTTTATTTTATAAATCACGCTTTTTCTCTTGGACTTTGGTAGACTTGCTGAGCTTCACCACACTCAGTGGTGGGAAATAAACAGAGAATACTGGAGGCATGGGATGGTAGCACAAGTTTGTATACAACCCTAGGACCTTTTGTGTTTCAAAAGATATATGAAAAAAAAAAAAACACAACAAATGTTGGCGAGGGTGTGGTGAAAAAGGAACTCTCCTCCATTGGTGGTTGGAATGCAAATGGTACAGCCACTATGGAAAGCTGTATAGTGATTTCTGAGAATACTAAAAATGGAGCTACCATATGACCAGAAATTCCACTCTAAGGAATCTACCCAAAGGACACAAAAACATCAATTCAAAGAGATACATGCATCCCTATGTTTATTGCAGCACTACTTACAATAGGTAAAACCTGGAAACAACCCAAAGGCTCGAAACTAAATTATCAGATCAAGAAGATGTGATCTGTATCTATCTCTCTGTCTATCTGTCTTTCTGTCTATCTACACACACACACACACACACACATAGGAATACTATTCAGCAATCAAAAAGGATAAACTCTTGTCATTCCCAGCAACATGCATGGAGCTGGAAGGGATTATGCTCAGTGAAATAAGTTGGAAGAAAAAAAGAAAAATACCAAATGGTTTCACTTATAGGAGGACTTTAAGAGAACCAAATAAGGCGGGGGGGGGGGGAAGTGTACTGTTGTTATAATATAAAACACAACAAAATAATATAAAAACAAAGAGGCAATTATAAACCAGAGAAATTCTACAGGGGAGAGGGACAGAGAGGGATCAGAAGGAGGGAGGAAGGCAGGGGAGGGGGGGACTATGGTGAAGATGGGAGGAGGAGGAGGGAAGTAAGCATTGTTATAAAATGAACAATAATGTAAATAGATATTAAAAAAATAAATAAGAAAAAAGAAAAAAACAGTAAACATTTCTGTGTGTCCATAAGAAAGAAAGGATCTAAAAGTAAGAAGGAACGATAGAGCAGAATTGCAAATTGCAGAAGTCTATTAGTCTCCAAGCCTGGTTGAGAAGAACCTGGGGGGAAGATCAGACAAGGTTGCTACTGTGTATTAGTGGATGATCAGCACACTGGGGAAATATGATCTCTAAGAGTACCAATACTCAAAAGGGAGGCCAAAGTGGACAACTTTTCTATCTAGATGTTGAGTGGCATTTTTAAAGTCCTCCATCTTTTCCCCCTGCCTCCCCTATTTCAGTAACCATCAAGAGCAGGAAAAGCACAAAGGGAAAGCAATGATAAATAGTACTGATTTTTCATTTTGGTACATTTCAGTTTGTTTTTTGCTAAATAGGCTAAAGAAGAATGATTTCCTACTCCCCAATTGCTTTTCTAAGCATCTAGCTTTAGATTCATTACTGGATAATTTCAGAGATCTGCACATTTTTGAAGAGGAATAAACATGAAGCTAGCTTGCAAACCTGTAAGAATTGAAGGTACTTTGTGTAAATAAGCAATTTTAAAACTAATATGTAGGTGCATCATTGAAAGGAAAGGTACAAAGGCATAGTAGCTAAAAATAGATGATCTTCTGTATCATTTTAGAAAAGATGTGATGATTAAGTACTTGTATCCTTCACTTTGTATTATCAGCAAATATACAGCTGCAATAAAAACTCCATCTCCTCTGTCAATGTTGTTTGAGAGACTTGAATCCTGTGTCTAACTAGTTGAAGCTTTTCTTCCCTAAACAGGATGATCTAAAAAAATAGACATCATGGCTCAGCCTTAGGAATCCCTTGCCATTCAACATGATACAATTCCTTATGGATACCAAGTTAACTTAGTGCCCCTGATATAAGCAACTCTGCTTATATCACCTCATTATACTATAATTTTTCTGGGACATAGACTTTCATTTCATCCAGATTTGATTTAAAAATGCTGTCTAGTTTGAAGTCACTTGAACTTTTATGATTCTCTGCTCCTAAAATAATCTAGGCCTTTCCATCTTCAAATTTCTGTGTCAGTGTGGTATTTTGGGCTTTAAAACCATTTATCTTGCAAAAAAAAAATGATACTTCCCTTTCAGAGAAAAATACCCTAACCTGTAATTTTATTATTGACATCAAAATGACTTATTACGTCATTTCCACATGCTAATAGTTTGGGAAAAAAGTTTAACTAACAACTAAACTGGAAATGACTCTTTTTCAGGTATTAGTAACCTAAAGAGAATGCTTATGGTGTGGCCCAGTGACTGTAGGTCTAGAAAGCTAATAAAGACATCTCATAACACAACAAATCAAATTGTTGGGTGATGAGAAGTTTTAATACACATTTATAGATATCAGTATATATATATTTATGTGTAGCTCAATGTATACATATGAATAAATGAATATGTACATGGATTTATTGGCATAAAATATAGAAATTAGAAGAAATGAATGAATTGGTAACTATATTTTTATGCTACTTGATCAGCCCAAACTGGTAGATTTGTATATTCTTGAATTCATGCTACTTGAAAGCTGAGAAGTGAATTGGTTTACTGAATAGTAGTCATTGGTTACCTTTTGATCATATAGCATTCATTTTTCTTTATTTCAGTAACCCTACTTTTCCCTACTTTTTCCTTTGGCTTTGGGTATCATACACAGCTGAGTTTAAGGATAGACATGTGACTCAGTGCAGGTTATTATCAAGTTTTTTTCATTTGATTAAATTGATTGTTTTAGGAATAAGCAGGTGACTTGTTATAGCCAATTAGAGTCAAACCCATGAGCTCTAGTTAAATTTTGAAAGGACCTTGTATATTATCTATGGTTTTTACTTTATTTAATCTTCCTTTTGCAATGTTTTTCTGGACTTCATCCTGAAACTTCTACCTAATATCTTGCCACAACATGGAGGCTGAATAAAATTTATGTGGAAGAAAACAGCTGGTAGGTGTAAAGTGACTGAGTTCCAATGACATCCTTTAAGATTCAGGATGAAATTGGATCTAAAGA
The DNA here is from genome assembly GCF_000260355.1 of Condylura cristata. Taxonomy (NCBI): domain Eukaryota; kingdom Metazoa; phylum Chordata; class Mammalia; order Eulipotyphla; family Talpidae; genus Condylura; species Condylura cristata. The sequence goes on along the minus strand of NW_004567104.1, from coordinate 17,313,380 downwards.
CACAGTTTCTCATGACTTTTTAGATAGATAAGTCAATAAGTTTCCTTGTTTGCTTAGGCAAGCTTGAGTAATCATTTCTGTTACCTGAAGCAAAAGAGTGCTATAAAGGATATTTTCCATTTCCCCTCTAGATTACTCTCTACTCTTCACCTTCTTTGGTGAAGGTAGATCAGAGGACTGATCTATTAGACTACCTCAAAGAATTCTTTTGCTCTCTGACTTGTGTTCAGCCAATGGAAATCTACCTGGAGAATGAAGACAAGACACTTATTTCCTAGGGTCTCTCATATCATAATTGCTTGACTAATCCCTTCTGCAACAGTGATTAAGAACTGTATTCTTTCTCTCCAGGTTTAAGTAGCCATTTTCTCCCTTTCTATCTTTAGCTATAGGGAAGTAGTGTTGGGCCCCTCTGTCTGGGCCCCTGTGTGGCCCCCGCCAGAGGCCCCGAGCAAATACGGGCGGGTGCTGCGTTCTGGCAGTGGTTCCTGGAGCTTGTCGAGGTGTCTAATCCTGGAGGGCATGCCCTTGTGTGGTTGAGCTGTTCTGATGTAGTTGGTCTTTGGATTTGCTGGCTGGATTGGATTTGCCTGGGCTGTGACGCCTGTGACAGCTGATGAGGCCTATGTATTCCCTGGCATTTCTCTGATTGGGGTCTTGCTCTTTTTGTGTGGCCTGCGTGCCTGCAGGAAAGCTTGACCCCAGCTAGCTGGCTTAATAAACTCCGCTTGCTTGTGCATCTCTGGCCCTGTCCTTTGTCACGGGAAGCGACCAGGTGATTTCAGACCTTAACAGTAGTACCAACCCACGATTACAAGTTCTAATTGTATTTTGCCTAATCAATTTCCCATACCCTTCCCATACTTTTGTACATTGTTAAATTCTCTTCAATTTAATTGAACCTTTTAGTTTTCTGCCAGGATCCGTGTGATATAATAGTGTATAAAAATTATGTTGCTTTGTAAACAAATAAGATATGTTTTATATTAAAACATACAATGCATACATGTATTACTATATATAATTAACACAAGCTATGCAACTTCCGGATGGAAGGGAAAAACTCTGAAAAATCAGAATTTCCATGCTAATTTATCTTACGACTCCCTTTTTTGTATAATCATAGTATCAAAATATTCTGAGCAACCATCAGTTTACAACTGGATTGCCTTAGCCTCATAAGGTGCTGCCTGGTCCAGGCAACCAGGTGCTGCCCTAGGGCAGGAAATTCCTCTTGAAGTCAAAAATAATTTTACAATTGGCTGATTAATAAAAGCAATTAGCTGTTATAGCAAAATCAATATTTTGTAAAACAAGGCAGTACTAGAATATGTTGAAAAATAATCAGAGCTCTTTTACTGCCCTGAGGAGAACCCAAATCTTATCACTCTACTATCTTACTTAAGCTTTCAATTGCTCAGTCTTTAAATAAGGAACTTTACTTAAGCTTTCTATATTTAGTCTTTAAATTAGGAACTTTAAATTACTATACCTCTTTTAGTGATTGATTTACAAGAAAACTTCTCCACGCTAGCCCTCAACTTTACCTCTTTCACCTTTAGGAAGTCTCAATGAGAATGAAGGTCATTAAATAGTAATTAGGGTTAAAGGGACTTTATTTTAACTAATCATCAATGTGGTAAATATAGCAATGTTAGTCGTAAATTTTATAAATTTATGTACCTGTCTTAACTTTAATACATTGATTGTAAGAATAATAAATGTTATAATCTCAGTTGAAGGTCACTATGATCCCAAGCTGTTCTTAGAAAAAAGAGATGATTGTGATCTCTCAGCTCAATTCATATGCTAATGTTATCCCACTGCTTGCTTATAGTGTATAAATAAAGTTCTGCTGAGACCAAAGGAGGAAAACTTGCACCCAACTCCAACTTCCTTGTCTTCCTCACACCCACTCTCCTTCCTTCCTTCTAGGAAGGAAGTTCGAGTATGCCATTCCCACCTAAGACCCTGCCTGTTCTGCCCTCTGACAGTGACTGGGAATGGTCCGCGACATATAATATATATATATTTTTTCTAATGAAAAGTATTTGTGTTTTTGGCTTGTTACTCTTGTAGTTTCTGGTTTGTAATGTAATTGCTATAAAATCTGGCACATGAATATTCAAAACTATTATATCCCCTTGAGATTCATGGTCTTTTGCCTGACAATGTGTCATTATCGGTCTTTTTTTTTAATGCTTAGGTATAAAATTACAGCTTGTCAGCTATTAAGGTCTCAAATCCATTTACTTCCTTTCTTTGGCTATATCTTTGCACATCTCTTTATACTCGCTAGATTACAATGCATAGATGTTTTGCTTAATACAGTTGGGATTTTCTGTCTTTTTTTTTTTAGTTTTTTTTTATTACAAAAATTTATTTTTACATCATTTTGTACATTTTTTTTTCCATCTCAATTGTAATCCTCGCGGGTTTCCCATCACCAAGTCACCCATGTGCCATCACCATAATCCCGTGCATTTCCCTCCCCTCACCCCGATTTTCTGTCTTTTAGTATATGAATTGAATCCACTCAAATTTGTTATTGTTATTGAGAATTTGGTCTTTGTTATGTACATTTTTTTTCTCTTGCTCCTTTTTTGGTATTCAGAAAGGTTTTTTTTTTTAAAGATTTATTTATTTATGTATACAGAACTGAGGTATAGGTCAGAGGAATGGTGGGTGAGAAGATTCACCAGAGACAGAGTGGGAGCAGAACAGGCAGATTGACGAAGTACACTGCTGAGAGGAGCAGCCGGCGGGTCAGGAGAGGTCTGCTACACCATGTGTGGGTCAGCTCCCTGGTGAGGGATTGAACTCATGCTGCAGTGGTTTCAGAGAACTTCATAATGCAGTGCTTTATCCTTTTGCACACCAGGGAGAGCCCAGGTTTGTATTCTTTATTCTAGTGTCTACTTTAAAAAACAATCTCTACTAATTTTTAAAAATACTTTACCCTTATATAAGGGTTCTCATTGAGGGTACTCACTATTTAGGCTACTATTTAGTTCATTAAGTTTCAGGTGGTATTCTTTGACTTTCTCCTATTGCATGTAATGGTACATAGACATTTCGTAATGTCTCAGTTATCATATTCTTTTCTATTTCTTCCATTCTTCAGTAACTACAATTTTACGTATTTCTGTTGTTCATTCAATTTTTAGAATACCGTTAATTTTTGTACCATAACTCCTTATTTAGGTATAATTTATGTTGAAGTGTTACCAGTTTTCTTTGTTTTATAGTTGATAATTTTTTCTTTTTGTTTTCCTTTTGTGTCTTTGTAGCTAAAAACTTTTAAATTCATTTTTGGATGAGAAAATCTGAGGTGTTGAGAAGTTTAGTGGGGAAAATGAATTCATCCTACTAATTAATCAAAGAATGGAGATTGTGAGCCATGTCTTTTGACTTCTTCCTGAACTATACTCAATTAAAAGGGACAGTGTTCCAATGAATAACAGAGATAATTTTACTAAAAAAATTAAATATACAAACATACAAATGGCCAGACCATATATTTGATTAGGACTGTGACCCACAATCGGTAGCAACCTGTATAGAAAACCAGCCTACTATTTACAGTAATCTGCTCAGGAAGCCTACAACTTTTATGTCAAACTGCTATCTCTAGTAACAGTCAAGAAAACCATTATAACCTTATTCTCATTCTTCTCTCAGTGCATTGGACATCATGGACCTGTATCTTCCACTGCCATCCATTTCTCAGCCGAGGTTCAGATAATCCATTTAGCTTAGCCAGCATTGGTTACTGGCTTCCATGACCCATTTATGTCTACACCATGTTGCATGAGACATGTTTACATTCTTTGACTATGAATTGTCCAGTAAGGAAACCACTATTCATGTGTGACGTAAGCACTAACTATATAGTAACCAAACTAAGATGCATTGCAAGTAGAAGATAGTATGCTAAATTTTGAAGATAAGACAAAGCATAAAAAGAATATAAATTCCTCAATAACTTAAAAATTAACTTCGAATATAAATTCTGACATAAGTTATATTAGTAAAATTAATTTCTTTCTATTTTTTTAATATGGTAGCTAGAAGATTTTAAATTACATATGTGGTACACATTTCATTTCTCTTAGCCAATGCCGATAGCACCACCTTTACTCTTTCCTACTACCCTAAGATCAGACTCTATTGAAGTATGTTAATCATCTCAGAATTTCTAAATCTGTTTGTTCCCTATTTTCATTCTTTTCTTATGATTCATGCAACTAAAAGCTCCATTTTCTTGATAAGCTTTCACTCTTTCCTCTATAATTCCGAGCTATTTCTTACCCAATTTCTCTGACTATTGTTCCCTTTCCTTTCACTGACTTCTTTTCTTCATCACACTTACCTGTCCAGCCACATGCTCTGCTTGTCTTCCCTCTTTTTCATTAGCTGTCTCACCTCTTATAATGACATAACCATTGCATAACTGAAAATGGTCAAATCACCATCTCCAGGCTTCCCCTTCTCTTTTACTGCAGCATTGTAGCTGCAGTTATCTACCAGACCGACATTTCTGTTTGAACATCATTTACCAGTTTGAAAATTCCATATTTAAAGTGAAATGCATCATTTTGCTCTCAAAAGCAGCCCTTGTTTCTGTTTTCTGTGTGGTGTCACAATTCTTAATGTACCTAGTTTTAAACCCCTGACTTATTCTGGACTTTTTCTTCTCTCTGTAGCCTTTCCAACTCATTCTGTCAGGAAGACCTTCCTGCTGTCCCTTGTATCAATTCCTTCTTTCTGTTCACAGATGGATGGCCTCAGATGCTGCTTCAGAAAACAGCTGTTTTCTGAACCAGAGAACATTGAAGTGTTGGCAGTGCTTTGTAACACCAAGGGATGGGTGTGATGGTGGCCATTTTTCTAAGTAATTGCTCCAGTGTGATTTATTCACAATACTTTTTCACTGGTAATATATGTAATTTTATCTCATGACTAAAACTAGGAACTTTTCTTATTAATTGGAGTCAGAAGCAGAATTCTTTATTTACAAGAGTTGAAGGTAGACACATGGGCAGAAAAGAGAAAAGAGAATGCAGTCAAAACATGGGCATTTAGAAGTCGAAGAGCAGAGAAGTGAGCCTATCACTCAAGCCACATTGACTATGAAATATATTGCAGTCACAGTTTTTTGAAATTCTCTGTAGAGGTTACATAAGTACTGTGAAAAGTATGTGCGAACACTAAGGTTTTTGTGTAATTGACAACATTTGTGACTAATATTTTGTTGCTTTGGATTTCAAGCTCTTCTTCCTCTCTTCCTTTTTCATAAATAGAAAATTAGTTCCTAGAGAGACAAAAACCACTTTATGAATTCTTTTAATTACTTTGATACCTTCTATATTATATTATAGGAAGATATTCCATAGTTCTCCAAGATATGAAAGAAAAAATTGAAAGGAAACAAAGCACAAAGATCTTTGGATGGTCTTGGGTAGAAGCTACTTATACAATTCAAATAAAATATAAACATTATATAATTTGAATTTGGGCAGGCTGGCCAAGGTAAAAATGCCCAGGGATTATGCCCTATTTTTGTTCTGGTCACCACCACATAACACACTATGCTTTTCCTTCAGGTTCTACAAAACAATTCACAAAGACAGATTGTTCCCTTTGGTATACTTTCCCACAAACACTTTTGCAGCTTTGTTGTTTTATTTTTTAAATGTGTAACATCATTTCATTGTCTCTGAATGCTGTCTCTTAGTTAAAGGCTCATTGAGTATAGGGGTGGCTTCACAAAGAGAGCATGCTTTTTTTTTTTTTAAAGATTTATTTATTTTTGCATACAGAACTGGGGTAAAGGCTAGCGGGGTAGGAGTGGTGAGAGGATACACCAGAGACAGAGTGGGGAGCAGAACAGGCCAACTGACAAAGTACACTGCTGAGGGGAGCAGCAGGCGGGTCAGGAGAGGTCTGCCATGCCATAATGTCACCTCCTGGGACGGGGATTGAACTCATGCTGAAGTGGCTTTAGATTCTTAGTGCTGTGCTTTAACCCTCTGTGCCACCAGGGAGGGCTGACAGTATACTTTAAATTTTGGTTACCCATTCTCACATCTCCAGTATGATTCCCACCTGGTTATCTTTTCATGCTTTTGTAAAGATATATTCCTGATACTAATACTTCTGTTTTAGTTTGTTGTCTGCTTTTAATTTTCAGAATTCATTGTATATTAATATAACATGGGAAGAATTGATTTAAAATATGTTTTAAGTATCCCAACTCCAAAGATGCTGATTTAGTAGGTTTAGGGTAAGAATTATTTTTTAAATTGAGATTAACATTGACTTACAGTATTGTATATGGTTCAGAGTTATAGGTTCACACCTTTTTAGATCTATGTTACCACACTATAACCACCCACCAAAGTACCCAAAGGGTACCCAAAGTATCCTTTACCCTAAAGCATTGGGGTCCCTTCCTGATTTGTCCTCCCTCCCCTCTTCCTTCTGGTAGCCTCAATTCTACAATCAGTTTCTAGGATCTGTTTTTGGTTTGATTTTGTCTGACCCTTTCTTTTGTTTCTTCTTTCTTTCTTTTCATCCTTTTGTTTTTCTGTATTCCATACATGAGTGAAGTCATTCATTATTTGTTTTTTTTTCCTTCTAACTTTTCTCCTTTAACATAATGTTCTTCAGTTCATTCTTGTAGCAACAAATTGCAAGTTTTTTTGTGGTATGATTCCATTTTGTATATATGCCACATATTCCTGATCTATTCATCTCTTGTTGGGCATTTAGGTGGTTGCTATAACTTGGCTATTGAGAATAGTGCTGTAGTGAAATAGAAGTGTATATATCCCTTTGAATTACTGCTTTTACATTCTTTGGTATATAGCCAGGAGTGATATTGCTGGATGATATGATCGATCTACTGTTAAGATTCTGAAAAAACCTCCATGCTGTTTTTCCCCGGCAATTGTACTAGTCTGCATTCCCATCAGTAGTTTATATTCAGGTTCATTTTTCTCCACATTCTTGCCAGCAGTTATTATTTCTGGTATTGCCATTCTCACAAGCATGATGCGATATCTCATTGTGGTTTTGATGTACATTTCTATGATTTTTACTGATGGTGAGCATTTTTACATGTGTCTGTATGTCTTTTTTGGAGAAGTGTCTATTTAAAACTTTTGCCAGTTCTGATTACTTGTTGTTGAGTTCTTTGTATATTGTGCATATTAGCCTCTCTTCAAATAATGTGTGGTGCAAATATTTTCTCCCATTAAGTAGATTATCTTTGTTTTGAAGGTAGTTTCTTTGACTATGCAGAACTTTTTAATTTGCTATAATAATATGTGTATATTTTGCTTTTATTTCTCTTAGCTGTTAAAAGTCAAGAGTCAAGTCCACAAAAATATAGACCAAAATGTTAATAAATTTCTTGTAGGATATTATAAAATCATATAGTGAATCAACTCTGGCTTAGTGAATTTAAGATGTTCCCTTTTTCATTCCTTTTTTTTCTATTGTAAAATAAGTTTTTATGTCCCTATGCATGGTACTTTAGGTAACAAGAGGTGTGAGAAGTATTTAGTTTCAGTGAAAATCTACCCAGCAAGTGAAAATTATAGTATTAAAAGAAACGTTTTAAAATAGTTTAAAAACATGTATTAGATGGCTAATACATTCACTTTAAAGCTTTAGAACCTATCAGAGATCAGTCTTACTGGCATAGCTCATCCATGGAACAACTAGGCTGGAGCTAGCCAAGTGAAGAATTGGGAAAGATGCCACTTTAGTGTCTCTGTCATCTGTTTGTTACTCTTATTGAAGAGAGAAATAATAATTGATTGATTGAGAAAATCTCCCTCCTTTTATTGTGGTAAAATTAAAGGGTAAAATTTACTGTCTTTACCATTTTTAAGTGTACAGTTCTGTAGCAATAGATATAGTCACTTTGTTATACAAACATCACTACCATCCTCTTTGGATCTGTATCTTCCCTTACTGAAACTGTGCCCATTAAGTACAATACCAACACCCCATTCTTCCCTTTCTGCAGTCCCTGGCAGTTATCATTCTATTTTCTATCTGTGTGAATTTGACCACTCTAAGTACCTCATGTAAGTGGAACCATATACTGTCTTTTTGTTAGTAATTTATTTCACTCAGCAAACTGTATTCAAGATTGATATGTTGTAGCATGTGTCACAATTTCTTTCTTTGTAAGGCTGAAACCCTTCAATGTATTTGTGCCCTATGTTTTATTATTTCATCCATCAGTGCATGCTTGTTTGCATCCACCTTTTGGCTCTTGAAAATAATGCTGCTGTTACCATGGGTGTCTAAAAATCTGTTCAATGAGAAAGTCCCTTTCCTAATATAGAAAAAAAAAAAAAAAACAAAACAGCCCTAGAAGTTTATTCCTGTGCATTTTAGATGGGGACGTTTTCTCCATTTTCAGTTATATTCTCATCAAGTGAGTATACTACCACCCACTTGCTTGCAGAACACAAAATCCCTGGGTGGAAGGTCTGCTGCATTATTATTTATTTATCTTCTGACACAAATAACTTACTTGCTCAATAGACAGTGAAGTTTGCAAGTGAAATACCACACCAGAATTGTAGCACAGGTTTGCCAGCCAGTGACCTGGAACCGATCCATATGCAGTAGCACTACAGCATGCAGAATACAGAAGTATAGGAGAAAAATAAAAATACATCAGCGTGCCCGTTGGGCTTGCTGAAGACTTATTTGTAGATTGGTTCTTTCTTCCATTATAAGAAAGGAAGGAAATCTTGTCAGAGATGAAGCACCAAAAAGACTGAATGATAAGGTAGATAATCTTTCAAGGAAAGGTTAATGTAGACAGAAGGCAGACAGAGAATAAGGGCTTTTGCTGTATCATGGAATTAAGTAGAGGCTTAAAGATGAAAAAAATGTTGCTTTGAAGTTATCTCTGGAAAGCTTTACCCTGACTCCCTTAGTCTGGTTTGGGGGTCTCCAAGCACCTTATTTCATAACTCCTCATAGCACATCTCTTTTAGTTTGGAAGGAAATAAAGCACTTGTCTCATCATTCTGGAGCTTATTCTCTGATTATGGAGAAAAGAACCTGTTCAATAAAAGCAGAGCAACCAAGAAATAAGAGATATAATGAGTGGCAAAGGCAATGATGCTTTAGAGAAAGATAATCAATATGGGCTGATGAATTTGGAAGCTGACTCAGGCAGATGTTGAAGAGGGAAGACTACAGAGACACTTGGAAAAACAAGTAGGGTCTGGTAGGAAGAAAGGATAAGGGGGGGCTCTCTGACAGAAGTTAACTTATATAAGTAAACTCATAGATGGAAGGCAAAACTTGGGTAAACATTTCTTTTTTTTCCTCCAGTACTAGAATGTTCTTTCTCAAGAAAAAAAAAATTGACAGTTTAAATCCAAGCACCTTCCCTCTTTACAAACACTTCCACACTTATAACATAAAAAAAGCTTTTTTCCTTAAGTTTTTTTTTTTCTAGGTAACTAAACATAACAGCTTGACAATATTATCTGTTTTCAAAGACTTGTTATAGTGTCAGGAACAATTTAGCTACCTCTTTCAACTTTGTAAATTGGGTCAATCTGTGTGAAACTTGTGGTTAAATTTTATGTTATATCAGAATATCAAGTTGGGGGTCAGCAGAATTGGGTCACTAGATTCATTGATAATTTTGTGCAGAAGTTGCCAAAGAAATTATGAATAAAAGGAATTTCAGATTCTCTCTACCTGGTGAACTTATCTATAGTTTTGTAGATTTCCTCTTATCTTGGAATCAGCAGTTCTAACTAGCATCTTGCAAATGTGCTCAATAAATACTCACTAAAGAGCAATTAGAACAAATAACCATTGAGCATTCAATGAAGAAGGAGTTTACACATTTCCCTAAAGTAATTAACTTTCCTTTTCCTTGTTTTGTTTAAATTTTGTTTTTACCTAAATTACCTTCATGCTGCCCTTAGTGAAATAGTTTAAAACAAGAGCATGGAATCAGATTTTTCTTTATTAAGTGCTAGAAATTCTGAGGTTAATTAGACCAAAACTGTATCTGATGTTGTTGAGTACAGATCAGTGGGCCTGGTGTTTTCCAGGGAAGACTCTCTCATGTTTCACATTCTCCTGGACTTTTAAGACATGTAGGTTTGCACTTCCAAATATAGAGCACCATTTTGTCTTGTATGTTTGGTAAAATAATACACACAGAGGACTGATAACTTGGAAGCATTATGTTGGGTTCGGAGGACTCCTCACATTTTGTTTTAGAAGCAACTGGTACAAGTTGCATCACTCTCAGTGGAACTGAGGGTGAGACTGAGCAGAATGCACTAGAAGTCTACCATTGTGACAGAAAAGAGACTTTCTAGAAATTATTTTTTTATGAGCCCTAAACCAAAAGTTTCTAAGAGATATGTTTGTATCATCAGTAAAGGACACTCTTACAAATACATTGACTCATACCTTTTGACCATTTTCCAGTGGAATTAGAGCTTAGAGGTAATAAAACATCCCTGTTAGCCTCTACCTCATAACCTCTGCACTTCACTCCAGGAGTGAATTTCATATAATGCTTTTAATGATAGAAATGTAAGTGACTCATTAGACCACATGATTAATCTTAAAGACCCATCAGCACAAAATTATAGACCCAAAATATTGTTGGTACAAACACAACAGTTGGGTAATCAGACAATCTGGACTGATAATGTTGAAGCTAAATGAAAAAAAAAATATTTTTAAAGATTTATTATTTATGCATACAGAATGGGGTACAGCCAGAGGGGCAGGGGCAGTGAGAAGATTCACCAGAGAGTGGGGAGCAGAACAGAGAGATCGACGATGTACACTGCTGAGGGGAGCATTGGGCGGGTCAAGAGAGGTCTGCAATACCATGCGCGTTACCTCGGGGGCCTAGGATACAACTCGCACTAAAGTGGCTGTGGCAAGCTTACAGTGTTGCATCCTAACCCGTTGCACCACCAGGGAGGGCCTAAATGAAAATTTTTTATCATTAAAAAAAAAAGTTGCAGGGCCCTCCCTGGTGGCACAGTGGGTTAAAGCACAGCACTAAAAAGCTTAAGCCACTTCAGCATGAGTTCCATCCCCGCCTGCCCCAGAGGTGACCACATGGCATGGCAGACCTCTCCTGAACCACCTGCTGCTCCCTCCCTCAGCAGTGTACTTCATCAGTCTGCCTGTTCTGCTCCCCACTCTGTCTCTGGTGAATCCTCTCACCCTCTGCACCTCTGGCCTATAGCCCAGTTCTGTATGAATAAATAAATAAATCTTTAAAAAAAAAAAGTTGAAGGAATTAATGACCAGAAACCATTAATTTACTTAACCCATATATACTGAACACTTTCAATATTTCAGATGTGATATGGGCTTAATACTACTGGCGAAAATGAATAGACATGACCACTGATTTTACACAGTTTATATTATGGTAGGAGCAACAGACTTTAAACAAATTAATTAATTTCAAATGTGGTTATGTTGTGGAATAAAAGTACAATTGTGGTTATGATGACGTTTGTGAGGTAATTTCAGGAATGTAACAATCTTTGTAAAAACTAAAAAGGATAAAAATTGGGGAAGATTCTAATATGGAGGGATTTCTAGTATTGGATTAGTTTTCATTATAATTAAATTTCAGTTATGCTTAATAAATCATTTAGTGGGTTATCAATAAGTAGATTCCCATGTACAAAGAAGTGTACATGTGACATCATTTCATATCATTTATCTAGCCCATAAAAATCAATGAAATGACTCACAATTTTGCATTAGGTATCATCAGGAGGAAGCCATCAACTACCATCAGGAACAGCTTCCAAGGTGCCACAAAACATGGTTTAAGAATGATCAGCTTAGTGCAGGGATTAGCAGACTTTGAGCTGTGAGTTCTTTTGGTAAACCCTTGCATTATGATAGTTTTTACATCTTTAAGTGGGCGAACAGTGAAATATAATCTTTTTGATGTGAAGATTGTATGAACTTCAAATTTCAGTGTCCATGAATAAGGTTAGCTAGGACATAGACATGTACTTTTGTTTATATATTGTCTGTGACTACTTGACAGAGACTTTATGACCTGTAAAGCCTAAAATATTTCTTTCTGGCCCTTTACAGAAATAGTATACTGATCCCTGACTTAGACCATTACAATTAAATAGCAACTTACTTCCCTCCCTCTCCACCTCCCTAACTCTATTAGCAGCATCACCTGTCCTAAGTTTTGCAACTTTTATTAAAATATCTTAGAAACAATATCCTAAGAAAAATGACCAAGACACTTTGTAATGGTTAGTTTCATGTGTCAATTTTATTGGGCTATGGGGTATACACACATATTTGATTAAACATTATTTTTGGACGTGCCCATAAGTATGTTTTGGGATGAGATTAGCTTTTAAATTGTTAGACTGAGTAAATCAGGTTGTCCTCTTCAGTATGAGTGGACATCATTGAAATCTTTGAGGGCCTGAATAGAACCAAAAGGCAAGAGAAGGGAGAATATGCCGTTCCTGCTGACTATTTGAGCTGGAATGAATATCTTTTTCTGCCTTGCGATTGGGATGTACACCATAGGTTCCTCTACTACTCAGACATTTGACTTGGGTTCAGCTATGCCACCAGAAGTCCTATAATGGTGGGACTTTCAGCCTCCATAATCACATGACCTAATGTTTCATAATAAATAATCTCTGTCTTATATATATATATAAATATATATATATATACTTTTAAAATATATGTATCATTTCTATAATATGCTTAAATATAATATCTGGAGAACCTTGATAATACTCTTATTTATTATCTAATAATTGATGCATATTGAAGGCAAATACTAATCAATTGGTGTTAGACCGAAGTAATTAAGGATAATTAAGTTTTTTTGATGTGCTTATACATGCATATACAGTTAGTCAGTTGCACTGCAAAAGGTGGTTCTGACCAAGAAATGATATGACAGAGGTATTATCTGAACAATTTGAATTTGCTTACAGTTTTTCCTTGGGAAGTTAGGAGATGAAAGTAGACTTTACTCAAGTTACCAGGAATATACTCTCAGGTTTCACTCAGCTAGCAGATATTGAGACCTGTTTACTTCTTGTAAGTACCCTTAGACCTCTGGTCATCAGCTTGTGTGTGGGAGTTTTTATTGGGTTTCAAAACTTTCTCTTAGAGTTGACTTCGAAGGGGGCTCCAATCTTTCCTAATTAGAGAATCTTTCCTAATTAGAGAATCTTTCCTAAGAGTATCCCTTTGGTCTTATAACTCAGTGAGCCATTGTTATAAAGCATCGCCTTTCTTCTCTGACCACCAACTAAATTCATTAAACACCACAGACTGGACTCAGGAATTTTGTTACAAAAGAAACAATCATGAGCTTGACCTATAGACTGTGTCTGAAATTTACCTTGCAGTTCTCACCAACTCCACTTATCACACTTTTACCTGCTTCCTGATTCCTAATCTTAATGATTTCCCCAATTGGTTTTTCTTTAGGTTATTTCAGGTTTAACTCTATTTCTTTGGTATCAAACTTACTCTACTAATAGGTCCAGTACTATCCCTCCAACTACCCAGATCTAAAATTTACTTTACTCTGTGTCATTATTTATTTAAGGAACCTGTTAACATACCAGTCAGGAGTATGTATGTATGTGTGTGTGTGTGTGTGTGTGTGTGTGTGTATAGATGTATAGCTTGTGTAATTATGGATGCTTGTTGTGTGCTTTGTGAACCAGCAGGCTGGAAACCGAGGAGAGTCAGTGGTGCAGCTGAAGTCTGAAGATAGTCTGTTAAAGAGTTCCCTCTTATTTAGGGAGGCTGGTCTTGTTTTATTCAGGCCTCCAACTGATTGGATGAGACCTACCCACATAATAATCTGCTTACTCAAAATTGACTGATTAGCTAATGAATTTGAATGAATTAATCTCATCCAAAACAGGCTTTGAGTCAACACATTAAGTCAACACATTAAATTAACCATCACATTAACTATGCCAAACTTTGGATTGTTTTAAAAATTTAGCAAGTTTTTAATAAGTGCCTATTCTTTGTGAGGCATTTTCTTACTGTTTGAGTTATAGTGCATACCTCAGATTAGGTTTTACTCTATCACTTTACTAATAGAGAAGCTTAAACTCTATGATGTTAAAAACCAATCAAGATTACACAGTCTGTAAATGGCAGGCCCAGGATTATGAACTCAGGCTTATTTGAGCCCAAAGTCTATATTCTTTATACTGTGCCATATTACCTGAGAGATCATCTTCAGTTTCTGAGTTCCTAGTTAGATGATGTCTTTTAAGACCTGAAAGTACAATTTACTCACATCTATGATATCTATGCAACTTTATCAGCTGTATGTGTGGTCTTTCCCCCTGCCCCCTTTTTGTACTTAGAATGGAATATGGCAGATGTCAGGAAGCAACAGGCATCTGCTGTAGCCAAAAATCTGCACCCACATAAACGTAGTTGCCTAAATGTTTTCTTTCATATATCCTGATAGTTCTCAGAATCATACCATCTGCTCATTGAGTAGACAGCAGAACATGTCTATAGCAATTTTTCTTGTAGTTCTCTCTCTTATAATACATTAATTTGGTTTTTATGCATAGTTAATACAAACCTGCATAGAAACACAAAATATCTGTCAGTTCATCTATTCCACAAGAAGTGGGCAATATAAAATTGGTTAAACATGGAAAGGCAGAATGTGTAGAGATTTAAGAGTTTATCCCTTGATGTTTATCAGGGTTGGCTTCCAGTCTCTGACCTATCTAACCTGCTAGCTCTGGAAGGTAGCTATTTATTCTTCTAAGCCTTAGTTTAATCATTTACTAAATGAGGACCATACAAATAGTGCTTACCTTAAATTTAGTTTTCTTATTTTCAAAATAAGGACGATGAAAATAGTGCTTATCTCATAGGGTTTTTGGAAAATTAAATAAGGTAGAATTTGAAACACAACACAGTGAGTATTTCAGAATAAGAACCCAATAAATATCAGATATTTTATTGCTATCTTTTTTATTTTACTTTCATGACTCCCTTTCTGTGGTTAGACTATGTTTAACTACTCTTTTATTGTATACTATACAGTATGTTACATTTGAAAATCAAACATCTTACCATTCCATTGTTTATTCAAAAAATATTTCTTGTGTAAAAATTTTTTTGAGTTTCTAGGAAGAAAAATGATGAGCGAAAAGACAATAATATAATATAAGAAAGAGATACTCACATACTTATGTAAATGCAGCAAGGGGAGAGGGGAAACAAAAAGATTGGGGAATTTGCCTTAGAGAGAGGAATTTGACCTCATGAGTAACATTTTGAATTGAGTTCTGATGGGTGAGCAGGCTCTTACTAATGGTAGCGAAATTAAAAAAATACATATTTCAGAGGGACTGATTTGTCCATTGTTCCTCCCTTCTCTCTTTATGACAGTGTTTAATTGGCATGTATTGTATGGCTCTTCCAGGTGTTAAAAATACTGAAATACTTTTATGCTGGTTGGCAAAGAATTTTTCTACTCCAGGTTCACCCCAGGCTAACATGGGGTACAACTTCTCCAGCATTCCTCCCTACCTCACCCCCTTCTTCACTTGCTGCCTCAGCTGCCTAATCCTGTGTTCAGAACCCACCAGACTTCTTCCCAAAAGCAACTAAATGTTTGATGTTTGCCACATCTCCAAGTGCACTACTTCCTCAGACAGGCTGGAGTTTATTCTAGTTAGTGTTTGCTGGTACCATATTGGTTGTAAAAAAATTTTTTTAAAAGATTTATTTATTTATTCATACAGAACTGGGGTACAAGCCAGAGATGCGGAGAGTGAGAGGACTCACCAGAGACAGAGCGGGGAGCAGAACAGGCAAATGGACGAAGTTCACTGCTAAGGGGAGCAGCGGGTGGGTCAGGAGAGGTCTGCCATGCCATGTGGATCTCCTCCTGGTCAGGTGGGGATTGAACTCATGAGGAAGTGGCTTAAGCTTTTTCAGTGCAGTGCTTTAACCCGCTGCACCACCAGGGAGAGCCCGTAAAATATTTTTAATATCATGCCTAGTTGGAGATCAAGTGTTCAGACTTTTTTATCATCTGGGAGAGAGATGATAAGATGAACTGAATCAGACTCAATTTATAGTCTGTCCCTTTGTTTCAATTTGTTTATAGTTTTTATGATTTATAACTTCTGAAGCTAATGACAGAGAAGCTATTTTTCCTTGTGATTCAGTTAATAACTTACTATCTTAATTCCTTGAATCATCATTATTATATTTTACTTTGGAGTTATTTATTTTAAAGACAGAGGCACAGAAAACATCACCTAGCATTCAAATAGAGTTGAAAATGTTTAGATCTAATCTCAGAAGAAGGTTAGCATGGGGTACAACTTCAAATTTCTCTTTAGAGAATTAATTAGCACCTAAAAAAGACAGTTGTTCTTAATAATATTTTGGAAATTTAGAGCTAACTTGTTTCACTTCCTATGGTTGAAATGAGAAATCAGCCAACTGAGAAATTTTTAGTTTTATTATTGCTTATATATTTGGAAGTCAAATCATAGATGTTGCAGTGAGATATTTAATGAAAAGAAAATAGGTTCTATCTATTTAATGGTTTTTAAATCACCAAATAGTGGTTATTTGCATTGGCATTTAAATGTGGGATTAATGCATTTAGAACTTATAGATGGAACCTTTTAGGGCACTTTCCTGAGCTATTTCTAGAAATAACTTTTGTGTATTAGTTATGTTTGACCTATATGATCTCTCATGATGAGGAAATCAGGTTCTGGGAAGCAACAACTTTTCCTTTCCATACATTGTGTATGCATGCAGCTTATTTTACCAAAGTTTGAAAAGTATACGGTAGTATTATTTTCAAAATTTTTATTTTAGCTGACAAACTTCATTCTTAGTCTTCAGCTTATTTATAATGATGAAAAGACAATACCCAACAAATAGAAGTCTGCTAAGCATATAACCTTTGTCAATTAAAAAAAAAACAGAATGTTTAAAACAGTCTAGAAAGTTTCCAAAGATTGTGATGAGCAAAGAAAGCAGGGGGCAGCTTTAATTTCTACATCTCCACATGGCATAGGATTTTAATGCAGTAATTATCTTAGTGTTTAATGCTAATGAGTTAACTCTCATCCAGCAAATACCCCAGTTATATTTTGGTAGGAAAAAATACAACAACACAGCAGAAGTTTAAATACTCAAGAAGTTTCATTCAGATAGCAAAATATATTCCATTAAAAAAGGGAAGGAATGAGATAATGAGCCCATGAAATAGAGATGTCCATTCTCAAAGGAAAAAAGCCTTCTCTGGTCATCACCCAGTAAAGAACAGCAGTAGAGGTAGAACATCTACCTACATTTAGAAAGAAAGGTGCTGCTATAAGTAGCAAATTCCAAGCAGTCCTCCCTAACATACTTGGGTAGTAAAGTTACCAATATATTTATTATCTGACAGAGTCCATATGTAAATCTGCACCACTTATCCAAGAGTATCAAAAATTCATAAAATGATGGAACTTGGAAGAATTAATTCATTTGGTTTAATATTTATTGAAAGTTTGCTGGGATAGCTTACAGTCAGCAAATAAATTATGAATGTGATTTTTTTTAGGTAATGACAAATGGCATGCAGAAAATGAAGAGTAGGATAAGGGGCTAGTGAATGAAGAGTTGAGTTACTTTAGATAAAGTTGTTGGGGAGTACTACTTTGGAAAAGACAATTAGTCAGGACCTGAATGATAAACATACATCTTTAGGAAGAGCATTCCAGGCCAAGGGACATGCCAGTGCACAGGGCCTAAGTTAGGTTGTTTGCATATTTGAAGAACAGACAGAAAGTTACCTTAATAAGTTTGTGAGGATGGGTGAATTCAAATGGAAGGAGCAGTGGTAGTAAAACCTGTTGGGTCAGGTTTTACTAAGGAGTTTGAATTTTATTTTAAATGTGATGCCCCTATTTTAATATGATGGAAAGCCATAGAGGGTTTTGCTGAAAGCAAAATAAAAAAAAAATTATAATGGCCAACATATCTCTGATCCTATATACCTCAAAATCATCAGATATAATATATATAGTAGTTACTATTAATAAACAGTGATAACACAGCAAAAAATCATAAGTGGCTTTAACAGGGATATTAAATTTAATAGGACAGCATAAGGGAAATGCATATCAGAACCACAACGACACACTACCTCACACCTATAACAGTGGCCTCTATCAAAAAGACCAAAAATAAAAAATGTTGGTGAGGATATGGAGAAAAGGAACCCTCCACTGTTAGTAGGAATGCAAATTTGTCTATCCCATATGAAAAACAGCATGGAAATTGTTGGGAGTGACCAAATGCGGAGTCTTACTGAGGGACTGGATAAGGGCAATAATAAATTAGGCCTTGCATCCAAAGGTGATAAGGTGGTAATAAGTTGGGCCTTGCATCTAATTAACGGGTCCTTGTGTTGGGATGGGACTAGATGAAGGTGATAATGAACTGGGCCTTACATCAAGGACACAGCGATGAGTCACCCCTTTGAAATCTGAGCTTAGGACCTATATAAGAGACCCTTCCCCCTTACTGAGTTGGCAGTAGCTGCAGACCCCACTCTAGGGGCTCCATCTCAGCTGCTGTCCCAGAGCAATAAACTCTGCTTGCTCAGCCTTTCTGCCTCCTGTCTTCCTTTCTTGTGGCTGGTCACAGAAGTTGGGACAAAACAGAAATATCTCAAAATATTAAGGATAAATTCTACTGTACAATCCAGAAATTCTATTACTATATGTGAAAAATGCAAGCACACTAATCAAAGGGATATATGCACTTTTATGTTCATTGAAGCACTATTTATAATAGTCAAGCTATCAAAACAACCTATGTTCCCAAAGACCAATGGATTATGAAGGTATGGATATATAATTGCAAAGGAATATTTCTTAGCTATAAAAAATGATAAACTTTTGCAATTTGTAACAACACTGATAGAACAGGAAGGGATTATAGTAAATGAAATAAGTAAGAAGGAGAAAGACAAATACTGAATAGTTTCCCCTATATGTGAAATACAGAGAAATAAAACAAAGGGTCAAACAAACCTTAAAATTCCAACTATAGGGCCCTCCGTGGTGATGCAGCGGGTTAAAGCACAGCACTAAGAAGCTTAAGCCGATTCTGCATGGGTTCGATCCCCGCCTGCCCCGGAGGAGATCCACATGGCACAGCGGACCTCTCCTGACCCGCCCGCTGCTCGCCTCAGCAGTGTACTTCATTGATCTGCCTGTTCTGCCTGTTCTGCTCTGGTGAATCCTTTCACCCTCTGCATCTCTGGCCTGTATCCCAGTTCTGTATGAATAAATAAATAAATTAAAAAATCAACTATATATATAGCTGAGACTACCAGAGTCATGGGGGAGGGCAAAGTGGGGAGCTGGTTGAATGGAATGTTGTGAAAGACCACCGGTACTTGGTGGTGTGTGTGGTCTGGTAACATATACCTGAAGAGTGTGATCCTGTACCTAAAATAATATAGTATTGCAAACCAGTGCCTTAATAATAAAAAAAAAAACATAAAAATACTCTTCCTAGAAAAAAATTAACTTGTATCATCAGTTACAATCATAATAGAGGCAGAATTAAAAAAAATTAAAAAACAGGATATTGTCTCATGAAGACTTGAACATGATAGAAGGCCACTTTACTTACAGAAAACTAAATGTATTCATAAAATAATAAAACCAGCACTCTGCAGAGAGAAAAGCACTGAACTAAGCATGGTATGATTTTATTCCAAACACTATCTTTAAATAGTGATCTGTCAAGGAAGTTTGTTAATCTTCTTGAACTTAGTGCTTTGCATATACAATGAAAAAAGATAGCTAGATGATCTTGGGCCTCTACTGATCACTGGATTACCTATGCCAAGATCTAAGTGATCTGATAAACAGTTTTAATTGTACTTACTAGTTTTAGTCAAAGACTTCATCAAAAACTCATTTGAGAAATTACAGGCTATAGATAGCTTTGGAGTTGGCAGAAAGATTTAAGAATATAATGAAATGAATGGACTTCCCTGAGCAAAGAGTAGTCATCAATTTCACAAAATCTAAGGACTCATATAAAGAGTGAGCAGCAGGGTGGTTTTTAGAAATTTCCTTGGAAATTTCATGATTCACAGTGTCCTACTCTGACTTTGTGTGACATTTGTAGTTATTTGCCTTACTTTCCCAACCCCAGACTACAGATTATGCCCGCAGGCTTCTGCAAAGTGCATGGCCTATATGCATATAGGGAGTTGGATGGGGTCCTGACTGGTTATTTCTTCTGAAAGTCTCCATTTTGCTCACCTGTCTTTACTCTGGACAACCTATCAGGTTTCCCAGGCCAAGTGCATGTTGATTGTCTTTCCCTTCACTTTCTGGGGCTAGTTTTATCTCCTGGAGGCTGCTACACCCGTCCTTGCTGAAACTTCTGAGCTATTCTGACAATAGGGCCCCAGAATTTTTCATCTTTTCTAAAATTCTGAGGTCTTCAGGGTTTCAATAATTACAAGATTTCCCAGTGTTACCTCTAAAAGGTTATTGCTTCACCATATACTCTCTGGTGGAAGAATTGGTCTATATTGCTCTTTCTAGAGCAATTACTTTTAGAAATGAGCTGAAAGCCACCAATGCTATCCTAGAACATCT
Source organism: Condylura cristata (assembly GCF_000260355.1). Taxonomy (NCBI): domain Eukaryota; kingdom Metazoa; phylum Chordata; class Mammalia; order Eulipotyphla; family Talpidae; genus Condylura; species Condylura cristata. The sequence continues at coordinate 17,292,651 of NW_004567104.1, read as the reverse complement.
GTTACTATTCCTTAACACACCAGCTATTTGTTCAGTTCTACTGATTGTTATGAAGCAGTTACTATCGCTTGTTTAGCAAATCAGATAGTGGGTTTGGCATCTGGTCAGGACTAGAACTAGAGCTGCTGGCCACTGGGCTATGTGCAAGTCATATATGTGGGACTATGTATTAAAATGTTGAAAAATGAAAAATGCTTATATTCCTGACAAGGCCTGAGAAACGTAGAGGATTGGAGAAATCACTATAAGTGCTTTTCAGATTACTTCTTTAGAGCACATGCAGACTGAGGACATACAGACTTCTTTAGAGCCCATGCAGACTGATACAGCCTGAGGAACAGAAATGGTTCTGTACATCCTCAAGGGGGTTATATAAACTATTTTTCATTATGTGTGGCTATTTTAAAGGGAATGGTCAGAAACCCTGTTAGATTATATTAATAAATAATAAATTTATTATATAAATTAATAATCAATCCCAGACTCTGTAGTTTAAGAGGTAACTGTACTGCCAAATTCGATTGCCACATCGGAACCAGCAGGAAATTTCCACACTGTCCAATGTAATGACAGTTTTTTAGTTACCCCTCTAAAATCATCATGTTGGCTGTTGGCAAGTGCTACAAATGAGACTGGAAAACATTGCTTTCAACAGAAAAAGCACTATAATATTTATGCTTTTGACCTCAAGTGAAATTTAGGTGGCTAACTTAACAGTGATTCATATTTACTCTGAGTATTGATTTGTGCACTGTTAGGCACATATAAATATTTATATCTCTTAAATGTTCAAATATTTTTGAGTGGTTCTTGTGGTATGGTAGAAAGAAAACAGTCAAATCTAAATTCAAATCCCAGAACTTAAGTTATTTAACCTCAGTTTCTCCTATAAAAATCGGGTAATAATTATAATTCATAATCATTTTGAGATAGTGTGTGTAAACTATTTAATTTAGTGCCTGACACATAGTAAATACTTTAAAAATGTTGATTATTTTTATTAATACAATATACAGTAGATTCTTATAAACATTTGTTGTATAAATGGAGTAATATTAGTATCCAAACATCAGGAATATTTTAATCTTTTAATTTGACTCAGCTCTTTTTTTTTTTTTAAGATTTATTCATTCGTACAGAACTAGGGTACTGGCCAGAGATGCAGAGGGTGAGAGGATTCACCAGAGACAGAGTGGGGAGCAGAACAGGCAGATCGACAAAGTACACTGCTGAGGGGAGCAGCAGGCGGGTCAGGAGAGGTCTGCCGGCGCCATGTGGTCACCTCCGGGGCAGGTGGGGATCGAACTCATGCAGAAGTGGCTTAAGTTTCTCTGTGCTGTGCTTTTACCTGCTGCGCTACCAGAGAGGGCCCTCAGCTCTTTTTTTATAGATACAAATGTCACAATTTTTCTTCTGGAAATGTGCATTCTCTTTTTAACAGACATGCCAGGAAAATCAACAAATACCATGTTTGGGAGGCCAGGCTCCATTGTATATTTATCAAGGGCTAATTCTTCCTTTATCTGGGACCAAAGTGGATACATTTGGAGTGTTTCTTCCCAAAAGATAAATTATAAACATGAAAAATAGGAGACAGCAAGAAACTCATTTTTTCGTATCTTGACCTATAATCATGAAGGTTTTGTCATCCTTTCTATTTTGACTTTTTTTTTCTATTGGAAGAAAGTGGCATGTACATTTCAGTGCCTTGAAGGAGACCACAATATTTGCACTTGAATTTTGTCAGTAACAACATGACTGATATAAACAGATCACCTAAGCTTCAAAGAAAAAAGTACAGTGGGAAAAAAACCCTTCTTCATCTTAATCTCCTGGCAGTATATGTGGGTGGGAAATTAATGATGTTGAGAAAGCAGGAATAACAAAAGGAAGGGACCAACAGTGTGGGTAATATTTAACTACTTCTTAATACTGTCTTGAATAGAAAAATAAAAAGAACTCTATTGAAAAACTGTTCTGATTTTATCTGTTTCATGTTCTGAATCTTTCCTGTATTGCTTTATGTAAAAATTAATTCCTGAACAATTAAAAAAATTGGGTCTGATCAATGGTCAAGAAGTTGCCTAAGAATATTCCACTTTTATTATCTAATTTTGGGTTCCTTTTGGGTATGCACATATGTTGAATAATTTCTTTTTCATTATATTATTTAAAAAGAAATCTTTGGATTTAGATTGATTTGATTGAATGGCACTGATCAAAATGAGGATAGTACTAGGGATGTTTAGTTGCCAGCCAGGAGGTTTCTATTTTCATGTAATTATACTTGTTTGGGTCAGGTGCTCTTCCTCAAGGAAGAGGAACTTGAGTATGTATTAGCTTGCATGATAAGAAAATACTGATATTTGGCTGTTTTGAACTATGACTGGCAATTTCACGTAGCTAAACCAAATCCTTCTATGGTGGATTCCCACATAGGGCAGTATTACTTTAACCAGAGTCACAAAAAGTAATGTATAAGGTAGAGTGTCATTTTCAAAACTTGTAACTGGCTATTGTAAGTGCTGTGGGAAAGTTACTGGCACATTCTGATCAGAGGGACAGATCCACACTTAGGAGGAGCTACACCAGAAATCAGAAGATAAGCCAGTCTCTATCAAAGCTACATTCTGTATTTTATATAGGTAGAATATGTTTTATATTCTATTTTTTGACAAAAAAAGATTATTCTGTTTGTCTCAATGTAGAGATTATTTTAGAGTAGTAAGTGAAGTGGTTAGAAAAAGTTTTCAGTTACTACTATTTTAATACAGCATAAACATTTATTCAAAGTTAAATTTCCATCTATGATTTAAATATTATCTTGTTCTGGAATCTGTCCTGGTTTACCTTTCAGCAGGCATTTTTCTTGTCAAATGTCATAGAATCATTAGATTAGATAAACATTACCAAATGTCCAAATCTCCCATCTCTTAATTTGCTGACAAAGGATGATAGACGCTAGTCTTTTTGGAGGTTAAAAAGATAAGTACTCAGGAATTAAGAATCTGTACAGATTTTTTTTTAATTATTACAAAAGTTTATTTCATCATTTTGCACATTTTTTTTTCCATCTCGATTGTAATCCCCGCGGGTTTCCCATCACCAAATCACCCGTGTGCCACCACCATAGTCCCGTGCATTTCCCTCCCTTCCCCGCCCCCCATTTTTGATCCCATTCCTGTACAGATTTTTTAATATCAATTTTGCCATGGATGTTGCCAACCTATCACTTTGTTATTTAAGAAGAAATCAGCTAGCAAATCTTTTAAGTTTAAATCGTATCAAAGACCCTTTGTAGTTTTTAAAAAGAGATGTCCAAAACAAATTACTGTTATTATTTTGATTTACAGTTGGTGATTATATAAAGAACTCTTTTTTCCAAATGTCAGCTATTTTTTAATATATAAAGCACAAAAAAGAGTTCGTACCCTTAAGGATTGGTGGCTGATTCTCTGTAGGGAGTCTTTCAGAATTAGCTTATCTTACATTACTATTTAATAAATTACTGATCAGTTAGATGAAACTAAGAATTCCAGGATGATTTTAGGAAGTAATGTCCCAAAATGTAACTTATGTAAAGCTAATTAATTTGGACAATTGCAATTTATCATTATGTTGTAAGAGTAGACGGGCATGACTGAACTATGATTAACAATATGTCTAACAAAAGGTCAGAAAAATAAGTTATGTTTCTTTGTAATCCATTAGTGATTTCAAAAATTGAATATTTATGCCTTAAATTAGATACTAAAGATACAAATTACCCAATGACTTTGCATATATCTACAAGTACTCCATTTGGAAAACTACTTATTTTTCCATATTCAGCTCAAAAACTATTTCAAATATATATAGATATAGTTGATCAAATATCTGGGCTTCAGTAGATTGTATATCATATTAAATTACATGGATATTGTTGAATAGATATAAGTAACATATTTACCAATTCCACTACTAGCTCAAATGCAAAACCTTTAAGGAGAGGTACCACTACTAACCTTTTGGTATACTTCTTTCTTGCACTATAATTTACACTGTTTTTCTTTATAAAACTTCAATAATCTTACTGTCTTATTCCCTGGACATTATATGATACCAGTTTTGTGGCCAAATAATTTTCAAATTTGTTATTTTTATTAGCAAAATTTCACATGTATGAGCCATAATTGATCCATTTCTCTAGTTTTGGGAAATTTCATTCTTTCCAGTTTCCTACCATTATAAATAACACTGAAATCCTTGACAATAAATATTTGCCCATAGCTCTGATTTCTGATTATTTTTTGAGAGGGCTTTTAAATTTTCTACAAGTGCTTTACTGAGTCAAATTATAAGAATGCTGTAAGGTGCTCATTATAAAATGCCAAGTTGTTTTCTAAAACGTGTTCTATGAGTAATAAGTGAAAATGCCTATTTTTGCCTCACCCACTCTTGTCAACTGTAGACATTATAATTTTAAAAGACTTTGCCAATTGATGTTCAAGAAATAGCTCCTTGTTTTATCTCTTGAATGATTTTATGTTTTCATATTATCTATCCTTGTCTTTTAGTCATTGCATTTTCAATAACTTGACTGTTACCTGTACTTTCTTCAGGAAAAGAGAATCTTAAAAATTGAAGAAAAATATACTTGAATGTATATTTTAGAAATCTAAGAATGTTTAAGTATACATCTTAAGTCAATTTATAATTGTTGATTAAGTATAGATATTAAAATATTTTCCATTGTGGTAAAAATAGTTCATGAAAAGAACAATTTTATCCTAATTACATGGGATATTCTTTTCCCACAGTTTGCAAATTAGCAAAAGTTGTGTTACAAAAATTTAAAGGGTTAAATAATACAGTTCTAAAAATATAGGATGACATGTTCCTAAAGTAGTTGAAATAAACAAAGGATTTCCCAATATCAAATATTAGCAAGTTTATGAAGCAACTAGACTCCTTAGCTGATGAGACTGTGAAATGGTTCAACAGCTTTGGAAGATTATCACATATTTTTCAATTTAAACATATACCTATAGTATGACCCTTAGATATTTACCTACAAGAAGAATATATGTTCGTACAAAAACTTGTATATGGATGTTTGTAGCACTTTTCTTTATAATAGCCTCATACATGAAATAAATTAGAAGTTCATCAAAGATTAAATGTATAAATGTTGTGTTTGTGTTATATTCATAAAGGGCAATACCATGCAGCAATAAGAGAAGGACTATTGATATGCCCAGTAATGCAGAATAATCTCAAAATTATTATGTTGAGTGAGAGTTCAGTTCAAGAAGAATACCATATACTATGTGATTTCATTTATACAGAATTCTAGAAGATGTGAACTAAACTGTAGTGACGGAAAATAAATAATTGGTAACATGAAGATTGGATAAAGGAGTGATAGAAAACAAATGAACTTGGAATAATTAAAGTGTCATTTTGATTGTGATAGGATTTTTTTTTGGTATATACATATGTCAAAATCAAATTGTATATGTTAGGTAGTTTATTGCATATAAATTATACTTCAGTTAAAGATAAAAACAATTAGAAGTGGATGGCAATGTATGGAATGGAATTGAATACCAATCGTAAGTCTTACTCTATTGAGTGAACTTTTGAAAGACATCCATCTCACAAATACATGCTTTTCTTATTTGTAACATGAAAGTATTTGGTGGACAGTAATTCACAATTACAAATTTTAAGAGAAAGTCAGGGTTAAATGTAGTCTCTTATTTTACTATGATGAATAAAATGGCCAGTAATTTTATTTATGTATAGGAATTAATCTTAAGCAAATTTATAGTTATTTTACAAACCTAATCTTTGGCATTTCTTGAAATATTAAAGAATTTATGAAGATACATCTTCCCCAACCATACTTGTGTGAGATCTAAAACCTAGCATGGCCTTAGAGATTATGTACTAAATCAATTTGTTTCAACAGGGTATCAAATGTAATCAATGATATCCATTAGAGATTCTATATAATGCGCATTTAGGCACTTAATTTGAAATGTTTAGATCTATCAAAAAGTTTTTCAAGAGAGACATGACTAAAATCATTCATTCTTCCCAAATTTTATATTATTGATTGCATGAGATATGCACTAAATCTTTGTTTATTTAATTATTACTAGTTTGATTTGATTGGATGTAGTGATACATGGTAACTTACCACAGTCACAGTCTCTTATTTTATATAAAAAAAGTCAGATGTTATCCAGTTACCTATATCCTAAATCACTGTGTGTTCACTAGGTAAACACTTGAATAGGTGACGTGTCTATGAAACTTTGAATACTCATATTTGAAAGTTTTCATTTGTTTGCTTAACATATATAGCTGCTTAATTTAATAATTACTGAAACTGAAAACTGAAAGAGGCCTTATAGATGGTTAACTGTAACCCCTCATTTTAGGATGTTGAGGTTTATACACACACACACTACCCAAGAACACATATGGGTTTGGCACACGTTTGTGATACTACCAGTATCCCTTTCTCTGGGATCCCAGATTTGAAACTTACTCTGCTTGCTGAGTGCACTTCATGAGGTCAGTATCAGTCTCAAGGAGTTGGGCAGTTTAGAATACCTTCTTTGTTGTCTTCCTTCCTGGAATCCTGTAATGGGAAGAGCAACCCCATTTCTCCACATTCTTTCCATTCTCCATTACTCAGGACTCTTGGCTGAATTGGAAGTGTCTATCACCCAACCTGGTCCATAGCCTGCAGGAATTTCTCCTTACCCATCTCCTGTCCAGTGAAGCTCAAACTTCCTTTGTGTCTCTTTTAGTGCTGTCTGTGTTGGTCTTTGAGGTGCAAGTGGTACTTCATCATGACCCATAGGACTCGCTCAGTGTAGTGTTCCTTTGGGCAATTGTTAGATCTTCCTCTTGTAAGCAAAGCAGGGAACCTCAAATACATTTGAGTTTCTTTTCTTTTCTTTCTTTTTTTTTTTCATATTTATTTATTCATGCTTACAGAATGGGGGTACAGGTCAGATCTATGGTGGGTGAGAGGATTCACAGGAGACAGAGTGGGGAGCAGAACAGGCAGATTGACAAATACACTGCTGAGGGGAGCAGCGGGCGGGTCAGGAGAGGTATGACACATCATGTGGGTCAGCTCCCTGGCTGGGGATTGAACTCATGCTTCAGTGGCTTCTGAGAGATTGTTAATGCAGTGCTTTAACCCATTGTGCCACCAGGGAGAGCCCTGTATTTTTTTAACTTCAAAGGAGAGTAAAAATTTTTACAGGGGTAAGTCATTCTACCTCATTTTTTGGTTGCTAAATTTGACAAATATTTACTGAGTCATTTACTCTTTGCTAGGATCTTCACATGTAATAGGGAAATAAAATCACAAATAATTAATATTTGGTCTCATTTTGCAAATGAACAAATTGAGGTGAAACCAAATGTGATTGATTAATAAGATACAGAATCAAGATGAGAATGCTGACCTACCATTATTTTCCCATTGTATTTTACACATAAATCACCCAAGGTTCTTAGTAATCTGTGTACTGTTGTAATTAAGCAGATCGGGGTACAACTTGAGGTTCTTTTCTAACAAGCTCCCAGGAGCCTGATATTTCTTGTTTGTAAGCTACACTTAGTAACAAACCCTTGAAAGCCCTTTTCACTTGGAAGAATAAAAGGGACCTCTGTGAAGACAAGAGAAGGTAGAATAATATAATGGTCTTTTTGTTTATTCATTATTTTGTTTCCTGGCAAATATTACCTTGTTTACTTGATGATCCCAAACGATAATGGTTATATAGACATTTTTTCTGGTCTGAGGTAATAAATATAGAATACACTTTTGAGAACATGATCTGAAGTGACAGATAATAGCAAGAAAATTAATACATTTTAAAGACTTCATTTTTTTCAAATATTAGATTAAAAACAAATCCAAATTAAATAAGAGTATAATTATGATAATGAAATTTTGGTTTAACCCTTAGTAAGATCATTTTCTAAGTGTGTTGTAGAAGATTTAACTGAAAAAAAAAAAAAGAAAAACAAATATGTCCCCACATTTCTCTTTTCGTTGTTAGGTTTTAAATAGATAGTGGACTATACCAGCTGTAATCGAACTGTAGTCAGTAGTTCCCAGGTGTTCAGAGAGTCTGCTCATTTAGTCAAAAATTTTGAAATTAATTCTGATGTAAGATAAGCCTTTCCAAGTGTTTTAATATTGAAGTATATTTCTTTTCACTGTTCCCAAATTTGTGAATTCTCTTTGTGGTTAAATGCACTAATAAACCTGACTGTTTTTAATTTAGTTTAATGACTGGGTAAGTGTTCATTGAAAACATAAGTTAAAGCAGGTGATCCATTTCTAACAAGAAACTATTTTTTTTTAATTAATTTTTTTTTTAAATTTATGCTCATAGAACTAGGGTACAGGGCAGAGGTGTGGCGGGTGAGAAGATTCACCAGAGAGTGGGGAGTAGAACAAGCAGATCTACTGAAGTACACTGCTGAGAGGAGCAGTGGGCAGGTCAGGAGAGGTCTGCCATGCTATGCAGATCAGCTCCCTGGCTGGGAATTGAACTCATGGTGCCGTGGCTTTGCAGAGCTTCATAATGTGGTGCTTTAACCCATTGCACCACCAGGAGAGTCCCACAGGAGACTATTTTAAACTTTAGAATAAAAAAATAAGACAAGAAGAACTCTTAGACATGAAGAGGCCACAGTCCTAGCCCCCCTTTTCCAACATTTATGAAAATACTGAATCCCAAAGAGATTTTATGGCCTGCCCGAAGTGAACTCATTGATATAATTACTTGCATTAGAAGTTTGGTGAATGGTTACAAAATGGTCATCTACTAACAGAGACATGTAGCGGAACAATTTTGGATTATAAATTTTAACATGAAAGGGTGATAGGAAATGTGGCAAACAGCATGGGTGACTCACTGCCCAGAGATCTAGGTGATTATTTGCTTACTAGAAATGGGATTCAGTATAGCCAAATCACCTAGCTTTAAAATAAAAACTGGAAATCCAGAAATTTTATACAAAGTTATTTCAATAAAATAAAAACTAGAATCAACAAGCAACTGTAAACCAGAAACATTCTATGGGGACAGAGAGGGGAATCGCATCAGAACTGGAGTGCGAAGAGCTTATGGTACCATGGGATGGCAAATGGATGAACTGGTGTTGGGAAGCCCTGGGAATTATAACCGCGATGAAAAAAAATGTACAAAATGAAGAATGATATAAGGAAAAATTTAAAAAGAAAGAAAACTTGAAGTTATTTCAATTTTAAAGTGCTTTTGACAAAAAGAAAATGAGAAAACAATGTGAATCAAGCAAAACATACTTGCAGGTCAGATCTGGCCTGTGGGCTTGTGTTTTTACAATCTCTGACCCAGACCTTTGCTCTTCCATTTTGTGTGCCTTCACCAGTGATTTTTAGCAGCTCTCTGAAGTTTGCTTAGTAAGGACTATAGAACTTAAGCAGAGTAAGGTGTATGTGTTTCTTTTGACCCCATAGCAGTAAGGTCTCCACATAAGGTTTGTTTGGAAAGAAGGATTCAAGTGATCATATTTATTTCACTGTTTTCTCTGGCAATGATGAATAAAAACTTAAGATCCTTTCCACTGACCTTAAAGCAAAAACTGAATAATATTCTGATGTATTGCTATAACATTTTATTTGTCCATTTGACAACTTTTGAGCTGTTTAACTTTTTGCTTTATATAAATAATATTTCAGTGAACACTGGTAGACAAATTTTGGTATAAACATATATTTTCAGTAGTCTTCGGTTTAAGAGTGGAGTTGCTAGATTAAATGATAACCTACAAATTTAACTTTTTGAGTAACTATCAAACTGTTTTCCATAGTGCTTGTACACTAATGTATGAGAGTTCTAATTTAATGCCCCAACATCAATGTGTGAGATTTCTAATTTTTTCAATATTTGCCCTATTTTCTATTTTCCATTGTAATTTTTTTATTATTATAGATCCCATAGTGAGTGTAAAGTGGTATCTTGTGGTTTTAATTTGCATTTACCTAATGACTAATGATGTTGAATTTCTTTTCATGCATTTGTTGCTATTCATATATATTTATATATTACTTTGGAGAAGTTTAAGTCCTTACTCTTTTTTAAAAATTGGGTTATTTGTCTTTTCCTTTTGGGGTTGCATGAGTTTTTGATTTGTTCTGAATATTTAATTAAATAATGTCTTAAATGTAGTTAGCATATAGAAGCCTTTAATAGATATTGAATTCCTTTTGATTGGGATTGTATATATCATCTTCAAAATTCTTAAATTTAGTTAGCATATAGAATCCTTTAATAGATATTGAATTCCTTTTGATTGGTCTTGTATATATCATCTTCGAAATTCATTGATGATTTTGATTTTACTGTTATTTTGAACTTTATTTTTTCAAAAGATTTCAGTCAAAATACTAAATATATTTTCATCTGAAGTGACTTAGACTCATGCAGAACAGAAGCTCTTTAACTTGATGTAGTCCCATCTGTTTATCCTTTCTTTCAGTATTGTTGTGTTGGGTGCTGTATCTTCAAAGATGTTATTGAGGTGTATGTCATGTAGTGTTTGGCCCATCTTTGCTTTCCATTCTTATGTCTAGGTCTTTAATCCACTTCGTAACTTAATGTGGAATAAAAGGAAAAGAAATTTAATTTGAATTTTAATTGCATAAGATTTTAATAGCTTTAATCACTCATCTCTTAGTTGGAATATATATTCTAGAAAGAACAGATATTCTTCATTACTAGGTGCCCTTCTTGAGAAATGTTTTGATGGCCTCTACCTATTTTTATTTCTGTAACACTAATTTATATGTGCTCTAATTCTTGTTTAGACTTGTTAATGCAGTTAACAATCTGTATCTTTAAGATTCTGAATATTTCAGTGTATTCAGTATGTGTTATTTTTATTATATAATTATCAATATATAATTTACTTTGAAATTTTGTTTTCAGGTTCTGGGGAGGAAGCTAACTGTTGCTTTATTTATCACCTAATCCATTCAAAATTTCTGAATGCTATTTATACTTTTCTGAGGCTGCAAAAATAATTTTAGCAAAGTACTTTTTCTTGCAAGTAAATTCTTCAGTACTAAGGTGTATCGACATTCTAATTTTGTATTATGTTGCTCTTGATAAAGAAAGATGTAATAGTAGCTGATGGAGCATTTCTCACTTTGTTTTCTTCTTTCACCTTATTCTACCTTTTTCATCATGCTTCATCTCTTTGACCAAAATACATGGTATAACCTATCATACTCATATTTATGCAAACCACTGTTATCTCCCTCATCCCAGGATTGGTCTCTAGATCTTATTTATTGTACCTCCTAATATCTTCTCATCCTTTTCACCCTACTGCTATAGATCTTGACAATTTCTCAGCTATGTTTTGCCCTTCTCTAGACTGTTCCCCAGTCTTGCTCTTCCAACTCAGGCCTCAGTCTTGTTTTAGTTCTGAAATTAAGGTTATCTTTCTGGTATGCAGATTTAATAAATTCATTTTAGACCCTTTTGGTAGCCTTTAGGATAGGGTTCAGATGCCATGGATTGACCCACAAAGCATCTATTCACTTATCCAGCTCATTTGTCTGCCTTGGTGGCACGTGCCATTTGTTTTAGACAAACCAAATGTATCTTTTTTTTTTTTTTCTGCTCACATAGATCACTTTTGCACATGAATTTATTCTCCCTCTTTCTCCTTCCTAGCTTATTAGAAAAAGACAACAGGTGGTCTAATGGCTTCCAAAATCACTTTGGCTAAATTTGTTGCCCTTAGTCTAGCCTCCTTACTGCCTTAGCATAGCACTTTCTATACTGTCATATGATTGTTGGTTTGTCTGTCTCCTCTATGGGAATGTGATAGTCTCTTGGAGAAGGACTATATCTAGAGAAGTACTGGTTCTTTAGAAGGTGCTCAATAAATTTCTTCCAACTGATTATATGATAGCTTATTTTATGTGTCAGTTTGACTAGTATTTTGGTCAAATACTAGTCTAGATATCACTGTTAAGGTAGTTACTAATGTGACTTATTTATAATCAATTGTCATTGAGTAAAGGATTATTCTGTAATGTGATTAGGTTAAGAGAAAAATCAGAGGTTTCTTGGAGAAGAAAGAATTCCTCTTAGGAATCCTGTTTGAGTTTCCAGCTTTATGGTCTTTTTGTAAATTTCAGACTCAGCATTACAGCTTTAAATCTTGTGAGTCTGTAGCTGACCAGCCTGTCCCACAGCCATACAAGTCAGTTTCTTAAAACAACTCTCTCTCTCGACCCTCCCTCGTGGCGCAGCGGGTTAAAGCGCAGCACTGAGAAACTAAAGCCACTGCAGCATTAGTCCGATTCCCGCCTGCCCCGGAGGTGTCCACATGGCGTGGCAGACCTCTCCTGACCCGCCCGCTGCTCCCTTCAGCAGTGTACTTCGTCAGTCAGTCTGCCTGTTCTGCTCCCTACTGTCTATGGTGAAACCTCTTGCAGCCCCTGAGCCTCTGGACTGTACCCCAGGTTCTGTATGCACAAATAAATAAATCTTAAAAAAACAAACAAACAAACAACTCTCTTTGACTTTCTGTGTATGTAATTTTGCTCTGTTTCTCAAGAGAACCCTGGCTGATAACACAATATATGAATGAAGTCATTTGGAGAAATACTGTAAATATTATAGTTTCTTGTTTAAGGAAATGGAAAAAAATACAATTTAGTTACATCTAGGCTAAATTAAACTTACAGGAAACTTCTTATTAAAAATTTATTTTAAAAAAATTATTTAAAAATATGTCCTTAAACCTCTAAATCATGTACAATGTTGTAAATCAGTGTTGCCTCAAAAACTATAAAAAAAAACTATATGTGAAAAATTTTTAGTGGACTAAGTCTGCAATATTCAACTATTGTATCCGGAGGCTTAAGAAGCCCAGCTTTTTAATTTTTTTTTAAAGATTTATTTATTTATTCATACAGAACTGGGGTATACAGGCCAGAGATGCAGAGGGTGAGAGGATTCACCAGAGACAGAGTGGGGAGCAGAACAGGCAGATCGACCAAGTACAGTGCTGAGGGGAGCAGCGGGCAGGCGGGTCAGGAGGTCTGCCACCCGGTGTGGATCTCCTCCCGGGGAGTCGGGGATCCAACTCATGCAGAAGTGGCGTAAGCTTCTTAGTGCTGTGCTTTAACCCGCTGCACCACCAGGGAGGGCCCAAGAAGCCCAGTTTTTAAAAGTTGGGTTTTGGGATTTATTATTGGCATTTTTGGTTCTAATTTTGTTTATCAATGCTTTTGGTGATAAGAGTCTGATAAGTTTTGCAAAATATCCTAAAATTCAAGTGTGAACTTGCTTTCCTATTTACATGTTTTTATTAAATGCCAAAATTATGATAAAGTATTGGTGTCTTTTGACCTAATTTCCATTTATTTCTCTAAAATTTTCTATGCAGAATGGAGAGCAACAATGGAATTTTACAACAATCCAGCCATTTACTGGTCTTTTATCTAAGGCATTACTCGCTTCAGTAGACAGCTAATTTCCTTTCATCTAGATATCAGAAAAACAAATTTCCTATATGAAGCAAAATTAACCAAAGAGAGTAAGACAAATATGCCTACCTATGGCAATTAACAATATCTTTCTTAAAATTTAAACAATTTCCAAATGCCTGTGCAATAATTAAAGGAAAAATATTAACAAGTATGGACAGCTAAGAGTTACAAGGCTTCAAGGTAAGTAGTCTTCTAAGAGGTCTTTGGCATTTTTACTTTTAATTTTATTCAATGTTGTGCCATTTGAGTTAAAATTTAGTTCAACATTTACCTTCTTCTACTAGGAATAAAGAACTATAGTAGATATTTTGGGAGACTAAAAAATGATTTTTAAAAAAATAATAGTTAATTCTTTTAATTGTGGCAAGGTTAGGATTCTATCAGGTATCAATAGTCTTTCATATTTACTTCCTTACTTCTGTTCCCATGACCACACTCTCATCAGCTCTTCTCTGGGTCACTGAATGAATTTAAAGCTTGTCTTCTTGGTGCCTAAATTTCCCTCTCCAAACCATTATCCAGAATTAGAATTCTGCTGCAAATGGCTTTGTGCATTTCTGACTTCCAGGTCTCCGTTATGAAGTTCAAACTGTTTTGATGCTTGGGAAACTCCCCTCCATCCCCATTTCTGTTACTCAAAGTACTGGTACACTTGTTCTGATGCAGTTTATAGCTAGGCTACCTGCCACCAAGTCACCCATAGTTTAGCATCATAGTCCATTGTGCTTCTTCCCTCTTGGTTGCACCCCCTCCTTTGCCTCCAACCCCCTTTGGATGCTTAAGTTCTGTAGTCAGTTTTCAAGGGTTACCTTTTAAGATTGTCTTTCTCCAGTTCTTAGCTTTTTCTTTTTTCTTTTTTTAATCATCCACCTATTAGTGACACAATCTGGCATTTATTTCTCCTCTGAATTGTCACTTAATATTATCTTTTCCAACTCTATCCATGTTGTTGCAAATGGCATGAATTTATCTTTTTTGATTGCTGATTCGCTTTCCATGATATACCACATCTTCATAACCTATTCATTTGTTTTGGGGCATTTAGGTTTTGTCCATAGTCTGGTATTGTAAACAGTGCTGCAGTGAACATGGGGATGCAGGATGATCTTTAACTTAACATACTGAGGTTGGAACAATAGGGGTACAAAATATTTAAAAGAGAAGATACCTAAAGAATTATATTAACAATGTTCTAATGTTGGGTATGCTTCTCTCATTTGAAATTTGAACTGCAGCAGCACAAGTGTACCAGTATTTGAGTAAAGTATGGGAGTGGGGAGAGTTTTCCAAGCATCAAAACAGTTTGAGCTTCATGAGGGAGACCTGGAAGTCAGAAATGCACACAGCCATTTGCAGCAGAATTCTAATTCTGGATGATGGTTTAGAGAGGGAAATTTCAGTACAGCTTTAAAGTCATTTCAGTGATCCAGAGAAGAGCTGATGGGAGTCTGGTGATAGAAAAATAAGGAAGTAAATATGAAAGATATACTATTTGATAATAAGAACCTAGATAAGGTAGTTATTTATCCCTACAGAATTGGGGTACAGATCAGAGGTTCAGGGAGTAAGAGGATTCACCAGAGACAGAGGACGGGGCAGAACAGGCAGATGTACTGAAATACACTGCTGAGGGGAGCAGTGGGCAGGTTAGGAGAGGTCTGCAGCACCATGTGGATCACATCTCTGGCTGGGGATTGAAGTTGTGCTGTGCTATGATAGCTTCGTAGTGCTGTGCTTGAACCCATTGTGCCACCAGGGAGGGATGAAGATAGAATTTTTATAAAAATTTCTTCAATGTAAAGACTTTGCTGATAATCTAAATTTGAAGAGAAAGAAAAAAATCACAGAAATTTAAATAATCATTTATGCTTAAGTATTCACTTATTTTTTTAACCTCATCTAATGTTAAAAAAAAAAAGGTGTATCTTCAGAGCAGAAAATATAATATAAACTACAGACTACTATGAAAAGATAAAGAAGGTAGGAAGTTTTAAGTTTATCTGTTTAATCTTAATGAAACGTAATCAAGGTATGAAAAAAATTTGTGGATATGGTCATAGGCTAATTATTTGTGATCTATTTTTTTAAGGGTCATGAAGAATGGAATGACAGGATGCATAGTTGCTACTAACTATTTTAGTTGAGAAAGGTGGTGAGATGAGTATTAGTGGTGGGTGGGAGGAATGCATTTTGTAGGAAAGGAATAAAGAATTTAGCAGTAATCATAAAATTATGGAAGAGATATTGAAGAGTAGATTTTTGTGCACACAGCAAGTAATGTGTTAAATATGAAGCATCACGTGCTCAACTGTTTTTATAATTTAAATTTTTTGTTATGTTAGTAGAGTATATTCATTAAAGTTTGAAGCACCCAGAAAATCCTAACAAAACAAGTGATATAAATATAAACTTCACTGACATTTGTATATATTTCTTATCCTTAACTTTAGGAATTATATCATCTAATGTATTTAGAGGTCATTTTTAGATTTAATTTTTATCAAAATGTATGCAAATACCATTTGTTTTAAAAAAGATTTCATCATATAAAAGGGGTGGGATCCTAAATTTCTGAATCATATAGAGTCTGTGACCCAATGTTACCTTAATAAAAAAAATTTCAAAACTCCCCCAAAACAATTCTTTAAAATTATTAATTAAAATTAGTAGTCTCTTATACTGTCTATTCTTTCTACTCTCACAATGAACTACTATTGATTGTTTAAGCTGTTTGTTTTCACATTTACCTTTGTGTTTATAAATAGCAAATTGTGGTGTTACTGTGATAACATGACTTTTTTTGTTGTTGTTCTATTACTTCCTGCTATAGAGCATGAGAATTGCTGTCCTGCTCGAGCACTGTCCCTCATTCTGTACCTCTACCGGACACCTTTCAAAACACGCACTTTGTTTTCGCCTGCGTTTTGCTTGTCACAATTTTTGGTAGGCTGTGATCATATTTTCTGTCTTGTAAGCTTTTTTTGTAGTGGGACCCTCTTTTGTTTGCTTAATTTTTTAAATTGTTTGTTATTAGGTAAACTGCTTATCATTTCATTCAGACACATAAACCAGTCCCTCTGCTTGGTTTTTTATTAGTGACATACTTTGGTGACATGTCTTGGTGATATATCTGTAGCCATCTGATCTCTTGCTCAAATTTGGATGAATTACTCTCAGGGTCTGCTGTTCAACTGACTTCCTGGGACTTTTCCCATTTTTACAGTCATCCTAAGAATTACTTTTACCTCATCCTTATTTGGAATCCATTTGTTCTGGATTTAATGTTTTCCTCCTTGTTGATTTATTCACTTTTTGTGGTGGAACACATCATTCCATGGGCTCTTGAAAATAATATATTGAAGTGTACTTTTTAAGCCTCCATATATCTGATAATGCCCTTATTTTATCTTTATTCTTAATTTAATTTTCGAGCCTGGAAGTCTTGGTAGAGAATATTTCTTTTTCAGAATTTTATCATCTCTCTACTTTTTTCTTTCTTTTTGGCTTACCCTTTACTCTTTTTAAATGAGAGTGAGTAAAATTTAAGTTTGTGTATATGTGCATACATGTATGTAAAGAGTATAACTAATTTTTTCTGTTTTTAGACCTACCTATACTCTTTACCTATACCTATACCTACAGTTTCTGAACCTTTATGGGATTATTCAGAATAAAGCAGCTAATGTTCTGGCTCACTCATTTTTTTTTTGTCCTGTTAAATTAGATACTTTTCAAATTCAAAGTTTAATTTTTACTGTCTTTTATCTTCTGTCTTCTTTTTGCTATGTCCTTTGGTTTTATAAATAAAAATTACTGGCATTGCAGTGGAATTCTGTAAGGTAACTGAGATTGCTCGTGTTCAGTATGTGACTTTTCAGTCTCTTTGGTGTTTTTCCTCAATATTCTACTTTATGAAAGTCTGTATATTATTATGTACTCTTGTGTAAACATTGTTAAGTAAGAATCTAATGTTTGCATAATATTGCATGAAACAAACATGCCATCTTTCTTAACCTTTCTTTTATTGTTATGTATTTCAGTACTTTTTAAACCGCCACTGAACATGTTTCTGTAAAAAATATATTCAGTATTTGGAGAATGATGCCAACTAAGAAGAATTTACTACTGATAGGTTACAGAATCTATTAGTACTTTTCTCCAGCAACTTTGATAATCTTTCAAAGACCTCTTTTTCCTATAGGTTTTATCCTCTAGAAACATTTTTAGAAAAGGTTATGACAGACTTAATTTTTTTTTCATGATTCCAGGAGGCATAATTTGGATACAAGTTCAAGTAAACAGATTTTAGTTCAATAAAAGAAAAAAAAATCCTATCATATAAAACCATAAAATAATACAACTACTTAGTATGATGGTAGCTGCTTATTTATTAAACAGTGAGCTCTGGGAAGGTAGGTTCTACCTGCTTTTCTAATTTCTAACTAATCCAAGCACAGTGCTGTCACAGTGTCAGGATTTAATAGACATTTACTTAATGTAGAAAGCACTTATGTAAATTTACACCAGAAAGAGCTATATAGTAGAAGTGATACTTATTTTTAGTGACAACTTTAATCTCTAAAATCCCTTTTACATCTGAAATCTCCTACATTTAAAAGGAAACTTTAAAAGTTAGTAGCCCTTAATACAGGAAAAAGTGAATTGAATATCTTAAAGTCTTTCTTCCATCTGTATAGAACCATTACCATTAGTGATACCAAGTTAGATAACTCACTTAGAGATGTTTGTTTCAGTAGTCAGAAGATTAATGACTTAATTTGCTCTAGCAGTGCTTCACATGACTCCATTTTTCTGCCTTTATAATCACAGGGCATTGTCTTCTACTTAATGTTGATTACATAGGGAATGTTGTTTATTCCCCCTTCTTGGTATCCTCTTAACTTAGTAGAGTCATTTCATTCTCATCATCCTTCTGACTAAATAGTGAAAAAAAAATCACATTTTCCAATCAAATATAAAACTGTCCTGTTACCGTATTTAATAATATTAATTATTTTATCAGTTAATAATGTCCTTATATGTATAGTTAACTTTTTTCTTAATATGCACGTTTTACTAACTGGTCATCATTATATTGCCTCTGTTTCATGCTTAGAGAAGCTGAGGAAATATATGAAATTTATAGATGGAAAGATTTCAGTTTCTTTATAAATCATCTGATGTTACTCTGAGTATAGAATTCAAAGTTATAACAATTTGTATAGTCCTAAAACTTGAAAGAGAGAGGTTACCTTTATTACTCTTTCTTGTAGTGCTAAATTGTCTGGTTCACTAATTAAAATGTTGAACAAGGAATTAGCAACTCTTGAATATTTCCTTGCCCTTTTTAATAGACTTCAATGTTTTAATAATTTATCTTGACTTCTCTATATCATTTAGCCCATTTGATATTTTAACTGTAGACTGAAAAGAAATTTTCTCCAGAGTGGGATCCTTGATTCAGTACCCTGAATTTCCTGAAAAACTTTAACCATTAAAATATGGAAAATCTTAACTTTCTGTTAGAGAGTTCACAGTTGCCATGATGGAAGCAAATGCATGAAAAAAATGAATAATTTGATCAGAAATTAGAAATTGAAAATCTAAGTAAGAAAAAAGGAAAGTGCAGGATATAAAAAGATCAATAAAAGAGATGAAAAATTCAGCAGAAAGCTATTAAAGCAACCTAGACCATATGGAGGTTTGAATAAGTAACCTTGAAAATCAAAATACACAATGCAGGCATAAGAAGAACGAGAAATATAAAGAAAAAGGAATGTAAAAACACTTTGATACCTAGCGGAATAGAGAAAGAGAAAAGAATAGAGAATTTTTTTTTTAAATTTTTTTTTTAAAGATTTATTTATTTGTGCATACAGTGCTGGGATACAGGCCAGAGG
>NW_004567104.1:17231107-17273033 GCF_000260355.1 Condylura cristata | reverse complement strand
GAATAGAGAATTTATTCAAAGAAAAATAGAGGAAAACTTTCAAAACCTGGGAAAGGGAATAAATATACAAGTTTATGTAGTTGAAAAAACACTTGATTATCTAAATACAACAAGTATTTAGCAAGTATTGGTAAGTTCCAGGAATTCAAGGTAAAGACAATACTTAATATTGAATAAGGAATACTGAAAGAATATTGAAAGTGACTAGTGGCAAAAACTTATAACTATAAGAGAAAATGCAAATGATAGCAGATTTCTCAGAGGAAACCCTACAGGAAAGAGGAATATTCATAATACTCAATGCGAAAAAGTTTAGTCAAGAATACTATATCCTGCAAGACCTTCCTTCAGATACAGGGAGAAATAAAGTTCTTAGACTATAGAATCAAAGAGTTTGCTAACACCAGACCTCCCCTATAAGAAATATTGAATGGTGTACCTCTACTTAAGTCAAAGAGTGGAAACTACAGAATGAACAAGGAATTAGATAAAACTAGAATTCTGTAAAACCCCTAACTAGAGATCAATCAATATTTATGAAATACATTAACTATGTACTCTAAGTCATATATTTTTTTAAAGATTTATTTATTCATACAGAACTGGGGTACAGGCCAGAGGCTCAGGGGTGGTGAGAGGCTTCACCAGAGACAGAGTGGGGAGCAGAACAGGCAGATAGACGAAGTACACTGCTGAGGGGAGCAGCGGGCGGGTCAGGAGAGGTCTGCCTCGCCATGTGGTCACCTCCGGGGCAGGTGGGAATCAAACTCATTCGGAAGTGGCTTTAGCTTCTCAGTGCAGTGCTTTAACCCGCTGCGCCACCAGGGAGGGCCACTCTAAGTCATATTTTATCTAATGATGAAAACTCTTATAAACAGAAAATATTTCATTAATTGATATCAATGTTCCTTTCTTAAGAGAATTGTCTTCTTTAGAAAAAATCTTGATAAACTTTATTAGGCAGTAAATGATATCCTCCGGAAAATCACCCTCAAATAGGAATCTTTGAGGAAACTTCCAGGGCAATCATCATTCTGTGAATGAGAAATGAATAAGAATTTCTATATTTTGATGAGCAATAAGGGAGAGGGAGGAGGCAGATACCACAGCCTGTGCTGAGCGGATGGGTTGCCAAACCACAGGCAGGAAGCTGTGGGCTCTTAGAAATGTGGAAAATTCTAGATTTGGGGTGGTCAGTAATGTCCAAGAATACAGTGACTGATATCACTTGTTAAAATTGTTTATGTTGTTTTATGTAAACCCCTTTAGTATAAAACTTCAGGGTCTATAGTTCATGGAAAAATACATGACTATAATAAATCTACAGTGATAAGCCCAAACTTTCATTCAAGGCTGCCACACAAATTATACCATGAGTGAGAACTTTGGAAAAGGAGTAATTAAGGAAACTGGGTTAAGTCCTACATGCGGTTTGGTTTAGACATAAAATCGGAGATTTGGAATAACTGTCAGTAAGAATTACGAAAAGTCTTTGGATGATGCATTGCAGTTAGGGTAAGGGGCAATCTTCCTAATTTTATTTATAACTCAAAGGCAATGTGAACTCAGATAATACCTGGGTTAACACTGTTGTGGCTGAGATTATTAAAGACCTAAATCCTCTTTATCTCCCCAATAATAGGAAATTCAATCCTGTATCTTTCAGAGTATTATAATATTATAAAATGGTAGTATTCCTTATTTATTAATTTTTTGAAAGAGTTTCTATAGGCTAGGCTCCAGTTCATTTTTGAATGTTTAGTAGAACTTGCATGTGAAACCATCTACTGCTGGACTTTTGTTTGAGAGAGGGTTTTGTTTACTGTTTAAAATTTGTTGCTTCTAATTGGGGTTTCTTTAGGATTTCTTCTTCTTTATTAGCTTTGGATGATTGTATAGTTTTAGAATTTGCCCATCTCATCTAGATTATAGAATTTGTTTACAGATAGATGTTCATAATAATCCCTGATTATATGCCACTGAACTGAGACATATAGCAGGAAACGGGGGGAAGATGAGTCAAAATAGGGGAGAGAGGAGCACAAGGGACTATGATAATGATTTATGGGTGCTTTGGTGGTGGGAAATTATGGGGACTACACCTCTGAGAAGAAATCAAATGTTGTATAAAACTGAACAACAATATAGGGGAAAAATTTATAACTTTGTGACAACTGACTAAAAATGCAATAAGGGCCTGATAGTTACCAAATCATATAACCTATGATATCAGTGAATTGCCTCATGATAAAGCTACTTCTGTCAGAAAAAATACGTGTCCTGTGTGTCAGGCATTTTTAAAGGATTTTGAGTATATTATATATGCATTATTTATATGTATATTATTTTTTTTCTTCACAACAAACTAACATGTAGGTTGTTATCCTTCTTTAACAGAGAGGAAATTGAGGCATGGAAATATAAGTCAGTTGCCTAAACTTCCAGGGTCCATAAGTACTGGAGAAAGGGTTTTAGTTAAGGTTGTCTGATTCCAGAGAGCATGCATAATAACATATTTTGAACTACTATGCTTTTTAGCATAGTCAGAAGTCTGAACTACAAAGAAAGGTGAAACCATTTTAAAATTTTGAATAAAAAGAAAAGTAGGTGAGCAAGAACAGCACTGCCTAGCTGTCAGCACTGTAGTTACCTACCCAAGGTAGGAACACATGTGAGCTATTTAATGCTGTTTTTTTTTTCAATTATAATATATGAGAACTATGCCTAAGTCTGACCTGAGAAAGCTTTGAGAACAAATGGATATGTAATTGAAATATTTAGTCATGTATGAATGGTACAAGTAATTTGAATCATCATCTACTGGTCTAATGGTAAATAACCCTCTAAATTGAAGATGGAAATTACAAATACGTCAAGATTTGAAGGTCATTTATTATATCTTGAATGTTTTGTGATGTAGTGAACTCTGGGGAAAATAGATGCTGGGGTGGCATAGTCGCTTGGCCTTAGTCAACTTAAATTTTTTTTTATTTTTTGTATTTCTACTTTTCATTTGTTGTTTTAATATGTCTCTGTGCACAATAGTTTCATCATATTAAGACTGCTTAGTTTATCTTTGTTATTAATTCCCATGTGGCTAAATGCATGAGTCATAGAAGAACTTGTAAGAAACTAAATAGTGGTAGTACATCTGGTACTATCTGGCAATTTCAGAACAATCTTACTGGATTCATGACACTAAATAGAAAGTGTAACACAAAACACATTTAAAATGGGTGATATGGAAGCCTATAGTACTTTGCTGGTCAACACACCAATCTGTGGCCTGTACCCCGTTCTTGCATGCATAACTAAATAATTCTTAAAAAAAAAAAAAGGGCAGGAAGAGCACAAGGGACCGGACCGGAGAGGTCTGCCACTCCATGTGGATCTCCTCCGGGGCAGGCGGGAATCGAACTCATGCGGAAGTGGCTTAAACTTCTTAGTGCTGTGCTTTAACCTGCTATGCCACCAGGGAGGACCCAGAAGTTGTTTATTTTTAATTGAAAACTAGAGTAAAATCTATTAATATTTAATAATACCTGTTTTCTTTATGATACTATATGTTTTTATAATATAGTGAAGATTCAGAAGGTCCTCTATGTTGTATAAAATCTATTCAAGAAAATTTAGTTTTTATTTTGTGTTAGAGTTTATAATAATTCAATGTTTAAAAGACCTTCAAATCAGGCCTCCCTGGTGACCTATGGGTTAAGTCTCAGCACTACCACCACAATGGCCTGAATTTGATTCCAGCCCAGGGAGTTGATCCACATGGCACAGCAGACCTCTCTTGCTTCTCTGTTGCTCCCCTTAATAGTACATTTCAGTAGATCCACCTGTTCTGCTTCCCACTCTGTCTCTGATGAATCCCCTCACATATACCTTCCTTGTACTGCTGTCCTGCACCCTAGTTACTCTATATAAAAATAAATAAAATATTTAAAAAATATATTTAATATAAATATATATTGTATGCAAAATATAAAAATTCTGTAGCAATCTGTGAAATTAAGGGAAAGAAAATTAATCAACCTCAAGTGTTCTAAGAAGTTAATGATTTAGCTACTTAGTGTCCCTAGCAGTCTTAATCAATTCTTATTAAGTTATTACAGAGAATGCAGACTTTTTCCCTATTGGTGTGGAAATAATAGAGAATGTCTCTTTAACATCACTCCCATTCATTGCCTTCTGCTTCAAACAAGTGCTTGATCTACTTCAGATCCCCATTCATACTCCTTTGGGCTATAACAAGGACCTCCTACTGGGGCTTCTTGCCTTATGTTTCTCTTTCTTGTAAGCCTGTTCAACTCCTGAGAAAATAATCTTGCTAAAACAGTATGGATCACACTCTCTTCTTATGCCAGAATCCTTCAATTGTTCACATTACAACCTGATCAGCTAGTAGCTTTGATTTGAGGATCATTGCAATTTCATTATGGGCTCTAATCAAAGCTGGTAATGTTCCTGTAAGCATTTTAACCCCCACATTTATGTACATATTTTCTGGAAAGTTCTCATTATTTATAGCTGTAAAATCCTCTCATTTTGCTGACTCTGACCTTAGCTAGCTAGTTCTTTTACCCTAACTCTATAATACCTTAGCCCATCTCAATACAGCCACTTTTTCTTTCTTCTGAATTTCCAAACCCATTTTTAAAAGCTCTTTCTATGCTGTAAAAGCATTAAGACACTAAGACCACTCCTTTTTATCCTCATAACTCTAGTAGCTCTGATCCAGTAGCCTAATCATTATTTTCTAATGAATTCTGTTGCTTTGAAAATATATTTGATGTAATATTGGCTTACCCAAAGGTTACAATTGCCATACATTTTATTGGAAACAGTTGGGAGCTCTCAAAACTTCTTTGGGTTGCTTATCATAAAAGCCATTACTAATATTAGTTTAGTGTTTTAATTAAACTCAATAAAACTGGGCACAATATAAGTGGTGGAAAAGGAAATGCTGCAGATTGTACTTGTGAGTTTGTTGATCTCAGGATAAGGAATCAACATCTGTTCCAGAAATATCCACTAGTTAAGACCCAAAAAGTCAAGCATACCTAACCATCCTGCATATTACATTCTTCCAGGAGGAGGTGCCAAGAAGAAAAGGAACAATCTACCATCTGCTAAGCCATCTGTTTCAAAAGACCTATTCTGTATTTAGTGCCATCAGGTTTCAGTTCCAAAAAAAAAAAAAAAATTATTAGCTTCATCAAAGACCCCAAATAAGAGCATATAAGAACATTATCTAATAGCTTTTTCAGTTAGCAGCAGCTCCTATTTTTTTCAAGTTGTTTCCCTGTTGAATTTTGTTGTTTACAATGTTCATAGTGTGCAAAGAGCACAATCTGTGACCTATAAGCCCTCAGTCTAACTCCTAACTACCCTGATTCCTCTAACTTGTCTAAGACAGTTGGCTGTATCTGACCTACAACTGATATTGAACTCACAGGATATCAGTTAAAATGTAACCCCCACGAAGGCAAGAATCTTCATTTGTTTTGTTCATTATGAACAAAACAGTGAACAGATCAGTGTTTGACACACAAAAGATGTTCATTGAATACCTGAATGTTGTGATACTGAAATAAAATTGATACTTATAAAAATGCTTGCAAGAGTAGTTTTCTAAATACTAAAACTTTAGGACTAGAAGCTTAAAGACACCTAATTCATTTTCTCTGGCTCATGAGGACTAAAGACTGAGCTGTGTAAGTTGTTAGAACCTCAGAGTTATAGAGCTGGCACAATAATCCAGGCTTCCTAAAATTTAGTACAGTGTTATTTCATTGAACTCACATGACTGCTTCTTTTAAAAAGTTAATAATTCATACATAGTACAGTTATCTGCATGATCTTTATTTTTGAAATATTTACATGTATTATTATTTACCATTTTTAAAAGACTGAATTAGCTTGAAGTAAATAATTAAACATAAATAATTTTTCTGTGTCTTAAGCAATAATGACTATGAAGTAACAAATAATGTTTTCTCAGTATCTATTATTAAAAGAAATAAAAGTACACTTAAGTACCACCTAAAGCTGTTTTGCCTATCTCCAGTAGTACATATTTCATATTGTTAAGGAA
Organism: Condylura cristata; assembly: GCF_000260355.1. Taxonomy (NCBI): domain Eukaryota; kingdom Metazoa; phylum Chordata; class Mammalia; order Eulipotyphla; family Talpidae; genus Condylura; species Condylura cristata. The sequence goes on along the minus strand of NW_004567104.1, from coordinate 17,266,936 downwards.
ATAAAACCTAGACACATCTATGATGTTTTATGATTTTATAGAAATGTTTTTTATGGACTAAATTCACAATGAAATTTCCAGTGTAATCAATTCACAAGTGTTCATATTAGAGCACAAGAAGGTCAACCTCTGTCCTTATCCTCGTGCCATTTTTCCAGATCCTTGGCATTCTTATTGTCACTGTCTACAGTGCCTGGAAGTTTATATTATCACCTGTGATTTAGTATTTAACTCCTTACCCAGTTCTTTAGAAACATTTTCAGATTTTATATTGTTCATCATTTGATTGATTTTAATTTATATTTTTTTGCCCTAATTACGGTTGTGGGTTGTGTTATTTTCAACCCAAGTTCTTTGAGTTTTGCTTTCTTGATAATAGTTTTAGTTAATTTGGGTTGTTCTACACTCGTTTTAATAACAGTTAATTTTAATTTTCATTAATTACTTTTAAAATGCTTTATTAGACACTGGTCCAGACCCTATGGAAAACAGTATGGAGGTTTCTTAAAAGATTTAAAATGAACCTGTGGTGTGGCCTAGCAATTCTACTTATAAACGTGAATATAAAACACTAATTTGAAGAAGAATGTAGACTCTGTGATAACTGTGGCCCCATTTGCAATAGCCAAGCTATGGAAAAAGCCTTAGTGGCCAATTATATCAGGAAGATGTGGTACAGATACACAATGGACTACTGCACAGCAACCACAAAAGATAAACTATTGTTATTTTCAATACAATGGATGGAGTGGGAAAGCAACTGTGTAAGTGAAGTAAGTCAGAAGTGTAATGGTGTAGCTGAAGCCAAAAGACTATCAGAGTTGGTGCCCCCTAGAGGGAGTGGCTGGTTAGTATTGATAGTCCCAGGAAAAATGCTAAAAAGTATCAAATTTTGGGGTGGGGTGTCTGATAAGTGATATAAAGGACTGCAGAAGGGGCAGATTTCTTAGTCTTGGGGATTCAAGGTTTTGGATCTTCAGCATTTGGGGACAGTGAATTCTGCCCCCACCCCTCTCACCTTGCAGATCTTCCAGAAGGCTGTGTCTGGCCTTTGAAGGTGGAGACCTAAGGCAGAGACCTATAGCAGCCAACCTGGGAAAGGAAAAGTTCAGAGGCTTTGTAATTAGCCAAGAGTCTGAAACTGTTGCTGGTTTTGCTAGAGTTACAGCCTGTCAAGAATGCTAACACTAGGAGGTGGGTGCCTGCTAGGCTGGGTGAGTGTGACCTCTGCAGCTGCTGTTTTGAGTATGACTAGTCTGGGGCTAGTTTCCTCTGACTTCATTTTAATGGAATTTGTATTAGATTTAACTGAAATTTTTTGTTTTTTTCTTCAAAAAATTTATTTTCTCACATCATTGCTCAGCTTTGTACAATATTTGATTTCTTCCCTCAGGAATAATTCCTGTAGTTTCCCCACCACCGTAGTTTTTATGTATTTTAAAAATATTTTCTACTTCTTGTCACTTCCTCATCACCACCAACAAACAAGAAAGTGCCCAGCAGGGTAACTGCCACATATAAACTATCAGTATTTGTTAACAGAACGCACAGGTTATTGATATTCCTACATGTGTATACATGCACATATACACATATACATACTTGCATGCAATAAAGGAAATATGAAGAATTAATAAATAATACATTTCAGAAAAACTGACATTCATTTCTGAATATTTTAAACATAATTTCCCTAAATTTGCAGATAATTTTTTTTCAATTTTGCTCTTTGTTGACTCTATTCAAAGTAGTGATTATACTACTAATGTTTCTAATAGGTCTCTTGAAAATTTCCTTTGTGCTTCTGTAAATTTTTCAGTTGTATCATTTCTTAAAATGATTGGGCTGGATTAAGACATGTCAGTAAATTTCTTTTAGTCCATAAGATCTCATGTTTAGCTGGAGAGATATAAAACTAATTGCATGATGAAAGTACTGATTTATAATTTATTCACAAAAACTGCTGAAGGGTGAGAACTATTAGTTTAATGCTTAGAATATTGACAGACTTAAATAGATAAAGAAAAATATTTGAAATATTTTGTTAGTGGTATTTGTGATGCAGAATTATTATTAAATCAATTATTACTTAACTGTAAAAAAGTCATGCATGTAGAAATTATAATTCAAATAAAGATTTGTGTCTTTTTTAAAAAGCTGCTGAATGTCAAATATTGCTGTAGCAATTGTTTTTGTTCCTATTAATAACTTGTAATTATTTACATTTTTCTTGAGGGATAAATACATAGCCTACTTTCAGAAATTTGTACTTGGTAGAATTTTTTATGAATGGACATAAGAAAAAGAAAAATTTTTGAGATGTAAAGTTTTACATTTATTAATACATTTATTTTATTTTTTATTTATTATTTTTTTAAGATTTATTTATTTGTGCATACAGAACTGGGGTATAGGCCAGAGGCTCAGGGGCGAAGAGAGGCTTCACCAGAGACAGAGTGGGGAGCAGAACAGGCAGATGGACGAAGTACACTGCTGAGGGGAGCAGCCGTCGGGTCAGGAGTGGTCTGCCATGCCATGTGGTCATCCGGGGCAGGTGGGAATCAAACTCATGTGGAAGTGGCTTTAGCTTCTCAGTGCTGTGATTTAACCTGCTGTGCCACCAGGGAGGGCCAAATTTTGTTTATTTTTATATTAAAATTTGAAATATAATTGTATTTGTGTTATAGTTATACACAATTTATCCAATTTGGTAGAGGGTTGTTAATATTATTGGAAATACACTATAATGGTATATGAATTATCTAACAAATAATAGATTTTCAAGCCTTCAAATGCATATTTTGAAGATAGTACAAATTACATTAACAAAACTTTATATTAAAATATTTTACTGAAATTTAGACTGACATACATTATGATATCTGTGGTGTTATACTATCATCTTCCCTGACCCTTTTTTAGCACCATTGATGTAAAAATTATATGCCATTTCATTTGTATGGATGCATGGGTGACACAGTCTTATCTCTACTTCCCAATGCTTCCAAACCTTCAACTTTGCTTATGATAGATATGATGTTATTGGCAGGGACTGTTTTTTCTTTTATATGAAAATATTAGCAGTTTACTATTTTTCAAATGCAACATATCATAAATAACCATATCATAAATTTATAAGCTGCAAGGGAATATCAATTCAGGCTACAGGAATTGCATCACAAAATTCTTGACTTCCTGTACATCTCTATCTTTAGTTGCCAGCTTTGCTATACCTAGGTTCCCTGTTGTGAGTTGTTCATGTGCTATTGCATTTGTGTGTGCAGAGGACAAGAGGGGTAGAGTAAACCCTCAAGTGCTTGGGGGCTGGGTCAGACCACTTGATGGTCTGGGGTCTCTGTTTTGGGGCTTTCTGGGAAGGGCAGTGGGTAGGAAGACAAATTGAATAAAGTGGAAGGTGTCTAGCACACAGCTATGAGATATGAACTTATATAATAATTGAAGAGAAATGTTAATTCCCGCTGCCTAATTGGGTTTGTTCCTTTCAAATTCTGTTTACTTTAATTAGGTTTACTGCATAATGGGAGTCATGCTGAGTTTGAAAAATCTCCTATTTCTCAAAATAATAAAATAAGGTTGGTTCCCTTGGTGGTTCTCTGCTACTCTTTCACTCCACTCCTCATCCCCCAATTATTTCGACATAAGTAGGAGTCTAGATTAAATGAAATTTGTAGCCAGACACTTATTTGTTTCTGTGGTGCCAGGTCAAATAAATATAAACACTGTTTAACCAGCCCCTAAAATGAAACAGTATAGGGGTGAGTTTGTCCATTGAAGACACTCCACACCCAACAAAGGAATATCTGGCTTTTAAAACATGTAGGTCAGCAATCTTCACCCCCCCCTCCCAATTACTCCCATGAGTTCTAATTCTTTATTTTGTTTTTAAACATCTTTATTTTTACTCAACATAGGATTTCTCCTCTCAGATGTGGTCACGATTATTTTCCCTCCACCAAAGAGCCGTAGTTCTCCACCACACTTCACTGTGCTCTTCTCCACTATCTCCTTCTCTCTTCCCTTCCTACATTCCTCCAAAGCACCTCAAATCTATGGTCTGCTTTCAAGGCTTGGTCTTGCAGGTATTCTTTGATTCTTTGTTTGGGAATCTCTAAATTCCACATCCATCCAGTATTTATCTTTCTCCTTCTGACTCACTTTGCTTAGCATAATCTCTTCCAGTTCCATTCATGCCACCACAAATAGCATGATTTTTTACTAATTTATTTGAGATCCTTGTTTCTTGATATAAGTCTATGTTGTTATATACATCTCTCTTAGAATTTCACTTCTTGCATCCCATAAGTGATAGCTGCTATTGTCTTCTATTTTCCTTTGACTTCCTTTTTAGCCCAATAATCTTTCAGGAGTTATTCATTTTCCACATGTTAACAGTTTTTTTTGCACCTTTCTTTTTATTGTTGATTTCTAGTTTGGTACCATTATGATCAGAGAACATACTTAATATGATTTCAATTTTCTTGAATTTATTGACTCTTGTTTTGTACTCCAAGATGTGATCTGTCCTCAAGAATGTTCCATGTATATTTTAATAGAATGTGTATGCAAGTATTCAGTTTTTTCCTAATTTAGTGGTCTGTGATGTCTATTAATCCCTTGTTGTGTAATATATATTATAATGCTGTTATTTTCTTGTTGATTTTCATTCTGGTTGATCTGTCCATTGATAAAAGTGGGGTTTTGAACACTCTTACTATTATTGTTCATCAGGCAGTCATTGAATGATAAATCCATATAATTTCATATAAACTATATTGATATGTTGTTAATATCAATCTTCTCTATTAAATATTTTTACTTTCATATAATTTATTTGTCTATTATTTGTTATCATATCAATTGTTTATGTAATTCACTGTTAATGGGTAATGACTAGCTGAGTCTCTAAAGCCTCATTTTTATCTCCCCACAGGTATAAAAAGATCATTGCCATACCTTATGCAAGCAGCCGCAGATGAATTTCTGTCAAAATCAGATAAAGATAGCAGCATTTAAATGGAAGACAGGAATGACCTTCTTTCTCTATGCTCTGTTTTGAAAAAAAACTCATTTCCATAATTGGCTATAGTGTTGTCTATAAATATTATGCAAACTAGCTTGAGTCTTTATAATACAAGTTAGGTTAAAATGAGAAATGAGTAGCAGTGGCTTTGAAGACAAGCAGTCCTTTGGGTAAGAATTTCTCCATCATGCTCATGAGGCATTATAGCATGGATTAGGATTTATGAAATAAGGAAGGGTAGGGCAGAACCTGTTTTTTAACCAGATGTCTTTATATTTCACCCCTTTCTAATTTTTTCTGTGTCCTCTAGGGTGGATGGCAAGAGAAGGGAAAGTGCAGGAAAAGATGAAATATATTAAATATTATTAGATATATGAGACCCTTAATAAAGAAGCAGCTGTAAATGTTTCCTAATATAGAGGCACCTTGAAACTACTATATACAGATGGGGCTCATCAATACTTAACCTCAGTCTTTGCCCCTATACACACTCTCTCTTGTGGCATTATTAGGCTAACTTTTTACTAGGGATAACTACATGAACGTATATAGGTAGTGTGTCTCTCTTCTATGGTCTCCCACTAGGACGCTGGAACTCACATCTTCACCTCAATAATGAAGAAAGGCTAGGTGGCTTGTCCTTTTCCCTTTTCTCTGTTGCCACCATGGGAATCTCTAGCTGCCTTGATAATCTTGGTTAAGATTCAAGCACTGATTTTCCTGTTCTCAAATCAACCCACATGTCAGGAGTCATATATTACATTTTTTTCAAGAATACATTTTCTAGGTTCTAATCTTGGTGTTCACAAAACAGCGCTTAGAGTTTGTAGGGAAAACGAAGGTGTGAATAAAGTTGAAAGGGTGTACAGTGGTCTATGGGTAAAGGACCATGGTTCCTTTTGTGGGGTTAGGCTGGTGATGTACATCCAAGAAAGTATGAACCTATTCCCTTGAGTCAAAAGTGTTGTAAACCAATTTTACGTCAATAAAGGGGAAAAAAAGGAATGATAGTTCTTTTTAATTAACCTATATTAGAAGAAACTGTGATAAGTGTTTTATATTGATTTCCTCTTTTAATCCTTATAATTACCCAGTTTTACAAGTGAAGAAACTGGTTAAGTAATTAGTGACAGACTTGAATCAAGAAAATCTGAATTTTGAATGTCACCAAGATTTTAGATTTGTAGGAGTTTTTAGTAAAGACATGTGGACCACCTTAACCAGTAAATTTAAGCAAGACAATGTCTCAGTATTATAACTGACCTTCAAATGACACGCTGGCTTTATAATTTGAGATTATTCCATTGATAAAGGGAAGAAGAGACACCAATAACTTTATGAGTTAAAATAAGAATTGGGTGATATGGCGAAAAGTGCTAATGGTATTTTTACTTGTTTTTCTAGTTAACTTTAGGAACTTAAAGAGGGAGGAGAGATTAAATTTTAACATAGGGGAACCAAATAAGGGATCAGGAGGAAAAAACCTAAAATTTTCAAGTAACTGTAAATCAGAGCTAATCTGCAGGGGAGGGGAGAAGAAGGGATCAGAACAGGGAAGGAAAAGCACAAGGGACTATGATGATGGCCCACAGGTGAACTGATGGTGGGAATTTTAATGGGAGGAGAAAGCAAATATTGTAAAAAATAAAATAAAATAAAATAATGATGTGTTTTATATATCTATATATTATGCATATATATATACATATATCTATGTACACACACATAGATATGTGTGTGTGTATAGATAAGTATTAAGAAAAAATTAAAAGAAGGGATACTGTGTTATTTAGGATTAATTTGGCTGCTAGGAACCTAAAGCTATAGTAGCTTAAAAGGATAGAAATTCATTTCTGTTTTCTATTATTTCACATTTGGTACATCCTGTGCTCTACAAAGTTCTCATAGACTCAATTCTTTTTGACTTTTGCTGAATATGGTTGAGTTCTGCTGAATATGGACAGTACTGTCAAAGTTTCATTATGGGTCAGTATGGCGGTTTCATTTCCAGCCATCACATCTATATTCCAGTTATCAATAACAAAGCGGGGAGTAAGATCCACAAAATTAGTCAGATGGCCATATCTGGCAATAGTGACCATTTAGAAATGTAAAGTCTAGTCTAGATATCACTAGTTCTACCTAAAACTTGGGAGTTTTAAATTAGTAAATGAAAATGAGGCAAATACATATTGGAGTGTTTTTGGTAAATTTTGCCACACGTACGAAGCCAAATTGAAATTGAAAAGTGTAACAGAACCTGTAGTAACTATGTTAGGAAGGACAAAACCTTGAATAACATGAGATTTATAGGGAATGCTAGCAAAACATTAGCCTTTGTTTGAAATTGTTTTAATATAGTAGAAAAATAGGGAAGTAACAAATAGAGAAGTAGTACAATCAGTTTCTTGTTTTGTCTTTATCCCCTTTATCAAAAATAATTGTTATATTGGAAAGAGGAGAACATGTTGGTGAGAAAATGAAACTCCCAAACAGGATAGCACCTTGATTTAGTCTCTCACTTTATTGTCTCTAAAAGTTCTTCCTCTTGCTTGACAAACATTTTCTCCCTTACCTTTCAATCACGTAAAGAAGACAACTTAATTACTCCCACAAACTATTTCTTTAAATATAAATATTAGCATTCTTCTGCTTTAAAACATTTATTTATTATTTTGGGGTTCTCTGTAACTTACAGAATTAAGTACAGACGATTTTATCATGGCACATAAGACCCTTCATTGTATGTCCTTGCACTTTTCTTTCATCTCATCTCTATTCCTTTTTGAACTCCACTTTTGCAAGCTTTTCAGTTTTTTGACATTGAATTTACTGATCCTGATACTTTTGTCAGGAGAATCCATGGATAGTCTTTAAGACAACTTTTCTCCACATTTTCAAAGCCACAAAAAGGTGGGTCATTTTGCCCCTGTGTCAACCTGGCGTTTTATACATGACTTCTAGCATGCGTCATGTTGAAAGTAAATATATATTATTTATTTTTCTTTATCCCCCGCTAACCTTTGAGCTCCTCAAGGGAGACAATTTTTAAAGAATAATAGTTTTTTTAATGTCATTTTGTGCCTTTTCCCATCTCAGTTGTAATCCTTGTGGGTTTCCCATCACCATAGTCCAGTGCACTGCCCCATTTTTGATCTTAAGGGAAACAATTTTAAGCACATTTCTCAGCACTTAGTGATTTTTAAAAATGTTTATTGACTGATTGATGAGATCATGTAGATGGTCTAAATTAATTCAAGTCCTTAGGGTCAAATAAAATACATACACACTAGAATAGTTAAAAAAAAAATCCATATGATTTAAGTGCTTTTGTCAGGTGTTTTGGGGAAATTTGAAGTAGTAGAAGTGTCAAAGGCTGTAGATAAGCAATATGCCAATTATCATAAAACGTGTGAAATCATAGAGTCACAAACTTAAGGTCATCCATGATTGTTGAGCAGATTTCTTGGGAGCACTTTAGGAAATTACTGAAGTGTTTGGTTATATTTTTATCATTTTGTTTGAATCTTGCCTACAATCATAGAAGATTATAGAGGAAGATGTTGATTCTTTTGAGTTTGTGAAGATTTTCCTTAAGACAAGTAAAATTATGTAAACTCTTATGGTTCTGGAAATACTGACTGAAATAGTGGCTATGCATTCTATATGACATTTGTTGATATCTTTCAAGTACTCTGTTGAGGTTTTATATGAATCAGGTGATACATTTGAGTGTTTAAGACTATAAAACGTTATACCACAGTTTCCTTAATTTCAATTATTTGCTTGACAATTTCATATTTTTGGTCATATTTGTATCCCAGCTCTACTCTAAATATTTAATGTTTTTTTTTTTAATCACTTAATGTAACTTAAGTTTGGCCTCATCCTAAGTGAAAATATCTGTAAATTAACAGATTTGTTATGGGATAGAGATATCTTTTTCTTTCTTGTTTTTTTTTTTTTTTTAAAGATTTATTTATTTATGCATACAGAACTGGGGTACAGGCCAGAGGTGCAGGGGCGGCGAGAGGCTTCACAGAGACAGAGTGGGGAGCAGAACAGGCAGATCAACGAAGTACACTGCTGAGAGGAGCAGCGGGCAGGTCAGGAGAGGTCTGCCACGCCATGTGGTCTCCTCCGGGGCAGGCGGGAATCGAACTCATGCGGAAGTGGCTTTAGCTTCTCAGTGCTGTGCTTTAACCCGCTGCGCCACCAGGGAGGGCTCGAGATATCTTTTTCAATAACCTTCTAATCAATATATAACCATGAATAAAAATAATGGCCTATATAGCATCTTGAATGCAACTGATATATAATTTTATAACATTGTGTGCTGTAATAATTGTTTAGAATATAGGGGTTAATTGATTAATTCTTACCAAATTGGAGGGTGTTTCCGTAACAAATTGTAGGGCTCTGATCTTAGTACCGATGTTTTTATTAGTTGCCAAATATTTAGGAGTTAAATGGCTTCAACTGGAAATAACATAACTTGGAAGGGATAACAAATATGCTGGATGATAAAAGTAAAAATTTTTGACATGTTGGATTATAGACAAATAAATAGGAAATGACAGTAATTAATATAGAGAATTCAGAATTAGATTAATATTTTAAAAATGTTCACATATAGAAAGGGGAAGCTCTGGAAAAAATATGAAAGGTTTCAGTTAACAAACTCATTAGAAGTAGAAAATTTGAAATACAGGCTCTAGGAAGTAAATGCAAACTTAGAATTCAGTAATGATACAATATGAGAAAGTGCTTTAAAATGAAATACAAATTAAAGTGTTAAATATTCTGCTAATTAATCAAACTACATCTTGAATACTTTGTTCCATATGAGGATATTATCCAGGAAAATAATTGAAGATCCTATGATATTAATGATAGTCAGAGGAATTGGGCATGTTACGTCTGGGGAAAAAATTCTAAGTTGGGGGAAGAAAATTGTTTTTAAAAACAGTATTGGAAAGTTTTCAAGTAGAACAAACATTTTATTTATTTTATATAGTTCTAGTAAGCAGATTTGACTTCAGTTCAATAATAAAAAAAAAAAGCAAACAAGAATGCTTCCTTATAGGAAGGCGCAGGCTACCAAGTTTGCTGTATTGTATAGTTATGTTCAGTTTATTAATTATGTAATTGTGTATGTGCACCCACACACAAATTGAGAGAGAGGTGATCTTTTTGTGTGATTTTAACTTTTACAATAATCACATCATCAGAAAATGTTTCCAATTTGAAAAGTAAAATTTAAATCTATTCATAAAGGGCAGGGTTTGGAGGAGATTCTTATGTCTGTCACTTAATATCCCTGTATGTTTCACTGATTCCTTAACTTCACTGAGTCTGGATTTATCCTACTAGATAGTGGACATAGTTATATACCATACAGTTATGAAGATTAAGTTAATGCTAGAAATGAAAATTTCTGACACATTAAGATACCAGTGTATGTAGTTTTCTTGTCCTTGTATTTGATTTTGAATTTTGTCCTGGAAAGAATAGTCAAATCTTGGTAAGTATCCAAGAATTCAGCCCTAATTTTGAATTTCTAGCAATTCAGTCCTAACTTGAGATTTGGAAATGCTGGGTTTGGGGAAAGAAATATTTGAGAAAGGACAAAACTTGAAACCTGTATATTTTTTATCACTAGGGAAAGTTCTCATAATTAATGTCATAGTACTATTTTCACAGGTGGGTCCAATATTCATTACTTTATTGCTTGTCTTAATGACCAATCACTGAGAAATAACTGTGTGATTCACATGGTTGAAATCATCAAATCACTCATTTCACAGCCTGGCTTATGATGTTTTTATAGTAACTAAGTAGTTATTTAATAGCTCAGTTAAGTGCTCTGTAAATTGATCCTCAAGTTGCTTTGTAGTTTTTACCTAAATCAAGTAAATATGTATGAAATTTTAGGCTGGTTGATTACAATGATACTTTTAGGTTTAATTAGAGGAAAGGAATCAATGATGGAAACCTCACACAAGTATATCATCATTAAACTCAGGCCAAAAAAAGTGTGCCTTGGCAATTCATTAGATAACACTGTCTTTTATTTTGTTACTTAGATATACAGCTACCAGGTGACAATAGCTGCTATTGCTGTTAGTTACAAAAGGAAAATTAAATTCTAGGTAGAACTATTATTCTCTAAGATTTCTAAGCAGTAGTATTCTTTTATGCCTCCAGTAGTAAATATTTCCCTATGTATTTTTAATTTATATCAGAAGTAAACTTTGCTTTTGAGCAGTTGAAGTTAGTAATACTAAACCACCACTATTTTATTTTTATTTTTTTAATAATTTATTTAATTAAATATATTATTACATCATTGTTTATTTTTGTACAATGTTAGCTTTCTTTTCTTAGGTGTAATTATCATATAATTCCCACCACCTATTCACCCAGCCATGTACCATCACCAGTCCCTTGTGCTCTTCCTGCCCCCCCTTTTTTTTTTAAGATTTATTTAGTTATGCATACAAGAACGGGGTAACAGGCCAGAGATTGGTGGTGAGAGGACTTACTAAAGACAGAGTGGAGAGTAGAACAAGTGGATTTGTGGATATACACCGGCCAGATATAAAACTCAAGCTGCAGTAGCTGCCTATAGCTTCGTAGTCCTAGTGTTGTGCTTTAACCTGTTGTGCCACCAGGGAGGGTCCTTCCTGCCCTTTTTTTTTTTTTTTTAATTCCTGTCTCTCCCCTTCTGCAGAATGTCTGATTTATAGTTTCTTGTTAATTTTTTAAAAGATTGATTTATTGATTGATGCAATCAGAACCGGGGTACAGGTGCAGGGTTGGTGAGAGGATTCACCAGAGACAGAGTGGAAGCAGAACTGGCTGATTGAAGAAGTACACTGCTGAGGGGAGCAGCGGGCAGGTCAGGAGAGGTCTGCCAGGCCATGTGGATCATCTCCCGGGCGGGCGGGGATCGAAATCATGCTGAAGTGGCTTTAGCTTCTTAGTGCTGTGCTTTAACCCACTGTGCCACCAAGGAGGGCCAATTTTGTTTTGTTTTTATTATTTTTTCCCTGGATCCCTTATTTGGTCCCTGAAGTCCTCCTAGAAGTGAAACATTTCGATATTTTTAATTTTCCTTCTGACTTATTTCACTAAACACAATCCCTTCTAACTCCATCCATGTTGCTGTGAATGGCATGAGTTTTTCTTTTTTTGTTTGCTGAATAGTATTCCATTGTGTCTGTATGCCACATCTTGATCCAGCCATAGATTTTTGAGCATTTGGGTTGTTTCCAAATCTTACCTACTATAAAGAGAGCTACAATTAACATTGGGGAACAGATATCCTTTTGAATTAATATTTTTGTGTCCTATGGGTAGATTTCTAGGAGTGGAATAGCTGGATCATATGATAGATCCAGTTTTAGTAGTTTAAGGAACTTCCACAATGCTTTCCATAATATTAGCCACCATTAGTTTAAAAATGACAGTTTATTTAAAAATAAACAGAGATAAATGTTTAAGGTGTAATCTGTTGCTTTTATCACTTTGTTTCCATTAACTCACAAATATTATTATTATTATTATTAAGAGTTTGTTTTTACATCATTTTGTGCCTGTTCCCATTTCAGCTGCAATCCCTGTGGACTTCCCATCACCAAATCACCAATGTGCCATCACCATAGTCCTGTTCACTTTAGATCTCACTCCCCACTCCACCCCCGTAAAATGTCTCTGGTATATAGTTGTTCATTATTATTATTTTTTTCCCCCGATCTTTATGCTCCTGCTATGAGTGAAACCATCTGGTATTTTTCTTTTTCTTTCTGGCTTATTTCACTAAGCATGATCCCTTCCAGCTCCATCCAAGTTCCTGCAAAAGGCATGTAATTCACAAATATTTTAGCTTGGAATCACAACTTCCTAGCAGCCATGTTGCCTTCCTGGACTGCTGTAAAGTTAATGCTTGTTTTTTTTCTTAGTAACCAACAAGGCTTTGTCTCAGGAATAGGCAACCTGTAGTTTTCTTCCTTTCTCCTGCCCCAGAATATTCACATTAATCACAGGAAAAAACCTTTAGAGTCTTGCTGCTTTGAAATTCCCTTTATATATTTCTTTGATACCTGCTAATATAGTAGCAAATGTAAACCATATCCCTTTCAAAAAACTGAACAATTGAGTTAAAAGAAAAAAAAAACAACAAAACAACAGTTCTTTGAAGTAACACTTGCTTTTCTCTGTAAATTTTTAATTTATATCTTAAAACACAAGTTTCTTTGCCATTTCCAGAAAATGCATTTTCATTACAAAAGAGGGATTATAGTAATTGTCACTAATTTCAGTATGAAAATGGATATAATTTTCTTGGGAATGCCAACTTTAATTCTTTTAAAACACATGTTAAGTATCAGATTTTCATGCTGGTAATGCTAGAAGTAGGAAATTGAAAGAATGAGATGGGAGCTTGTAGTGGTCCCAGTTTGAATTTTCTTCTAGTCACTAAGGCTAATTCTTTGACACTTATGAAAGGTTTTAGAATATGTAACTCTGTAAATATATTTTTAAGATATTCATTAAAACCTGTTATGCAAGTCTTGGTATTTGTTCTGTTGCTTAGGCACCTGAATGACCTTAATCCACTCAGGGCACTCAACTACGTCATGCTATTTTTGAGCTAGGAGAAATTGCTTGAGGCTAGACTTTATAAAATGGAGAAGAGATTGTAGGTAGAGAGAAAAAGTCTTTGAGCATTTAACTGACTACTTCACCAGTTACAAGGAAGATTTCTTCTCATTCAATTTCTTTAGCTGTCAAAGAGGAAATTAAGTGTGAATAAACCTTAGGAAAGGTTAAAGAGAAGAAAAATATGTCCTGTATAGAAAACATACTTGCACATTTTATATGTTGTTATAAAGAAGGCAAAAGATCAGATTAGCAAATCTTCCTTCCGAGGTCAGCAGAGAATCTTTAAAATAACATTCCATGCTGCTCATCTCTTCTGAAAGAAAACTCCTTTCTAGTGGTCAGTGGGAATAAAATGATTTTAAATCACTTCTCTGGTACACATTGAAAATATCTTTTGATTCTCTATTGAATCAAACATTCCTTGTTTTCTTTTATTCAAACATGTCTAAAAATAGCAGAGGTTTGGAATTGTAATGGCATGGTTGAAAAAACAATGGACAGAGAATAAGAAAACCTAGATTATCACTGTCAATGAAGAGGGTAAAAATGACTTTTGTGCCTTCCTCACAGGATTCTAGTGAGAATCACTTGGGAATACTTAGAAATTATTTGTCATAACAACCCCCATCAATCACATTTCCAGAAATTGCTCAGCCTCTGATAATCCTGTGTCCCAAACATAAAACAATTATTCCTCTTTTTGAGGAATAAGTGTCTTAAGTTTCTGCTTGCCTTTTTATATCAAAGATTAGTTTCAGTTTATCTGAAGACCAAGTAGAAATTCTCCCTATTTCCAAAATCCCACCTTAATAGAACACCTTCCAATCAAATATTAACTCAGTTTTTCCTTTGTAAACTTAGCCCATTTCTGAAAATCTTTGCTGAAGCAAAATAAGAGTTTCCTTGCTGCAAGTTTATGCCTTGTTAACTTTGTCTTGGACTTAGGTTTTTCACCAACAAGATCTATGTGTCAGCATTTATAATGAATGTTAAATAAATGTAATACTGCTCCTGTAGATTTTAAATTTGTTAAAGAAGAGAGAAAAACTAAAATTAAAAATTTAAGGGAGAAACAAAGTTCATCTGAGAAAAGCAAATTAGAAACAGCTGATTTCATGCTTTAGAATCTAAGCTACCTTATCAGGTGATAAGCAAAATTTATAAGTGCCTTATGTATGTCATTTTAGAGAAAGAATAGTTTAGAACAGTCTGGTGTCTGACTATCTTTGATCCTGGCTCTGTGATTTAGGAAAAACTACTCAACAAATGTTCACATTTATGGAGCATTTACTATAAATCAGGCACTGCAATAAACATTTTATGTTGATTCATTCATTACTCAGTGAGACTGATATTATCTTTCCTATTTTAGAGAAGCCCAGAAAGGTAAGTAATTTCCTAAGATTATACAAGCAAGAAGGTTTGTATAGAAGGAAGTTACAGGTTTTGTATAGAATGAAAAAGAGGGATAAATAAATGAAAGATGGAGTCAGAAAGTAACATAGCTAGGTGGAGTGAATATTTATCTTGCTTCTTTCACACAGTTTATTCTCATTCTTGTTGGCTTCTTGGAATGTTGGTTATTTGACTCAGTCCAAAGGTCAGATCCAATTTAAGTAACTTTCTTTGGGTTGTTTTCTTCATTCTTGTTTTAGTATGGCTTCAATGATGTCATTTTCACAAATGTGATATTGGTTTCAAGAAGTTTGGGTACTCAGGGAAGTAATATAGAAAGATCTGGGTCACTGCTGGGAATTAAAAACCTGAGTAGGAGTGATGTAAGAAACAGACTTCAGAAGCTAAAAAGTTGTTAGAAGCAGTAAAAGAAAAAAGGAAGAAGATAAAAGAGAAGTTGGGAGGGATATCAAAGATAAATTGTGCTTATTTCATAATTTTTCTTCATTCCATCTCCAATTTTAACAATGTCCACAAAAGAACAATGATTCTACTATTCTAATCCCTATTGATTAATTGATATAAGTTCTTTAAATTGTCAGACATCGTGAAACTGATGGGAATTTTAGATCAAGTGGGAAAAGACTTGAGCCACTGCAGGCTAGGGAAGGAGCTATTTTGAGACTTGTAATGACATTTAAATTATACTCAATAACAGCTGCCTAGTCATTTAACCTCTGAGCCTCAGTTACTTCATCTGTAAAATGAAGACATTGAACTATATTAGCTTTCGGGGGGACTTCACAGTGCTAAAAATGTTATAGCGCATACATTTCACAAAGATTTATGCAAATCGATGTGCACACCCATGCACACAGATATAGCATTATGAGGACTGTCATGAAAAAATAAAACTGGAATTGAGTGACATAAATTGAAGAGATATCAACTTACAAAGTATTTCTGACTTTGCTAGCATAAAAGAACATCATAACACAGATGATTTTACAAGAAGAGTCTTCTGGCCAAATGTGAGAACCTAAGAGAAGACAAGATTGTTAAGTTCTTCCTTATGCAAGTAGGGCCTCAGTGTTTTTCAACATAATTTGTGTAAACTGCTTGTGGTTATCTTCAGGACACATAGGAGAGCTAGATCAAATTTCAGTGAAGAACTTGAAATCCCAGCAGTAAAGACACTGAAATTCACTAAAGTTCTTAATTTTCTATGCTTAAAAATGTTTTCATTAATTCACTCATTGTTTTTATGTTAACAAACCTGTAGTTCATCGTTTATGGTCCAATCACTAAATGAAATACAGGAAAGAGAACAATGGCCCTTGCTCTTGAATTTAAAGTCTTTTTGGAAATATAGTGCTTTTGTTTTGGTCTGTTCTCATATTTCTCTAGTAGATTAACTCATGAGAAATTTAAAAAATCAAGTAAGTTTTTTTCTTTGGAATGCTTATAGGAGGTTGAAAATAATGCTTCTTTTAGGTGAAAACTGGCTGAAGTCTGTTTTATTAGGCTATTAGAGCCAAATTTTATACATTTGCAATATGCTGTAATTTTATTCAGTACCTATTTTTATTCTGCTAGATATTTCAGTCATAAAATTCACATGGTCCAAGTAAAAGCCATCCTGAAATGTATCATCTCTTCTGCTCAGTAGACTGCAAAAGTTCTAACATCTGGAAAGTATGCCTGCTTTGCATGATCTACCTTTAACCCAAGGAGACATTTAGATTTGTTCTTACTGCCCTGCGTCCTAGAGGGAAAACATCTATCATCTGGTGGTTGGGACTACATCTAAGCTAGTTGATGCTTTTTTTCTTGTTTAGGGTCAGCACTTCAGTTTTCTAGTTTAGTCTGAACATATGCAAGTGGTGGAAGTGTGTATATTTTTCAGACAATTGTGAGTACTTGTAAAAGTTAATACTAGAAATTATGTAATAATAGCGCTTTTGATAAAGATGCTAAAGTGTTTCTACTGGAAAGGAGACAATTCTAGGGATTATAGCTGTCTTCAAATACCCAAAAGGTTAACATGTAGGGATGAAAAGATTGTGGTATCTCTTGGAGTCATCAATAGAAAGCAATTAAAAGGTTTGGGCTCAACCTAAAAAAAGTTTCCTGCATTGTTAAAATAGAAACTTAAATGACAGGTTAGAGGTGGGTCTTAGAACTGGGAGGGTGAATGTGTTCAATTCCCATGCCAAGTGTGATCACCTGGTTAGGTTGAATGGAGCTCTGTGTGCCTCTGAGATGATCCAAATTTACAAAGATCAAATGTTATGATAATTAGAATAGATATACATGGCCACATACTTTCTCTCTCTGGGATGTTTCTTCAATATTCTCTCCATTCCTTAGATTGTATAATACAAAGTGAGAGGTGGTACCCTTTAGCATTCCTACTAGCCCAACATACCTACACTGCTCCCCGGTTCCAAAGGCAATTTGGATTCATGTTCTTGCTGTTGTCTGCCACTTCTTGTATTTTGTTACCTTTGCATAGGTAAGTATATAATTAAGGTAACCTAGTTTGATTGAAAAATAATGTGAATCGTATTTCCTGATATAATAAATTACTAAAAAGCATAGTGGTATACTGGAATATAATTGGATTCTGCCACTTCGCTGAGACTGTATCCACCAATGATGCCACAAATGATGTCTGTGTTACTGGGGCAAATTCACACTTGCCAACTTCTTCAAATAGTTTTGTCATTCGTGTTTCCTCTTCCTTTTTTCCTAGCTCACTACTTCTTTTCAGTCTACTTACTCTGATCCCTGGACCAGAATAACTCTCTTCAAGAGTTATTCTCTCACATTTTCCTGTAGATTTATATTCTTATATTCTTATATAGGTAATTTCCAAACACAGGAAAGAACTTTAGTATTAATTCTAACCTAATGACTTGCTTGAAATTACCTTAGATGACTGACAGGTATTTCAGTTTTAAACTTTTCAATATAAATTCTTGATGCACTTCCTAGTATATTTTCCTTGCCATTTAACCATCCCATAGTGCAGTTAGCTCCATTGTTCATTCAGGAAATCTAAAGATTATTTTTTATTCTTCCCTTTTTCCTATCTCACATCCTTTCATAAAATCTATTCTTCTAAATATCTCCAAACAACAATTTTAGGTACCACTTTTTTTTAACCACCACCACTTCTACACAATAAAACTGATTAGCAGTGTTTCTCACCTGTCCATTACAGTGACCTCCTGAATACTTGCCACATTGAAATCCAGTATTCACACAACAGTGTGAGTAATCTTTCATTCTCTTAACATTAACACAACAGAAAACTGACTAGATGGAGGGCTTATATGGACTAAGTTGTTCAATGCTCTTGAGGGCTCATCAGGCAAACAAAGTTTCCTGCTTTTGAAGAACTTATTTTAGTGGAAGGAGATATACAAGAAACAATAAGAATAATAAAAAGTAAATCATGCAATAGGCTAGATGATATAAGTGCAGTTAAAAAAAATTGGGAAAATGCAAATTAAAAGGACTAGGAAGTGCTAAGAAAGTGGTGGACTAAAATTACTATATTTTTAAAAGGAGATCAGAGTGGGTATGATTGAGAAGGTGATCTTTTCGTCAGACATAGGCAAGTAGACAACAGGAGAACAAATGGCTGAAACAAGAAAAAACGAGACTAAATGCCTCTATAGTGGGAATGTAGTCATGTGTTTGAGACAACAGGTAAGTCAGAATGGGTTTAACAGAATAAGTGAGTGAGTGTGGAGAAATATAGGAAGGTAGGTCAAACTTAACATGAGAGAGATTAGGGAGCTTTGTGGGACACTGTGAGAACTACAGCTTTTACTCTCAATGAGAACAGGAGCAACTGATAGTTTTGAGCAAAGGAATGGCATAGTATGACAAATCTTTTAAAAGAATTACTTTGGTCAGCTGTTTTGAGAATAAGTGCTACAGTTAAAATAGACCAGAAAGGATGGTATAGAGTTACAGGTAGGAGATGGAGATTTAGAGCAGGGTAGGAATGAGACATGGAGCAAAGTGGTTAGATTTTGGATATAAATTCCTGCTGAATTTGATATAGGATATGAGAGTTATTAAACATGACTGCAAGGTTTTTGGACAGAACTAGTGGAAAAGATGGGGTTGTCATCAAAGAAAATAGGAAAGACAGGAGTGACAGGCTTTTCATAACATTATATTTTGATTTAGCATTCATTTACATAACTATATAATTTCAGGAGTAACGTTTCAGATGGCAACATGTACATGTGATTCACTCACCCACTCCCAAAGCTTCTGTGCCACTACCCTATCATATCACTCTCTCTCATACCCTCTTTCTTTCCTTTTACTCCCCTCCCCCTTGGTAACCACTGTATTTTTCACAATGCAGTAAAGTTATTTTTATTGTATTTTACCAGTTTGTTTTCTTCGATTACTTATAATCCAAAAATAAGATCATATGGTAATTGTGCTTTCACTTTTTGGCTTATTTTAGTAATTTCAAGTTGCATCCATATTGTCACAAAAGGTACAGTTTCACCTTTTTTTTTTTTTTTAATAAAGATGAGTTATATTCCTTGAGTAGATATATTTTACAATTTCTGTTTTCAGTGACTCATTGCTGGTCATATAGGTTGGTTTCATGTCTTGACTATTTGAACAATATTGCTATAAAAAAAAGGAATGCATAACTCTTTTGATATTAGTGTCTTCATAATCTTTGGATAAATATCTAAGGTGTTATTTCTGGATCATATGATATTTCATTCATTATATTTTGAGGGTATCTTCATACATTCTTCATACCAACCTCTATTGAGATTACCTCAATCTACATTCTCATTAACAATTAATAAATTTTTTTCTCACTTTTTATGAACACTTGTTTGAGAACTGATAGGAGGATTATTTGGAGTGGATTTAAGAGAGAAAAGAGCATTTCCTGTGAAATACTTTTGA
Source organism: Condylura cristata (assembly GCF_000260355.1). NCBI lineage: Eukaryota > Metazoa > Chordata > Mammalia > Eulipotyphla > Talpidae > Condylura > Condylura cristata. The sequence continues at coordinate 17,246,874 of NW_004567104.1, read as the reverse complement.
CTACAAAGAAAAAATTTGGAATCACTTCTAGCTTCTGAACCTGCTAAATTTTTGGAAGTGCAGGTAATAAAAGAAGAATATGGGCAAAATCTATATTCTGGGAAATTCAACTGAATACAGGGTCTGGTTTCTTCAACAAATACATAGTTATTGGAATTGGAGGAAAGGGAAAGGGTATGCAGAATCATGTAGCTTAAAACAGATTTTAAAATGTGTTCACATGTTTCAGTTTGTTTATGATTGTCCTGGTTTAAGCTTATTTTCCAGTACAATTATTAATTATGCTATTTTATTACAATGTGTTTCAATTTGGGCAAAAAATTATAACATTGCTGTATTTAAGATACACAGTAAGCAAATGCAGGTCTAGCCATCATTTTAATCAAACAACATACTGTAAAATATATTTATGAGATAATTTGAAAATTGGAACAGTAATTTTCTATTTGGTGATATTAGGGAACTATGGTCAATATTTTGAGATGAAATTATGTTGTGATTATATTTTTTAAAGTGTTCTTAGCTTTAAATAGCTATAAATGAAATGATATGTTACCAGGAGTTGATTTCAAAATGCTCCAGTATGTTGTGAGACAGTGGATATCAGTGGATTAAACCAGTAGAACTTTAAAGTTTATAATAGTTGAAATTAGGAAATGAATATATAGGAATTCATTATGCTAGTCTTCTTTATTTTGAATTTGTTTGAAAATTTTCATAATAGAAAGTTTTAAAATGAGACAGAGAATGGGGAGAGGGGGAATAGAAAATAGTGAATAGTCATTACTTTTGAGAAGCATTGATATAAAAAAGGAGAAATGAAATGGTTTTTTGAAATTGTTGCCTATTGTCATTCTGATTGAAATTATATTCAACCTATGCATTGATTTGGGGCCATTGGACATGTCATTATAATTCATACATAATATTCCCTTTCATCATATTTTCTTTAATTTCATGATATTAATTTCATAATTATTATATAATTATATATTACATGAAAATTAATGTATTCATCCTCTTTTAGCTCCTTGAACATATGGAATACAGTCATAAGAATTTTGATGACCTTTTCTGCTAATCCTATCTTGTATGTTATTCTGTGACTGGTTTTTATTAATATAGATTATATCTTTCTACTTATTTGCAAGTCTGATGATTTTTGAATGGATGCTATTCATTATAAATTTTATGTTGTTGAATATGTTTTTGTATTCCTATACATATTCTTGAGCTTTGTTTGGGAGACAGCTAAGGAACTTGGAAACAGTAGTATTCCTTTTGGGGTTTGCATATATGCTTTGATAAGCTGGAAGAGAGTAGTATTTAGTATAAGTCTTTTATTCCCAATACTGTACCAGCTTCTTTTTAGTATCCTGTAGTTGCTCTATGAATTAGCAGATGCTTTATTCTGGCTACTGGGAATAGAAATCGTGTAAGCTCCTGGTTTTAAGAAAAGATTATTAATTTATAATTAATAAAAACCTATTCTTATCTTTTTATGACATTTCCCCCCTGCACTCAGTAGTTTCTTTCTAACCAAATACTGATGTGTTTTCAGTTGAAGACTCACAGTGGATCCTCAATATACCAATGAAACTGTCTGTTTAATGGTTCTCTCTCCATTTGCTTTCATCTCTCCAGATTATCAACTCCATCTCCTCATTTGTGGAGAGCTATGTGCTCTGCCTTGGTTCCCTCTTGTTGAATAATAGCCTGGGAACTCTCAAAAAAACAGTAAAATGGAGGAGTTTTAAAGTTTACCTTATTTCTATCTCACACCTCATTAATCACTTTTACTGTCTTATGAATGATGTGTTGGAAAATTTATTCATATATTTTATCTTGTTTTCAGTTGTTTCAGGTAAGAAGCCAAATGTGTTTTCTCTTACTCTGGCTGGAGGAAAAAGTACATCTCTGCTCTTAGTTATAGTTCTGTTCTTTTTTGGTTACTGTTACTGAATGCATATTTTTCCTATGCCATTTTTCTTTTGTGTAGTTTTGCTCATTGCATTAGTTTTAGGGAGGGAAGTTTTGTGATTCTTGGAGCTCATGCTCATGTGTTTATTAGACATTTATATTTTGTTTCATTCATTTATGGCTTTTATGCTTTTTCCCTAGTTTTCAGTTGACATCTATATGAATTTTTTATAGGTTTTCCTGATATATTTATTATCAACTATACATGCTTTTTTTATACAATATTCATACCAAACATACCTCCTAAATTGTTGTTTGCATTGAATCTTGGTGATGCTATTTTTTTTAATACCAGAACTTTTCATTTGATATAGTCAACATTATATAATCTTATTCACAATGTCCCTAGGTCAAGAAGTAAAGTCTAAATCTTATAAATTCATCTCCCAAGTCCAAATAACTGCTCTATTAACCACTTAGGGCAAAATCTATTCAAATGCCGTAGTCTAATCTGACATGTTAGAACTGTTTTAGAACTACACATAAATAGAATCATATAATGGGTATTCTTTTGTGTGTGACATTCCTAACTTAATGTTTGTGACATTTATTCATTTCATTGCATATAGTTCTAGTTCATTGATTTCCAATATGTTTGAGATCTCAGGGTTGTGGTATGTGTTTACCTACCATAAACTATTTTCCAGTGTCTGTTTCATTTTGCATTCCTACCTTGAAAGAATGAGAGTTGCTGTTGTTCTGCATTCTTATCATCATTGGGTATTTGCTTTATCTTATAGAAAATACTTTGCTTGTATTTTCTATAAGAATATATAATATATAAATATATATAAATATTTAATATATAAATATATAATATAGAAACAAAATAAATTTTCCCTTGTTGCTCAAAGATGTTTTTCTATCTTTTTCATATAGATCTTTAAGGTTGTTCTTAGATTTTGTATATAGATTTGATTTTTCTTTTTATTTTATAAATAATCATGCCTCTAACATTCTTTATAACTGATTTTACTGGTTTCTTATAAAAAGTATATAACATATACACGTATGCATGCCTATACCTATGTGTTTATATAGAATGACTTATTCAGAGGCACTATTCATAACTTTCTTTATCAATTCTAATTTTTGAGTGATTTCCTGGAAATTATGAATATACAATCATATTTTCTGCAATTACTAATATTATTGGTACTGTCTTCCAATTTCCTAATGTGTTCTTTAGAACTTCCAGAACATTTTTGTTTGTTCTGGATTTTAATGAGTCTGACTTTAATAGTTCAATATTAAATGAGATTCAGGTTGTTTGGTTGAGAGAGATGATTTTAAGTGTTAGGATGGGGTATTTGCAGTGCTAATTTTTGAATATAGATTTTATCTGTATTCATTATACAACAACAACTGACTGAAGAAAACTTTTTTTTTCCTGTGAGGCTTAGGCTCTAATTCAGAGTTTACCCCAAGTCTCTCCTTAGCTCCTTGATTTTAAAGTTGGTTCTAGTCCTTAAATTCAGGGTATCTATGTTTCCAGACTGGAAAAAGAGTGATTAAAGTCAGTGTCAGCTATGCTAGTTGTTCACCTTGAACCAACTTTTGATTTCAAGACAATTTAAGACCATAGGTGAAACTGCTTTTACTGTAAACTGAGGCCCTTCCAATTGAAACCTATACTTTAACATAATCAGAAACAGATATTTTTATGGTGCTCTATTTGTTAAAAAAATACCATTTTGGATACTAAATTCTATCACATCTAAATTAACAATTATCCTTAAATTATGTTTGCTCTGGAGTTTATCTATGGGGATTGTTTGGAGCAGAATACCCATGGATGGGGTATCTTTCTGTAAAAGGATGTATAAACATGCAAACCACAGACTTAGGGTTCAAGCTCAGTTTATTAATTATTCAGATTGAAAATGGAAACAAGCTGATTGGTGTGAAGTGGTCTAATTAGCTAGTTTAGGATTGCAAATGGGGACCCTCCCTAGGGGCACAACAGGTTAAAGTGCAGCACTATAAAGCTAGTTGCAGCTGCCTCAGCACAAGTTCCATCCTGGACCAGGGAGGTGACCCGCATGGTGCAGCAGACCACTCCTGTCTCCCCTGCTGCTCCCCTCAGCAGTGTACTTCCTGGTGAATCCTCTCCCTACCCCTGCACCTCTGGCCTGTACCCTAGTTCTGTATGCAGATTTAACTAAATAAATATCTGGAAAAAAATTAAATGACCATGTTCTTATAATTCCTAAAGAAAAAAGATTGAAAGTGATCCAATAAGGCTTGCAGAGTGGGGGGCCCTGAAGGGAATTTAAAGTGAAGCAAGAGCTAGCTTGATTTATTCTGCTCTTGGCCTCTGAAGAAAGAAGGATTTCTTAGACAACCTTCAAAGTAGTTATTTACTCCCAGCCTGCAAAGAGAGAGAACCATTGAGTAAGCAATCCCCATGGGTTTTACCAGAGCTCCATAGTCTTTGTGGACTTCTGGAATTCCAAACTTCTTTATACCTGTGTGAGATTTGACTGCTGCACGTGCTCTGGCTCTGCCTCTGACATTGCCTGCAAGGAGCACCACTGGGCTGGTCCCACTATGTGAAAGAGCTAGACCAGTGTTTCAAACAATGGACCATAGTCACCAGTTCACTGGCACTCCTTCTTGAGCTGTTGGGTCTGCCATTGTCTGGTCCAGCACCCAGTATAGCCTTCAGACTACTGTTGTGGGCTGCTGCATTCACACCTCATCTTCCCATGAACAAGCTGCTTTTGTGTGGGACTTCTGGACACCAAGGACATTTTCTGGGATGTGACAATCAGCTACCTGTAACCTTAGAAACTCTTTCCTTTTCCCCAATCTCTTGTTCACTAAATGAACGCTGTTGTTTTTGGACCTGAGCCTGAATAGTCTTGCATGCTGGTGAGAACCTACAAACAGTGACCTGTTAGCTCCTTGGCAGTTCCTTAGCATTGTCTTTTGCACTGTTTCAGTTACTGCCCGAGCACTGTTTTAAGTACTGTTTCAATATTACTCCCTCCTCAACCCCCTACTAAAATCAATCTGCTCTCTATAGCTAAGATGTAGTGATTTTGTTGAAACAGACTTTTTATCTATCCACAAAAATGCTAGAACATTCCCACATTCATTAGAAGAAAAGCTTCTCACCCTTTGTCACCTAAGTTATAAAAGTTGTAACAACAATCAACCTGTTTTTAATTATATAATTAATTCATTCATCAAGTGAATGAATGACTTATTTAGCATACGCTACATATATTGGTACCAGATATTATTTTGGGGGGTAGAAATATAGAGATGAATGAGTCATAGTCCATGCTGTCAGGATACTGATAGTCTGGAAGGGGAAGTGTTTGAGCAAAATAGTTCAAATAGTAAATGTTATGACAGTTCTATAGGAATATAGAGATGGTCATCTAAATAAGACTGAAGTTCACACTTCTTTCATTATTACAGAATTTTAAATTATGTGTATGACAACTCAGCTACAGACTTTATTTCAGCTATATGTTTCTGCAATCAGAGGACTAATTTCTAGTCAGTAAGATTTGGAAGGAAGTGATGTGTGCCATTTCTGGGTCTAGCCTCTTTTCTTCCCTTTTTCTGTATGTCTTAGAATGTGAATACTGTGAAGGGTTATCAATAACTATATAGACAAGAGTATCATAATAGGAATAATATAATGAATTGAATTCTGTAAAACGCCATATTACAGTGCAAAGTGAAACAAATGCTTATTTTGTGTAAATCACTATTAATTTGGGTCTCTGTTATAGTAGTGGTATCTAGATTTAAACTAATATAGTGAGATTTTTTACCTCCAAATCTTTCTTTTTGACCCTTTCAGTATATTTTTAACTATCTCCACCCATGTGCATGCTTAATAGTTTTCTATATTGATGTCTTTGCTCTGTTTCTTTTAATATGTTTGATTAAATGTTTGATTAGTTTTTTTGTAAAATACTATTTCTTCTGTTAATGTGGAGCTTTCTCATGGTTTTTAACTTGACATTTTTCTTCTTTACTTTTTTATTCCCCTCTATAATTCTATGAATTTAAATATCTACCTCTGAAACTGATTTCCAGAACTATTGCTCCCCTAAAGTCCTGGCATATGGACTCCATGTCTGGATTTCCAATCCAAGGCAGTACATTTCCACTTGGATATTCTGCTTCCATTTCACATACAGTGTGTTTAAATTTAAACTCATGTTCCTGTCCGAACCAAACTTCTTCCTAAAATTTTGTAATTTTGTTAATGACATCATTATTCTTCCAGTCATTCATGTTTAAATCTTAGCATTCTCTTCATAGTAGTTTCTTCTCTCTTACCTATCAACTGAAATTTAAAAGGGTAGAATACCCGCATCACTTTCTTTAATAGTGCTGGCTTCCACAGACCTTTCCATAAAGAAGTATCCAGAGCACCTCTCATTCCCACTTGGCATCTGATCAAAGTAACTGGTTTCAAGTCACTTTTCCTGGAAACCTCTGTCTAGGTAATTTAGCAATAATTCTGGCAACTAAATTAAATTCCTTTATATGAACTCTGTTCTGAATATGTTTTCCCCAGGTAACTACTATTTCCTTGTTGAAATTTTTCACATAATTCCTTGTATATAACTCTCATATATGCCTTTAAGTATTCCCATTCTTTCTTTCTTTTTAAGATTTATTTCATTTATTTATGTATGCAAGAAACTGGAGTGTAGGCCAGAGGGGTGTGTGTATAGGTGTAGTGGTGAGAGGATTCACCAGAGACAGAGCAGGAAGCGGAACAGGCAGATACTCTGAAATACATTACTGAGGGGGCACTGGATGAGACAGGAGAGAGGTCTGTTGTGCGGTATGGGTCAGCTCCCTGGCTGGGGATCCAATTTGTGCTGCAGTGACTGCAGATAACTTCACAGTGCTGCAACTTAACCTCTTGCACCCCAGGGAAGGCCCTTTGCCTATTCTTTCTTTAGAAAATTATTTTAGTTTACCACAGTCCTATATTTGTAAAAGTATTGTCACTTTTCCTACCAGTTACTACATTTTTCTTTCTTTCTTTCTTTCTTTTTTTTTTTTTAAAGTTTGGAAGGACAGATTTATTAGGAAAAGGAGAAAGAAAACCAGAGGCGCCTTTACAGTCACACAGGTGGCAGGAAGCTGCCGTTGCTACTTTGCAAAGGGAAAGGGTTTTGAAAAGACACACCTGCATAGTCACAGGCAGACAGAAGTAGCTACCTTTTTCAAATAAAATTATCACAAAGTGGTTGGATATCTCTACTGTGAAAAAATCAATAGTTTTTTTATTGACTATTTTGTTGCTAGTTTACTAAAATAGGAGTTTTTCTTTTCTAGTCTTTTTTCTCAAGTGAACAAATTTCAATTCAATTATTCAGTAAGAATTTAAAGTTCAAACATTTATCAGTTTCTTATCCCTTCCCTGTATCCTAACTGCTGCATTTGCTATACTATATTTCACTGTATATACTAGCACTTAACCCAAGAGATCTCATGTCAAGACCATTCCCAATTGTACTTCTTTTTAAATACTCCCATTGTTACCACCTTGGCTTGGGCTCTTGTTGCCTCAAATCTTAAGTTTTTGCATTGTCCTCTGGGCCTCAGGTTTTACTGAATTTTTCCATTCTTGACAACTTAATCTTGAGAAACTATTTCCTTCATGGCAGTTCCTTTTCATAAATCTCAGCTGACCCCCATTTTTTATGTTAATGTGCAAGTTTTGTCTTTCCTTTTTTTTTTTAGCTTTCTAACAATACTGCTCACATGACGTATCTCTTAGACCACTTCTCCATATCTTAGAAATATCTATAGTATTTCAAATACAGCCAATATTTGAAACTTAACACTTCCAGTTAAGCCTTTCAGACTATTGTGACTCGTAATTACCTCCTGTGTAAGGGTTTGTATTTTACATAGGTTTGTTTCTAGCCAAGAAAATCTTGGTTACTTCTTTTATTCTTCAGACACATCCCTTCCCACCTAGGTAATATGTAGAAGTCATGTTATTGTTACTCCATTGTTTAATGTTGTGTGGGATCAGATTAACTTTGTCCTTTCGGATAATTTATTTTCTTTTTCTGTCAGAGCTTACAGGGTTCTTTCTTTTGAAAGTTGAATATTCCAATTGAATTGACCTACATATGTGATTTTTTTGCAGTTAGTTTATCTGAAGTATGATGTATATTTTGAGTTTTTAGATCAAAGTTTTTTTTTTTCAGAGTGAGAAAGCTCCTTATATAGTCTAGGTGTGATTTATATACCAAAGAATCCTTCATTCTTGCCTAACACTAACCATAGAACAGGATATGAGCCTAGTACCAACTACACCCCCAAAGCACTAGAGAGTCATAAAAACTATCTTATTTTCAATTAAAAAATGAAGAAAAATGTTTATCTAATGTTAAATATATAATTTTTTATTTCTCAAATATTCACAACATTTCCCTCTTTCACTTAATTACCTTCTTTTCTCTATTTCATTGGCTCCAGGCAATGCTTCCTACAAGTTTACTAGTCTCAATGTCTTTTTTTTTTTTTTTTTTGTTATATTCCTTGAGCAGGGTACTATAGCTTCCTGGCATTATTTATTATCCAACATGTCCAAAACCCTTCTTTGAAGTCATCAGATGATTGTAAATGACGCTATTTCCTGAAACATATTTTGTTTTCAATTGCATTGAAGGGTTTTCACTATTATTTGAGTATTGTATTTACTCCTATTGTTTCTATAAATAATTGTTGATAGTTATAGATTGATGTTTAGTTAGATCCTTTATATTTTCTTTTTATTGTCTTTATTGCCTTTCCCTAGCTATAGGAAAGTTTCTTGAACTTAATCTTTAATTTTGAATTTTATAGTGTCCAATGTGCTATTCATGATCTTTTTTCATAATCACTTATTTATTCATTGAATATCTCCCCTATGTTTTGGTTGATCATGAATATTCACAGAAAATGTTAGGACTTCCAAATATTACTTTAATATCTCAGTGTTATTGGTCAGATTTGTCATACTGAAGTCTTGAGCTGGCAGGTGACTGGTGCTAGGGGTGTCCTCAGGATTCCTTTGACTTTTACCTTGAATACATAGTATCATTACAATGGAGAATTTTGTGTCAGCCCCTGAGTGCTTTCCTCAGTCAGACTATTGATTTGTAGCTACTAGAAATTTTAATTTTCAGGCATATGCACAACTTTTACTTTTAGTTTACAAAGTTAGTATACTTGTTTATCCTGTTAATTTCAGTGGGAACTTGGCATGGAAAAAGACAATTTTTATAATAAAATTTGTAATAATAAAAGTTTTTAAGAATATTGAAATTCTTTGACTCGCTTATAAGGTACAAAGGATCAAGTCACCTGCTAGGGCAAAATAAAAATATTTTTTTATGTTAATAATATGGATTTATTTTTTTAATTTTTTAAAAAGATTTATTTATTTATTTATTCATACAGAACTGGGGTACAGGCCAGAGATGCAGAGGGTGAGAGGATTCACCAGGAACAGAGTGGGGAGCAGAACAGGCAGATCGGCGAAGTACACTGCTGAGGGGAGCAGCAGGCCGGTCAGGAGAGGTCTGCCACGCCGTGTGGATCTCCTCCGGGGTAGGCGGGAATTGAACTCATGCGGAAGTGGCTTAAGCTTCTTAGTGCAGTGCTTTAACCCACTGCGCCACCAGGAAGGGCCCTTTTTTAACTTCTTAAAGATGAAACTATTGACTACTTATTAATTTATTAAAGTTAACACAAGTATAACATGGTGTTTCTCATTTTTAGATATATGTCATAAAGTTTTCCTTATCATTAGTGCTCAGTGGAATTTTAGACTTTAAATAATTGTCTAGTATGGCTTCTATCACACAATAAGAAAATTAGAAAGAAATTAATATTTCTATTACTGGGCTTGTATATTTTAATTTTTCTTTCTTTCTTTTTTTAGCTGTCAGGAAATCTAGAGTAACCATAATGCTCTTAACTTCATTAATTAACTCAAGTTGTTATAGTAACAGCTATCACTCTTTTTGGCCACTTTTCTTGTTTCTAATTGAGTATTTGTGACTTTTCTTAAGTATTTTTTGAAATTAAGAATAGAAGTCGCATACATATCTAAATGATAATGTACTGGACGTTCAGTTGAATTTACTTTAAACTATTTCAAGAACTTACCTACAGATTTTCAGTTTCCCAGTAGGTCTCCCCTTCATGTAGTTATTTTGAACTCTGTAATCAGCAACTCTAGATGTGGGTCTGCTAGATTGAAACAGCCTGTTCTGCCTCCATTCTTTGTTACCTGGGTTAGGCCCCTAGGCCCCCCTGTCTGGGTCTCAGATTCACCCTGGGCCCAGAAAGGAGGGCAGGCAGATAGCATTCCTGGTGCCAGCTCCTGGAACTGGCTGAAACTAGAGATATCAGCTCCTGACTCATGACTGAGATGTCTGTTCTTAGAAACCCATCCTTGAGTGCTGTGAAGCTTGTTACTCTTTGAATTTGCACCGGCTATGACGTATGTAACGGCCGATAAGGGCCTATATATTCTCTGGCATTCCTATGTTCTGGGTCTTGCTCTCCCTGTGTGGCCTCAGCTAGCTGGCTTAATAAACTCTGCTTGCTTGTGCATCTCTGGTCCTGTTCTTTGTCACGGGGAAACAGCCAGGCGATTTTGGACCCTAACACGTGCAGTTCAGCATTCCTAGACAAAGTCAGAACTGTGTGATCAATCAGTTATATCCAAACCTTACAAGGTACCTTTCACATCAATCAAGAGCAGAAAGCTTGATCATCCTAGAAAAAGTATGCATCATGAGGTATGACCAGGAATGCCCTGTGGCTGTTGACTGATGTATAACAAGGGGCCCCAGAAGCTGATCAGTGGAATGCCTTGTTGATAAGATTAGAACGCTGGCCAGGAGCTGGGTATGGTTTCAACACTTGGTTGTCAAGCAAATAAAAATTATCTGGTCCGCAGACTCATTTCCCCTGAAGCCTTAGAAAATAAGACACATTCTTTAGGTTCATCTATCTTTTTCTGCTGCCCTCCTATACCACATGACTGTTACTGTATAATTATTCTATCAATAAAAAGGCCAGGCTTGCTTGTTCAGCAGCATCCGGCATTGTGCAGCTTGCCCCATGACTCCTGCTTATCATTGTGGTGTTGCGTCAGCTAGATTTCATACTTAAAATTATCAAATGAATTATGTTGCAGCCTCACAAAGCACTTATTCTCAACTTATAACTTTAGAGTGGGGTCGACCATGATGCTAAAACCAAAACCACTTGTTCCCTCAACCACTTGCATCTGATTTTGTTCTTGTTCCTTGCTTATTATTTAAGTGTTGCGAAAAGGTGAATGAGTCAAAATATTTCTGTATTCCACAGTCTCTTGAAAAATTTCCTGGTAAATTGTTTTTGTTGGCAAAGAAACTAACAGATACAACACTGTTTTATTCTTCACACAATTCTGGTTAATAGATACTGAGGTGTGAGGTTTAAAAAAGATATATTCACAAATTGGAATGGGTAAACTGCAGTGTGTGGGGACCAGCTGGAGAATACATAACTCTTCAGAAAGAACCAGAAAATTCCATTAGTTAGTCTTATTTTTTATGACAATTTTTATCATACTGCACTCACACTAAATGAATACACAAAGCAATTAAGAATAAGGTAGGCTTGGAAAATGATTGTGATGATGATGATGATAACAGGATGAATGCCACTTACTGATATCTTGCTCTTTACTATATTTCCCATCATCTATCTTAAAGAAAATAAATTGCACATAAATGAATTTACTCAAAATTTCAAATCACTCATAATTTATATTTTTATATTTAAGTCATATATTACAGGCATGAAAAAAAGTACTTTTTAACATTCAAAAATATAAATAACAATGAAAGAAGTTTATGCTGAGAAATGCAACAATAGGTACAGTTGAAGAAAATATAGTAGCTCTATACTAGCACACACTGAAGAGCAAGTTCAGTGTCCCCCAATGCACAAACCTACAATTTCTTAGGGAAGTTTTGTGCATAGCCCTTGACTAATAGCATTCTGCAGAGATCTGGTAGGCTTTGATAAGAGAATGAGTACAGGTATAATCATAAATTAATAGCGAAAATGATGTTTTACAATTTCTAGAAAATACTGTAAACACATTATAAATTTCTATAATGGTGTACTTAAATTTAATTGGCAAAGACTACATTTAGCTATGGGCTAGAGTTTGGTCTTTCATATAGATACTATATGAGTGCAAAGTGAGCTACCTTAAGTAATTTTTACCTTGATTTTTTTTTGTTTCATATCTTTTAGGAAGTCCTTCTTGTTTGAAAATACCAGTTTAAGAAATTGTAAAAATGCATAGATCTTAGAATTGGTTCAGATTAAGTTTACATGTAAACTATACTATGGGATTGGAGTATTACATCATCAAAAGGCAACTATTTAGGGAGGAGGAATAAAAAGGAATAGAATATTTCTATGTCTGGAAAGTTTCTTTTTTCTATAATAAGCATACCAATATTTTAAAAAATCAAGGTAAAGATTACTTAAGGTAGTTCACTTTGTACTCAATAAAACAATGGGTTAAATACTGTGCTCTGCTGTGTGATTTCCAACTTATTGGACATCTCTAGGATAGTCATCTTGGTAGTCACCATGATATTTGCTGTCATTGATTTCTGACCCATTTGTTCCTGTTCGTTGGCTTCTGTTGCTAATGACAGGTTCTGTCAGAGTAGCACAGTATTTGGGATCATGTATTTGCTGCCTAGTCTATAGATACACATTCCTTTCTGGCAAGAAATTTTGTTGGTACTCACCTATATAGAAACTGTCAAGTTGTTCAATGGTTGTAATGTTAGCTTTGATTGTAGATGTCTCTTCTGATACCTGATGCTAACATTCCTGCTTAACATCCCTCTTTTTGTTACTGCCCATCTTCAGACTAATCTGATCTGGTCAAAAAGCTGATCGCTTTGCATTTTGGGATCAGAAAGATGGGTGGTAGTCCCATAGGCTGTCAGAACTGCCTGACTGGTACATTTGTTTTTTTGCCATCTGCAAACCAACTATACTTTGGCATGATTTAATTTCCCACCATCAAAATGTCTTGTTTGTTTTTCTGCCTACTTAGTTTCAAAGTCAATGAATGTATGGAATCCTGTCATTTCAGCCAGACCTGCTAGAGTCACTAGTGTAGTCTCAATCTGGGTCATGTTTCTATTCTAAAAAAAAAAAAAAAAAAAAGTGTAGTGTGGTGTCATATCATAAAACTGAATAGTTTCAGTATAGTCTCCACTGTTCTCTAAACAGAGGGCAGTTTAACAAGGGCTGTTGATCTTATTCATTGAGCCTGGCTGTAGCTTCTATATGAATTCACAGAGGGTTGAATATGTCACCTTTTAGGTCCATCTGAAAGGTGTTAGCAGCGCGCATGCCTATCACTTTTTCTATTCAGCTGTGAAGATCTTGATGATTATATTTTTTGAAAAAGATTTACTTATTTATATATACAAGAGCTGGGCACAGGCCAGAGGTGCTGGAGGTGAGAGGATTCATCAGAGTTAGAGTGGGGGGCAAAACAGGCAGATATACTGAAATATACTGCTCAGGGGAGCAGAGCGCAGGTCATTGTCACCTCCCTGGCCAGGGATTGAACTTGTGCTGCAGTGGCCATGGACAGCTTCATAGTATTGTGACCTATCTCATTGTACCACCAGGAAGGTCTCATTGATGGTTACATCTGAAGGCAATATTATTCTTGACCTTGACTGAGAGCCCATAAAGAGCTCCCTGTTAAAGAGGGTTATGGTTGCTTAGGTGGCAGGAAGAAGATGATTTTTCAATCCAGTAGTTTCTCAAACTTGGCTCCCTTGCCCTTGGGGTGAAGGAGTACTTAAGAGATGCCTGGGTGAGGAAATAATGGATGTGAACAGTGTCTTGCTTGGCAAGCTCATTCCACAGGGTCATACAATGTTTTATTTCCTCCCACTTGCATTAGCTTCCTCTTGCCATTATAATAAATCACCACAAATTTAGAGGCTTAACCAGTACAATTTTTCTTATAGTTCTGGAGGTCAGAAGTCCAAAATGGGTCTCAGTGGAGTAAAATCAAGGTGTTGGTGGGGTTCCTTTTTGAGGCTTTGATATAGAATCCATTTCTTTGCTTTTCTGGCTTCTAGGGGGTCACTCTTATTCCTTCAATTTTTACCTTTTCTCCATCTTTGAAATTAGCAACATCAGACAAAATCCTTTTCATGCTGACCTCTTTGGTTCTCCTTTGCTTCCATCTTCCTTTTTTTTTGCAGGGGTGGGTGGCAGTGTATGGAATGAATACACTTAAAGCACAGAAAGGAGTGTTTGGTTCATAATGAGGAATTAATAAATAGTAGCATTTATTATGATGAGGTGATTGGCAGCAGGAGAGAAGACAAAGTGGTCTCTTGTTATCATTTGCTCAAATTTCAAGACTAGAAAACTTATTGGACTTAGTCCTTCTATTGGTTATCAAAGGAACACAGATTTCTCAGACTCAGAATAAAAGTCCTATCTACATGTATCCCTTATTGTTGGCTGGGGATGAAACAGAGGCACAATTTTTGACATTACCTTTCTGGGTTGTCAATCTAACTCACCCCCTGAGGCTAGTTGTACTATGCCTGTTAATCACATTAGTCTAGTATATATTACCAAATCATATCTGGTTCACTGGTTTTACCTTTACAAGTTGAAAGCCCATGTACAGATACTCCCAGTCTTTCAGCTTTCTTCCTCATACTACCTCTACAAGATAGGTTCCTAACTTTGTACTTTCTTGTCTGAAATTATGTACCACTTCTATACCATTCCATTTTATCTTGTGGTCCTCTGCCTTACCTATTTTTTTAAAAATATTTATTCTACTTTTTAACATTTTAAACATATAAATGTTTTGAATACCTATGAGAGTTTCTCCCACTATCATCCTTTACACCACTGACCGTTTTCCTCCATTCTGCCTCTTTATCTCAGAAGCCTCACTTTCTTTGTTAGTGTCTGTTGGGTCCCAGCCAGGATGAGCCTCCCCAACCACCCCCTGACTTAAGCACAAGATCATAACAGAAGAAAAACATCCTGTTTTGTCTGCCACCTGTGTGTGTTGTTCAACCTGTGAACCGCTGGTCAATATCTGCCCTGATTGCAGTGAGGCATGTGAGGGAGACTTCCTCTGGCCCCCAGGTCAACACCCTGGTACTAAGGGTATAAAAGGGAGGCTGGAAGGAAAAAAAAAAAAGACATTTTGCTGCAACCATCTATGTGAGCTGCTTCTTCAACCTCGATGTCCCCAGCTCAGACTCGTATCCCTGCCGTGCGGGCGCGGCAAGTGTCCACTAGTTATTATAAGTATTTTGCTCTTTTGAAATAGGTGCTATTATTCAATAGCAATCCAATATTTATCTTTGTCATTGTATATTATTTTACTACACATAATTTTTTCAAACACCTTCCATTTTTTTGTAAATTGAACGTCATGTCTGAATTGTATTCTATTATAGGTATATACCACATTTCCTGATTCAAGCCTTTATCAACGGGCATTTTCCTTGTCCTATTATAAATGAGGCTGCAGTAAACATTGTAGAGGTCATATTTGTGTGTGTGTGTTGATCATTTCATGTTTTTTTGGCATATGCCCAAGCATGAGGTTGCTGGATCATATGGTGTTTCCATTTTCGATTTTTTTTTAAGATTTATTTATTTATTCGTACAGAACTGGGGTACAGGCCAGAGATGTGGAGGGTGAGAGGATTCACCAG
>NW_004567104.1:17228786-17230042 GCF_000260355.1 Condylura cristata | reverse complement strand
TGGGGTACAGGCCAGAGATGCGGAGGGTGAGAGGATTCACCAGAGACACAACAGGGAGTAAAACAGGCAGATCAACGAAGTACACTGCTGAGGGGAGCAGCGGGTGGGTCAGGAGAGGTCTGCCTCGTCATGTAGAGCTCCTCCGGGACAGGCGGGATCGAACTCATGTGGAAGTGGCTTAAGCTTCTTAGTGCTGTGCTTTAACCCGCTGCACCACCAGGGAGGACCCTGGTCATGACTCTTACATCATGAATTAATTAATGGATTTGTTTCTGAATTTTGACTCTCTTCCAGTGATCCATGTATCTACTTTTATTCCAGTTTCACATTATTTTAACTACTGTTACTCTATACTGTAGTTTGTAGTCAGGTAACATGATGCCATTATTTGTCTACATTTTTTCTCAAAATTGCTTTCATTGTTTGAAACCCACTATAGTTCTGTATAAGTTTTTATATTTCTGTTCCATTTCTTTGAAGAATATTATTTTGATGGGGAATACATTAAATCTATATATCACTTTTGGTAAATTTATATATCATATTGACTATATTGATTTGCCCCATTAATGAGCATGGGATGCCTTTCTATAAACTTTTCTCATGATCTGTGCTCTTTAATAGCATTTTTTGTTTTCTTTTTATATGTCCTTCACCTCTTTGGTAGATAAATTCCTAGGAATTTGACTCTTTTTTATTCAATTGTGAATGGTATTATTTCTTAATTTTGTTCTTTATTAAATTGATTATTTATGCATGAAAATGCAATAGATTTTTATATGTTGATTTTATAACTTGCTATTTGTATATTCACTTATTACCTCAAATAGCTTCTTCTGGTGGTATTTTTAGGATTTTATCATAATGTATTGTTGAATTTGACTTGCTAGTATTTTTTGAATCAATAATCCTCATGGATATTTTTCTGTATTTTCCTTTTCTGTGCTGTCTTTTCCTGGTTTTGGTATTAGGGTATTATTGTCATCATAAACCTATTAGGAAGCATTTAATTGATTTTTAGAAATAATTTGAGCAAGATGGCCCTATGTTCAATTTTAAAGCTTTGAAGAATTCTCTTGTAGAGCCATCTGGCACTGAGTTGTTGTTTTGGGGGTTGTTTTTTTATTACTGTTTAAATTTCTATGATTATGATAATTTTTTCAACTTTTCTGTATCTTTCTGGTTTAGTCTTGGTAAACTATGTTGATCTAGAAATTTGTCTATTTTCTACAAGTTTATTGAATTCTTGAAAAAAG
>NW_004567104.1:17218292-17227906 GCF_000260355.1 Condylura cristata | reverse complement strand
CACACACACACACACACACTTTATTGGGTATGTTACTCCAATATACATTGACTTACTACCCAAATCACTTCCATTTGAACAAAGCTTTTCAATACTTTGGGAGCATCTCTATAGACTCAGAAAATTACCAGTAGTGACTGCCTGCAACAAAGGAGTCAGCTACCACAGACTGTCAAAAAAGTTGAAGAACACCCATTCACCAAAATGGAAAGAATTGTTCAGAGTTGAAAGAATCTTTCAATTCTATAAAGACAGAGTGAAATTCATCAGCTTTCCTGTGGTGTTGATCCTCAAACATTGACCAAAAGGCAACTTCTCATTTAAATAAAAACATTTTTCATACTGCACTGACCCTAATACAGTTTGTTCCACTTCTTTGTGGTAATGTTTTATAAAGTCACCAGAAACACTGAATTAGTGAACACTGAACTATTTCTCTTGGAAAAAGCACAAGTTTAAGGTCCTATAAACTTCTGGTCATAACATTTTCAGCAACCAAATGTCTATTTGCCAATACTCTTATAAAGCAAGTATATCTTACCAGTATTGAAAAATCTGTTCTTCCATTTAACCTCTTTCCTGTATAATGATTAGTAGTATTTAAAATTTTTCATGCATTACCTTGAACTGCAAAATATGTCTTACTTGTAAGTTTAACATTTTTGCACTGTCTACTGCCTTTTGAAACATGTGAGCAACCAGCACTAGCTAGGATGGACTTTTTATTTTCCTGACCCTGAGTATTATCGTCATAAATTTCTTCAACTTTTAGCTTCAGAACAGTGCTGCCACTATGCGTTTTTCATCAGTTGTCATTTGATGATCCACAAGGATAGCTACTTTTCCATAGCTTCATCACATACTAT
Organism: Condylura cristata; assembly: GCF_000260355.1. NCBI lineage: Eukaryota > Metazoa > Chordata > Mammalia > Eulipotyphla > Talpidae > Condylura > Condylura cristata. The sequence goes on along the minus strand of NW_004567104.1, from coordinate 17,227,040 downwards.
ACATGGTACCTTAGCATTTCTAGAGTGGCCTTATGCACACATCCGCAAATTCCCTTTTTTTTTTTTGTCAACCATATTGTTGACTCATTGACATTGAACTCAAGGCCAACAGCACTATAATTTCCAGAAGGAAGCTTAGCTAAAATGTATATTTATCTTTGTAAGGCACATCACAACCTTTTTGCACATAGAAACACTAGCTAGCAGCATTATGCTTAGGATCCATTTTAAACAGAAAAGTCACCAATAAAAGGCACAAAAATGTGGAATTTGGCACTAAGTAGATCACAAAAAGGACAGTTGTTTGCAGCATGAGAACTGAAGCAAAACCAATTTCTTTGTTTGACTTTCTCTGGGACTGTGTTATTTGTCTCAAATTACTCTGTTCTGTATATGTTCAAGACCACATGATAGTGGTGAGCATTTATTGGATGGCTACAAATAAATTTTAGTGAATAACCTAATTTGAATATAAGGGCCTGTGAATGAGGATGGCTATGGTTGTGCAGGTAATGGAAGGGGAATCTATATTCTTTTCATGCTAGTATGGTTTTTTTAGAGACTATCTAAACTGTCATGTTTCTTTGTGTGCAAAGTATCCCACAAGATTGTTATGCCAGCTAATACAGGTAAAAGTTTTAATATTACTTGGTGTGGTTTAAGAAAAGATTGGGAAACTTGGGGCCTGAGAGTTAGAATGATTCTCCTAATTTGAGAAAGGAGCAAGGTGGGGCCTGAGGTAAGATGCAGAATTACATTCAAGAGTCTGATTCTTTTTCCTTTTGGGAAAGGCATGGTAATAATATTGTTGGCTGGAAGTGGGTAAAGGAAAGACTATTTGGGTACTTGAGACAGTCTGAATTTGGGAGAGATGCCGCGGACCGGCCCTAGCCAGGGCACCGGGACCGAGGGAGAGACAGGGTCTGAAGACAGGAGAACGGGATTCGGTGCAGGAACTGACAGACAGTCACACTCAGAGGAGTTGATGAACTGCTGCGATTTTATTGTATTTTGTGTAGATTTTTATACAGTAAGTACAAGGAAATTGGCGCTCGTCCAGGTAAGTTATACATTGCCAGATGCTATTACTTTTTGTTCAAAAGAAAGGGCACAAGACATCCGTGACCAGGGTGCTAGACATGTGGTCTCTACCTTAGACACATATTTTATTTTGCATGCTTTAACTCCAACAATGTGTTGGCCACATGCCCAACACATAATTACCTTAAGACCTTTTACCAGAATTCAGTATTAGAGTTCAAATAATATTCAAATTTTGCTTTCCATTTATCCATATAGTTATTCTTTAAACAAGGGGTAAGCATTTGTAACCATTCTAATCTCTCTTTCTTGGGGATAATACACCATGGTGGTCTGGATCTACCCAGTCTTTCCAAGAAGGGCAATTTATAGTAATTGACTCTTTCCCCATTCTTTGCAACCCACCGGTTACATTGTTTATCATAATATCCTTGATACTGAGTACGGCACATAAACAAATTCATTTCCGGAGAACTGCGTGGTGGAGTCCATCATCTGCTGTTTAGAAAATAATATGTAAAACCCCCTTTCTGTTTTAGTCGGAATTTGACTCAAAGTTCTGCTAACTGATTCTGAATATTGAGTGTGAGTGTTCCCAAGAAGTGCCTGTAATTCTACAGCTTCCCGTTCGTCCCACGTATCTTCTAACAATAATTCTTTTGACGTAAATTTGTTCATGAATGCATCTATTGAAACAATGTGTCCTTCCTGGATCATGCCAAGCATAGCCTTCCCTAGTGGAGGTCTGCCTTCAGTATAATTACTAGAACTATGATTGGTGAAAATGCTAGTGGTTTGATTCTTAGTGCCATTGTCTTAGTGCCATTGATTATAAATGTACTGGACTGTGTAGGGTACAGGAAGTTCTGGCATGAAGCAATCACACTGCCCACAAATATATCAAAAATAACCATAAAAACCCTATTCGAAGTTGCCAAGGAATGTGCATCCGAGGCCGCTCTTTTTGCAACACAGGGTGACCCGGGCCGCCATAAACTCCGAAGAGTACGAGCTTGCCAACGCACCACACCTTAGGCCATTTCACAGGCATCGCTGCTCACACTGCGACCGCGGTGGGCGCTGCAGAGAGATTTCTGTGAAATTGAGATCCCAGAACTCAAAGTTTAGAACCTGTGGGAAGTTTTTGACCCTTCTACTGTGGGAAAATAGAACTGGAGAGTTAAGTTCAGATGTAACCCTTCCTCCTGGGAGAATGCAGCAATCAAGTTTCTCACTAAAGGATCTGTACAATTCAGAGTGGAGCATCCATGTCACTTTACATCAAAATCTTTTCAGTATACTATGACGTGAAAAGGTCCTAGGACCTACACTCAAGGTTGCAATGGATCTCATCTCTGACAAGATATAGAAGAAAGTAAAAGTGCAAGAGCCATAGACTCCAGGGAGACCTTAAGGGAATGCCTCAAGGAACAGTATATAGTTTGCTTTCTATTACCAAGATGGCATGGAGAGGCTAGGCTTTAGCTTGTGGTTGGGAGGTCCTCTAGTGGGACATATGCAGTTGCACAAAATGCTTTCTCATGTATCACATACATCGTCAGCATTTACATCTTTATTCAGGTTAATTAAGTTCTGGTTACTTTGGGTCAGGTTTTTCTCCTCCACACTCATATGTGGCCAATTGGCCTGTACAGATTAGGGATCTGAGCTCTTTTAGGACTTCTTTAGGTCTCCTTTCAGCTGAAAAATATCTCCAGAAAGGAAACATTATAAATATTAACAGAACAAGACTTATAACAATAAACTCCCATAACTTAACATTTTCCTTTGCTCTGATTTTTCTTTGTAGTTGTACTCCTTCTAACCTACTTTCAGTATTGGAGTTGAATTATTACTTCTGTTCATCTGATTTCCAGGTTGGAAACATCTAGTCATCATGCTTTGATATTACTTAACTATCTTTTTCTCCCCATGAAGACAAGGGTTAATCTCAAGCAAACTGATCAGATATTATTTTATGTTGAGAATTCTATTTTCAGAGAGGAGAGTACATACAGTACATTATGTTATAGGGTATGGTATGATATTATCCAGTCTGTGTTATTTATTAGTTATAGAAGCTAATTATATGTTATATAACTTTCTCTGAAAATTAAAACCCATACAGAATATTCTATATACCTGCCCTGCACCAATTAAAGAAATCTTTGGATTAAAAAAAATTAACTTATCTAATTTTATTGTACCATAATTTTCATAATTTTCACTTTTATGTTCTTAGCTTTAAAGTTTTTAAAATTTTAATCTTTTTTCAATTTGAAGTTATACACCTTTTGAAAAATCATATTTTATTAGAGATGGTGAGTATGTTAGCCATGATCCCATCTCATTTAGAAGTCACAAAGTCCACACCCTCAAACCAAGCTTCCAAAGTAATCTCCAAAGACTTTTTCTCCCAAAACCCAGCCTTGAGGAAAAATTCTTATATAATCATTGTTAAATAAATAAGGTCATGCATTACTATGTTACAGAAAGATTTTCTACCTTTATCTATATATTTTTTTAAAGATTTATCAATGAATATAGAACTAGGGTACAAGCCAGAGATGCAAGGGGGTGAGAGGATTCACCAGAGAGATAATGGAAAGCAGAACAAGCTGACTGATGAAGTACACTGTTGAGGGGAGCAGCGGGCAGGTCAGGAGAAGTCTTCTGTGCCATGTGTGTCACCTCCGGGCTGGGGGTCAAAGTCATGCTAAAGTGGCTTTAACTTCTTAGTACTATGCTTTCACACGCTGCGCCACCAAGGAGGGCCCCTTTATCTATATTTTTAACTCCCATTTAATCAAGTCACTTTTCTAAAAAAAAGCTAAAGCAAAACACACCAAAAAAGTGATTTAAAACATAAGTCAGGTGTAACAGTAGATTGAATTAAGCATTTCAAGATCATTTCAGCTCAGTATACTGGGAACCAAAGTTCAATTCTGAAAAAAAAAAAAAAAGAAAATAGATAGCTTTAAAATTTCTTGTAGGAATATGCTATGCCTACAAACATAGCATATTCTAATCTTTCTACCTTGTTTATTTTGCAATGAAGTGTCAGAAATACTTCTACTAAAATTTTATCAATGAAAAGTAATTTTTAAAAGAGATTTATTTATTTATGCATAAGGAACTAGGGAACAGGCCAGAAGTGCAGGGGTGGTAAGAGGATTTGTCAAATACAGTGTGGAGCAGAACAGGCAGATCGAGGAAGTACACTGCTGAGGGGAGCAGTGGGCAGGTCAGGAGAGGTCTGTTGCACCATGTGGGTCACCTTTGGGGCCAGGGATTGACTAACAGTGAGGAGGCTGCAGCCAGCTTGCAGTGCTGCATCCTAACCCAATGCACCACCAGGGAAGGCCCTGAAAATATTTTTTATAGAGTTTTTTTAATTTATGCATACTGGGGTACTGGCCAGAGGTGTGGAGTGGGGAGTAAAAGGATTCACCAGAGACAGAGTGGGGAGCAAAACAGATGGCTCTACTGAAATGCACAGCTGAGGAGAGTTGTGGGTAGGTCAGGAGAGGTCTGCTGTGCCATATGGGCTATCTCCCTGGTCAGGGACCGAACTCATGCTGCAGTGGCTACAGACAGCTTCGTAGTCTGTGACCTATCTCGTTGGGCCATCAGAGAGGGCCCTCAATGAAAATCTTATGTTTCATTTCAAAGCAATGAAATTCTGATGATTTGAACCCAGTTAATTCTCTTTGTATGTTAGTCTCAAAAGGTAGAGTTTATCTGTAAAGAGAGATATTTATGCTTTGCACATTTTAACAAAGAGTTACTTAGAGTTTAAGAGCTTTTCTTGTAACTAGCATTGCATTTATAGTTTCGAAACTTTTTACTTTAAAACTCTTTGCTGGAAATCAGCCTTTATTTAGGTTATTCCTTCTGAGAAGTTCAATAAAAACCCAGCATTACTCCACTCCCACCTCTTAAAACTAGTGGTATTATTCCAATCTCCCCCCCCCTTTTTTTTTTAATTATTGCTGACAGTTCTCAGAAATTTCTTCTACATTGCTATTAAGTCAGGCCTCTTGTCAGAGAGCCAGGCCATGTTCCAAGGTGTCTTGTCCTTGATAGCCAGGCACTCACCTTTGATGTCTCTGATTAGGGCAGATCAGCTGCTCGAGATTCGGATCATTGTTTTGAAATAGCCATGACAAAGTCAGGAGTAGAGATTTTCCAGTTGTTTGACTGGTATTATATTTATAGTCACTCTCCTTGTTGAGGATTAGGAAGAGAAAGAAAAGATCTTTTCTTGTTTTATCTTTGGAAGTCTCCTTGGGTTGTGGCATGTGTATCACTTACATTGGCTTAATAGCTACTCTGTCACATCCATTACCAAAATGATCTGGCTGTAATGATCTGTTAGATCTCTATAGACTTCCTTCTCTTCTTGATCCTTTTTCATTCATTCATTCCATTAACCAAACCTTGATTCATACCTTCTGATTCTAGCCCTTGAGTATGTTACTGTTTCCTTCACTTCTTGAGATCACTTAAGTTGTATTTTTATTGTACATCTTTTCTTTCAGAGCCATGAAAGTTTTACATTATTTCTGATATAAATAATTTTTACTGGTTTAAATAAATCATGTTGACTGGTTTAAAAGTTGTTTTCTCTCCTAACAACCCATCATGGGGATTAGTCTAGATCTACATTTCTCATGCCAGGCATTATTCTGCTATCTCTGCATTTCCCTCAGTGAGGGTCAAGTCATATTACTACTGTCTCTGCAGAAACCAACCCACACCCTACACATGAGTACCAGTATATTGATTAGTTAAGAAATCCAAGCACTGAGTTAATATAAGCTTTCCAGTTCCCAACCAAACATAGGTCATTGAAAAAATGAATTTTGCTGGTATGTTGAGGAAAGAAATAATGTATATACAAAATCTAGTGAAAAATTTTTCCAGGCAATAGGGCTGATAAATATAGAATAGCTGAGACATCATGGATAGAAATGCCTTACTCATCCCAGCAAAACATGTACATTAAGGTACAACAAGTATGTCTTGTTCCCAGAAAATATCTTTAGTATGTAGATTGAAATGAGCTCTTTTGTAATATATGATCCAAAATTTATCCTTCAAGATCTTGCTGTTTTGTCAAAATGCTTTCCAAAACTCCAGAACTTTGCCAAAAGTTGAAGATAACAAGATTATGTATAGATCCATATGTATGAATTGATTTGCATGTGCTATCTTATTATGGCATATCCCATAATACCAGTGATTTAGTTCAGGTGTCTGTTACCAAGAAAGCCAAATGTGTATCTTGAGAATTCCAACCCCATCTGCTTCATGTGCTCTAACAGTATTTGGGGGGTTCCCTACCTTTGTGGTCAATTGTTTGTAAATACTCTTCATCATCTCCCTCTTTATTTTTAGTCTACTCCTCTACAAAGCCTTTCTGACCTATACTTACATTCTATTTCCTCTGACTGTGATACTTTCTCATTCTCTACTGCAGTGGATCCCACCACCACCTCCCTGAATTTTCCATGTGATATTTCTCATTTCACATAAATGATATGATAAATGCTTTTATAGAAATTTGAAGGAATAACTCTGTGGTATTAGAGGGAGGGATTATTGATTACACAAGCAAAGAGAGGGGTCCTGAAAGATTTGCTAGAGAAGTTAAATTGGGAGTTAGGGATGTACAAGGTTTCCTGCAAGCACCCAGGGTAGGCTTCTGGCACTAGCTTGGTTATTATGGTGGGGACTTGCAGTTGTAACTATTTGCAGTAGAGTACCTGGGATATCATAGGTGTTCAAAAATATTTGGAAAGTGGATGAATAATGGGAAAATCCCTTTTCCTGGTATTATTCTAAAAAAGTAAGAAGTCCTTTTTTATACTGTGAAAATAAATACAAGTTCATGTATTTCCCCCCCTCAGTCAGATTTTCTTGAGAGTTCGCAGCATCCTGCCCATGGAGGCCGTATGGGGGTTAGAAATAGCATAGGCTTTGCAGCCAGCAGACTCAAGTTCAAATCTTCACTTAATGATTCTGTGAACTTGAATAATTATGTAAGTTTCTAAACCTGTTTCCCCATCTCTACAGTATCAAAGAGGGAAAAGTTGCAGTGAAGAAAGAGATAATGTCTGTAAAATACTTAAACCAAAATATGACTGCTGCTCAGACAGAGCTATACAGAAGTACTTGTGTAGGAGTTCTGGGATTGTGTCAGTGGAGAGCTATAGAATTACATCAAGGTCACGATTTCTCCCTCCTCCACTGCTCTACTCCAATCTTGTACCTCCCCCACTTAGGTTCTTGTCTGATACCAATGTGGGAACTAAGTAAGAATCAGACAGAGTTCATGCCATTTGGGAGATATAATTCTTTTTTTTTTTTTTTTAAGATTTATTTATTTGTGCATACAGAACTAGGGTACAGGCCAGAGGCTCAGGGGCGGCAAGAGGCTTCACCAGAGACAGAGTGGGGAGCAGAACAGGCAGATCTACAAAGTACACTGCTGAGGGGAGCAGCAGGCGGGTCAGGAGAGGTCTGCCACACCATGTGGTCACCTCCGGGGCAGGCAGGAATCGAACTCATGCCGAAGTGGCTTTAGCTTCTTAGTGCTGTGCTTTAATCTGCTGCGCCAGCAGGGAGGGCCAGGAGAGATATAATTCTTAGTAAAAAAATATATATACAAGAATATTAATTTTGTAAGAATTAAGTTTTCAAATTTCAGACTCTATTTAATGAAAAATTGAAACCATAATTTCAATCCACACTCTTATTAACTGCCTTTCTCTTGTACCTGGTTGTAAGTTCCAGTAGACCTACAGCCAAATCATTGGGAAACCCCATCTGGCCCTGTATAGACCTTATCATTTGATGGAATAACCTCATTTCCCTTTGGTCTTGGTGATAACTTCTGGCTCTTATTTGAATGTTCCAAGCAATTGGTTGTCTGGGCCATTCTCCACTGCTCTTGAAAAACAGGAAAGAACCTTCTGTGCTCCTGAGCCAAGTGTCACTGGCATCTTAAGGAGACCATCTGAAGAATGTTTACTCACCTCAGTCATCTCTTCTGCACTTGTTCCATGAGAGATGGGTGCTTGGAGATTTTTCTAGCCTTTATGGCATAGACTCACCTAAGCTTGCTTGGACCAGAGTATTCAGCCAGGGTCTCCCCACCATGATTCCTTAGGTCCATGAACCCTTATTATATTTTTACTATTTTAAATATATTTTAACTTTATTATGATTCTTATGGATTGTCATAATAATTTTTTTGTCCTTTGATTCCAGGTTTTGAAACTGAAAGAAGTGAGACTGTTACTTTCTTCTTGTGGCAATGAGTATTATTGCTGCTGAATTGGAGATAGAGGTAGTCAAGAAATATTAGTAAATATTGAGGGAAATATTAGTTTAAAATCTTTGTCATTTGAGTTTTCACATTTTTTCTCATTAAAGGTTCTCTTTTATTTTCCATATTTCACCTTCATTTGCCCTTGATAGCATACATTGTCTAATTTTCTCTTCATTACCAAGGGCATCTTTCTGAAGTTAATCATATTGAAATAGGAAATAGAAATCTAATTTACTGGGCTACTCAGAGATTAAATTGATCAAACATTTAAAACTAATATACATATGCACTCCTCTATGGGACTGTGTTTTAAAATATTATATGTAAAAGGGTATAATGAAACTTAATGCAATCATTACTTTTTTTTTTTT
>NW_004567104.1:17198642-17216999 GCF_000260355.1 Condylura cristata | reverse complement strand
CTTTGTTCCTTTGTATCTTCTTTGCTCCTTTGTCAAAGATTAGCTGTCCATAAACCTGTGGGTTTATATCTGGGTTTTTGTCCGAATCCACTGGTCTGTATGTCTGTTCTTATTCCAGTACCATGCAGTTTTGATTATCATGGCTTTATAGTATAGCTTGAAGTTTGGGATTGTAATGCCTCCATTCTCCTTCTTCCTAGTAATGAGAGTTTTGGTTTTCGAAGTCTTTTGCTGTTCCATATGAATCTCATCAATATTTTTTCTATTTCTTTGAAGAATGTCATTGAGACTTGTATTGGGGTGGCGTTAAATCTGTATATTGCTTTTGGTAGTATGGCCATTTTGATGATGTTAATTCTCCTGATCCATGAGCAGGAGAGAGATGTCTTTCCATTTCATGATGTCTTCTTGTATTTCTTTTAACAGTGTTGTGTAATTTTGTTTGTATATGTCTTTGACCTCTTTTGTTAGGTTGATTCCCAGGTATTTGATTCTTTTGTTTTAATTGAAAAGGGGATTTTTTTTTCTGCTTCTTCTGATTGGTTGTTTGTGTATAGGAAGACCTCTGATTTTGTGTGTTGATTTTACATCTTGCTAAACTGGTTGATGGTTTTGATGGTTTCTCTGTGGAGTTTTTAGGGTTTTCCATGTAGATTAACATATCATCTGCAAATAAGGACAGTTTTTCTTCTTCTTTCCCTATTTGGATTCCTTGTATGTCTTTTTCCTATCTTATTGCTCAGGCTAGAACGTCCAATGTTATGTTGAAGAGTAGTGGTGATAGTGGACACCCTTGTCTTGTTCCTGATCTCAAGGGGAATGCTTTCAGTTTTTCTCCATTGAGGATAATATTGGCTTGTCATATATGTCTTTTCTCATGTTGAGTTATGTTCCTTCTATTCTGAGAATTCTGAGGGCTTTAAACATAAATGGGTGTTTGAATTTTGTTGAATGCCTTCTGCACATCTATTGATGTTATTATGTGGTTTTTATTTTTCTGTCAATTGATGTGATGGATTACATTAATTGATTTTCTGATGTTGAACCATCCTTGTGCTCCTGGGATAAAGCCCACTTGATCATGGTGTATTATTCTTTTAATGCATTGTTGGATTTTGTTGGGTAAGATTTTATCGAGGATTTTTGCATCAGTGTTCATTAGGGAGATTGGTCTGAAGTTTTCTTTGTTAGGTTTTGGTATTAGTATGATGTTGGCTTCATAGAAAGTATTTCGTAGTTTTCCTTGTTTTTCGATGTTTTGGATGAGTTTGTGTAGAATAGGCACTAGTTCTTTTCTGAATGTTCAGTAAAATTCATTAGTAAATCCATCTGGTCCTGGGCTTTTATTTTTGGGGAGGTTTTGATTACTTCTTCAATTTCCTTGCTTGTAATTGGTCTGTTTAGTTGTTCTATTTCTTCTTTATCTAGCTTTGGGTTGTTGTAAAATTGTAGGAATTTATTGTACAACTTGTTTGCATATAATTGCTCATAGTTTTCTCTGATTTTTCTTTTGATTTCTGCTGGATCTGTTGTGATTTCTCCTCTTTCGTTTATGATTCTGTTTACTTGTGCTTTCTCTTGTTTTTTTCATTGTGGCTAGTGGCCTATCTTGTTTATTTTTTCAAAGAACCAACTTCTGGTTTCATTGATTTTTTGGACTGTTTTTCTAACATCCATTTCATTTATTTCTGATTTGACTTTTATTATTTCCTATCTTCTACTGGCTTTTGGGTTATTTTGTTGTTCTTTTTCTAGTTCTTTAAGGTGGGACATTAGGTTGTTTCTTTGAGGTATTTCTTGTTTCTTAATGAGAGCCTGTAATGTTATATATTTTCCCCTTATAACTGCTTTTAATGTGTCCCATAAGTTTTGGAGATTTGTATTGTTGTTGTTCTTCTCCAGGTATTTTTTTTTTATTTCTTCTTTGATCTCCTTATTGATCCAATGGTCCTCCAGTAGTGTGAGTTTCAGTCTCCAAGTGGTAGGTGGGTTTCTTGTCTTCCTCATATGGTTTATTTCTAGTTTGATTCCTTCATGGTCAGAGAAAATAGTTGGTATAATTTCGATCTTAGTGTATCTATTTATCTTGTGACCCAGTATGTGGTCAGTCCTAGAGAATGATCCATGTGGGTTTGAGAAAAATGTGTACTCAGATTTTTTGGGGTGCAGTATTCTATAGATGTCTGTTAGACCCATGTTGTCCAGGTCCTTGTTCAGAGCTTTAGTGTCTTTGCTTATTTTTTGTCTTGTTGATCTGTCCATTGTGGAGAGTGGCATGGTGAAGTCTCCTACTATGTATGTATTTTCTCTGATATACGTTTTCATAGATGACAGTAGTTTCCTTATATATTTTGGTGCTCCTTCATTTGGTGCATATATGTTAATGATTGTCATGTCTTCTTGTTGTATTGTCCCCTTAATCATAATGTAGTGGCCTTCTATGTCTTTTTTAACCTTTTTTAGTTTGAAGTTTATTTTATCTGCTGTAAGTATAGCTGTTCCTGCCTTCTTTTTTGGTCCATTTGCTTGTTGAACTGTTTTCCATTCTTTTATTTCCATCTGTTTTTATTGTTTGTAGTTAGCTGTGTTTCCTTCAGACAGCAGAACTTTGAGTTCTGTTTTTTAATCCATCCTGCAACTTTGTGTCTTTTTATTGATGAGTTTAAGCCATTTGCATTTAGAGATAATATAGATATACTAGCACCTACATTTGCCATTCTGGTCCTTTTCTATTTTTATTACTTGTTTTGAACTGTTCTTGTTCATCCTTCTGTTGGATTTGGTTTGAGGGCTTTTTGTAGTATTTTTTGGAGGGGGAGTTTAGTCATGACAAAATTGTGAAGTCTCTATTTACCTGAAAATGTCCCTATTCTTTCTTCATAGAGGAAGGAGAGCTTTGCAGGATAGAGTTGGTTGACATTTCATGCTTTGGAGCTGGTTGAGTATGTCCCTCCAGTCTCTTCTTGCCCGTAGTGTTTCTTTGGAGAAGTCTGATGTCAGCCTGATCGGTTTCCCTTTATAGATTATTTGTTTCTTCTCTCTTGTCATTCTCATTATCTTTTCCTTGTCTTGTATTCTTGGTAGTTGTATTATGATGTTTCTTTCTGTATTTCTCCTCTCATCATGGTAGTTTGGGTTCTTCTTGCTTCTTGGATATCTATTTTTATCTCCTTCATATTAGGGAAGTTCTCTTCTAGTATTTCTATGAATATTTTCTCGATCCCTTGGCCTTTCTCTTCACATTCTGGAACACCTGTAACTCTGATATTTCCTTTCCTAATGGTGTCATATAGGTCTTGAAGTGTTTCTTCATTCCTTTTCCTTTTTATTTCTCTTTCTTTTTCTGTTTTGATTCTCTTTATTTCTGCGTCTTTGAGGGAGCTGATTCATTCTTCCATTTCATCTATTCTATTTTAATTACTTTTCCCAGCATTCTTTATCTCCTCTAGAGGCCTTTTCATCTCCTGCATTTCTTCTATTTCTTTTTTTAATGTCTCATTTTCTTTCTTCATTGAGTGCTTGTCTCATAACATTTTTTTCTTTTTCATTTCTGTCATTCATTTCCTTGTTTGCATTCTTCAGCTCCTTGATGGCTTGCCTCATTTCATTTTTTTCCTTCTCATCTTCTTTTTATCTGTTTATCATGGTGCTTCTGAATTCTCTATCTGGTAGGCTCAGCATTTCTTCTATTTCTTTGGTGGTTTCTGCTGACTGATCTTTTTGTGGTGAATTTTCCCCCTGTGGACTTGCTTGAATATTTGTTTGTCTTATTTTCCCTGTCATGTACTTTCTAATACTTTCTATTCATTGAGACTGATATTCTTTCTGGATGTTCTTTCTGGGATGGCAGAGGGACTTCCAGACACTTCAGTTTTGGATGGTACACTGAGCCTTGTTTTGTTTCAATATCTTCTGTTTTTCTAGCCTGTACTGTGTGGAATTATGTCTGTCATCTCTGCCAGTGATAGTCAGAGGTCTCTTGTGGTGTTCAGCATCTTCTGGTAACACATTGAGTCCTTGTCTGGAAGATGCCTGTTCATCTTTGTAGCCTTCTAATGTCCCAGGTTCCGTCTATGCTTGGATACAGCCATGGGGGATGGGATGCATTGGAAGTGTGGCAGCTGGGCCTGTGGTTGAGCTAGTCACTGGTTTGTTTATTTTCTGAGCACTGTGAGCCTTGCAAGGCAGTGCCTTACTGGCTCACATGTCTTTCGGCTACTGCTATTCAGTAACACCTTGAATACTAATTCTGTAATTTCCCCAGTTAGGCAGGCTATCAGTACCCCCTCAAGTCCTCCAGGGCTCTTTGTGCCCAATCAGAGCAGTCTCTCCCTACCACTTGGGGGAGTGTTAATGGGCCTGTTTTTGATTCAGTCTGTTTTTTGTTTGTTTGTTTGTTTTCCCTTTTATCTCAGGGTCTTTGTGAACTTGCTGGCCCTACCTTGGTGACTAATACCAGGAACAAGCCTCCAGGCCTATGCTATGGGGTAGGTGAATGGGTTGCAAGCCTTGGAGCTGCCCAAGTCACCAGATCACCAGATTTTCCTTCCCACCTCCTGGGCTTTATGTGCCCACTTGTGCAGTCTTTTTCCACAGCTTGGGTTACACTCATTGAGCTGAATGAGCAGGAAGCCTCTGTCTGAGGCACTGGAGACAAGGCACTCTCCCCCATAATCATTAAATTTTAAGGCAAAAGTTTGATTTAGTTGCTAAACTATAATGCATTGTTTAAATTTAAAAAATAAGGCAAATCAGCACAACTAGATAAATGTCAGTAATTTTTAAATGTTTTTGCTTCAAATTTTTGTTTCATTATAAAACACATTATTAGCAACTTATTTTTTTATGCTACACTAATTTTATTTATAAATATATATTTCACAGAAATATTTGACAATTTAGTTTATTGGGAAAAGATAAGAAATAGTCATATATGTATGTGTGTATATATGTATGTGTATATGTGTGTGTATATATATATATACACACATATATTTTAGAAAGTAGCAATATATTTTAAATCTAGTTTCTTGAAGGAGTAATTTAAGTAATGGGAAATAAGAAAAGGGATTGGAAAGTATCTGAGCAAGTATGTCAGTCTTTTTATAAGACTGACAAAATCAGATGACTCCTTTATCAGAGTGGATTGTCTATGTCTGAAATAAATGTGAGTCTCAGTTAGAAATAAATGGAATATATAATCACTTCAAATATTAATTTCAAAAATTTTTATGTCCAAATTAATTCATAATGTTACCATAACTTTATGAATTAACATGACTGTGACCAGTCATGTTAGAAAGCAGTAATGTTGTTGAACATGAATTTGATATTTTGGCCTGCAATCAGAGTATAAATTGAAGTTTTATGTTATATATATAAATTTATACTGAATGTCTACTATTTATAGGGATTCCTACATTATACCACAGTTTAATACTTTATAAAGCAGATTAACAAAAAAATCATAGAATTCTTTCTTCAGGTGAATAAGCTTATGAAACTGACTATTTGTTCTTAAGGGATGTATGTATGTAACTTTTTCTTTTATGTACAATTTTTAACTACCATTAAGTAGATATAATGACTGAGATAATAGGACACATACACCTTCCTATACTCCTCAGCACTAATATATCCTATTAAAAGTTGAGAACTAGAAAATATTGAAAGTGGAAAGGAATTTAGAAATCACTTAATCTGACATACTTATTTTATAGGTAAAAATATTCTGTTTTTAAACAGCTGCCTGAAGATACACAGTGATTAATTCTGGCAGAGCCAGGCTAGGTCCCTGGTTTCCTGACTTCTCATCTCTGATTATCACAGAATTCTTGTTTCTTGCTTTTTGTGAGATTGGAACAAATCTGTCTACAACTTATGAAAGGAACAGAATGAGAGGCTGTGAAATTGCTTCAACCTTTAAGTTTTAAATTGAAACCTTGAAGGTTTCCTTATTATTAAGATTACAAAAATTTCTCTCTAATATTCCAACACTTCTGATTACACAGCAAAGATACAAATCGCCATGCATAACCCTCTTTTTTCATACTTAATTTATACATAATTATATACAGTAATATTGCATTTAGTTAAATGATTTTCTTTAGGTCAGAGGTGTGGAAGGTGAGAAGATTCACCAGAGACTGAGTAGATAGCAGAATAAACAGATCTACTGAATTACACTGCTGTGGGGAGTAGTGGATGAGACAGGAGAGGTTTGCTGCACCATGTAGGTCAGCTCCCTACTGGGAATAGAACTCATGCTGCAGTGGCTTAGCCCTTTGCACCACCAGGGAGATCGATTTTCTTATTTATAATGATCTTTGTTTTTTAACTATTTATTTATAAATTCCTAGCACATTTCATGGCATACTATATTTTTGGTGAAAGAATACTAGATTATCATTTTGGAGGAAAATAATCTTTTTTTTTTTTTTTTTACACATTAGACACTCAATATTTGTCCTTAATGAGTAATAGAATAAATGTTGATTCAGAGTTCTTTTGTAGATTTCTTAACAAAAAAACTAATGCTTAAAAAAAAATCACAGTAAGCTGTGTAATTCTTCTCTCTCTTATTATACTTTATATAAGAAATTTAAAGAATGGCTGTGGAAATGATAAAAACAAGATTGAGGTGTGATTTTGTATTTGACTCTTTAAGAGGAAAAATGGAGGAAAATTTTCATTTAGCTCTATCAAGTCAGTGCTTCAAGTTTTCAGTTTCCTTTTGTCAATAGTGTACTTGGTTAGAATGCTAGATTTTTAAACCAAAACTATTTACAGTGAATTAAAATCAACAGTTAGAAGGGAAGACTAAACTGGAGTGCCACATTGCAGTTAAGGGATATGAATATAATTTCATGCAGAAATAAGGGAATCTTTTCAAGACTCAGTTATTTCCCATTCTTTACCCATTTTCCTGTCAAGTTTTTACATATAGTAGAAAAAAGAAAAAAAAAAGTGACTGCTTCATTTTTGAGGGGGAAAGCAATTGAACTTCATCTAGTTTGGTGCTTAGAGAGAATTCTGTGAAAATTTATTGCGAGAAAATGTTCAGAAGGTGGAACATAAATTTTTGTTAGGTAATAAGAAGCAACATGTTTGAATAGATGAAGTTTTACACTAAAAGCTTAAAATTTAAAGCCTAAATTATGTTAGAGACATCAAAATGTATTGCCACTATTCTGTTACAGGTAATATAGGTAGTCAAAAATTGTTGGATTGATCCTCATATACTAGGAATAAAAAGGGAAAGATGTATTTGTGTAATATCTTATTTCCTTCGTATGTTATATTGTTTAATCTTTACATATTCCTACCACTTTGGTGTTATCTACTTATGCATTTATGTAACTATCTATCATCTACCATCATCTATCTAACTTTATTGAGGTAATGTTGTTTTCAAAACTGTATATGATGTAGGGGAACAGATTCATTCCTCCTCAGTTGTATATTACCATACCACCCCCACATTACAGTACTCATAGGCCTTTACCCTAGGTCATTGGGCTCCCTCTCACCACTGTTATTGTCTTTATTTCACAGTTCATAAAGTTTAGATTATATTGAATGAAATAATTTTTGGTGATCCCAGTTAATTAACTACTTCTATACCTTCACCTTATACCACCTTTACCTACTGTTTTGAGTTACAGTAACATCTTTGTTCTTCATTGAAGATCCGAAGTTATTTCCCCTATTCAGAGATCTTTGCAACTAGCTGTTAACATGGTTATATTCCTACCTTCCCTCTCTGACAACATGTCATTGCAAAAAGACTTTCCTAGATGACTTTATAGAAAAGCTTATCTCATGTGCCATTTTTAGTAATATACACCACTATTATGGGTACTATTAAGATTAATACTGCCATTAATTACGATATGACAATTTTATAGAATGCATCTTGATTTCAGAGATGTTAAAATGTGAAGAGAAAGGTGTTTTCAGAATTGAAATGGAAGCTGACTCGAGTTCTCTTACTCTGGATTATTTCTGGATTTTATTTCATATCACTGTTTGATATAGTTTGTAGATCTTCTTTATTGATTGTCTTTTCTCTCCACACTAGGGTTTAAGCTACATATAGAAGTGTTCATCGTTGGTTACAGAGATTGATTTGGTGTCCTCAAGTACTGTGGACTAACTACATTTCCCAGTTTTTGTTTCAGCTAGGTGAAGCCATTGACAGACTTCTGGACATTGCAGTATCAGCAGAAGTGAGACATTCCACCCCCAGGCCTCTCCTATAAACCTATTCTTGCAATTCATCCTAAGGTCAAAGCTACTAGGAAGGAGAAATGCAAGTCTCTACAAGATGGAGTAGAGTAAGATTAAACCACTATTCTATATGGTGACCTTCATGGATGTGATGTGAATGAGGGATCAATCTTCATTAATTAAATTCACTGAAAGTTGGCATCTAAAAAATTAATTTTATTGAGGTAGCAACTTAACAACAATGTATGTGACTTAGAAACATAGGTTCACACCTCTTCAGATATATATTACCACAATTCACCCACCACTAATGCACCCATAATCCTTCATGATAACCTACTGGAGCCCTTTTGTTTGCACCCGAACTCCTATCTTTCCCCTCTGTTAACCTCAATTCTATAGTCAGATTTCTAAGATTTGAAATTTGGCTTTTTGTATAAGATAGCTTGCCTTAACAAATAGTGTGTTTACCCTTTAATACCCAAAACTATACCTGACACATAGAAAATTTATACTAATTTATAAGAATAGAGGAAATAAAAGGAATGTCAGATTTATATGGAAATATGTTTAGTTTGTGTTTGTATGTGAGGTATCTACATGGAAGGGTAGAAGTAACATCTTATATTTTTTCCTCATTTTAGGTGATGTGGAAGAATTTGAAATAATTAAAGATCTAGAAGTTACAGAATTCAATTTGTATAAAATCTGGGTTTAGTAGAATTAGTCAATGGGGATTTGTGGAATGAGTGCTGGTGAAATGGAGAGGTTTTGATGTAGGGATCATTAATTTGCATAAACTGAGTGATATTAAGTTCAAAGTGGTAAGGAAGGAAACTGGAATTGAGAAAAATTCCAGTTTGAATGCTGGAAGTGCCACTGAGTTTTAAAGTCATTAAAATGAATTTATTATCATAGGATGAATCATTTGTTGAAATAATCCCAGAAGATCGCAGACATTTAACTGGTTCGGGGGATGATCAACTTGTTTGAATACTATCTTTCTCACGTGTAACCTTTTACTGTCACTTACCTAGCAGTAGCATCTTCTTTAGGCAAGTTCAAAAAGTTCTTTCTTGGGGATGGTGCAGAGTTGGTGTTTGCAAAACTTTCACTTGCATTTAAAGATCTGAATTTAGTTTTAGAAGAACAACTATTACTAATGGTTACAATAAATTACCAATAGGTGTTGCTTTTGTTTTCCTAAATCTGAATTCAGGTAACTCAGAAAAAACACACCAAACATTTAGAAACTTTAGAGAAAGAGGCTCAGATTAATTCTAAGTAACAAAACTTTTCTTTTTTATGAGGTCTGTGTTTGTGTGATTAACCATTCTTTCATAGAATTTTCACATAGAACCCAGCATTCAATTTAGATTTTCAGTTCCTTCTATTTAGATTGGTTTGAAAATTTCTGGGTACTTGACTATCTGAAGGTAGATGTGTCCATATGTCTGTGCATGCACTTGTGTGTGTGCATGCCTGTATGTTCTAGGCCAGAGCTTCTCTATAATTAGGCATGATATGCACCAGAAAGCCATTCAGGAAACTTCCAGTTTTTTTTTTTTCCAGCAACTTATCTTTCTTTCTCTCTTCTTCCCACACTAGGAAGAAGGAAAATAAAGTTGTTGATGCTGGTCAGGTTGACAATGTTGGACAAAGAACTATATAATTTATATTTTTTGCCTCCATATTATAATATTTAAGAAATGTTATCAAGGTTGTGAAATTTCAAAGATCTAAGGACTGGATGAATTAATTTTCTTTTGATCTTTCAGGATTTAGTTTTAAATGTTATCTCTTCTGGGGAACAGTAAGTAAATTTCCAAAGTTGGACTGAGTTCCTGTTTCAAGGATGCTTCTAGCATTCTGTGCTTCCCTCTCTGCACATGATTCCAAAGGATGATCTCATCCCTGAGATGAAATTTATATCTGCCTCATGATGGTATCTCTACTGCATAACCCTGGAACTTATAAAATACTCAATATATATCTTTTGAACAAAAGAATAACTGAGGTTCTCTTTTTGGAAAACAGAATCATCATTGGAGATGAGGATTATTTCCTGTCTCCAAGGTTATTTCAAAACCTGCTAATCTAAGTTTAAACACATGTTTAAAAAAAGGAGGAAAAAAAGCCAGGCTACTCTGGCATGAACATTTATTGCAAATCAAATGTTCCTTTTGCTCTTCATTATTCCCAAACTACTCAGTATGAATTCATTAGAATAGGCTCCCTTCTAATTTGTAACACATATTGAATAGACATTTGGCAGAGATCATAGTAATCCATTTTATCTGCTAAATTTGCAGCTTTATCTTCCTTGGCTCTTCTAATTTAGTGCCATGTGCTTTAGGCATTATAAAAGTTCTGATATTTGTGTAAAAGTTCGAGTTGGCTGTTATCCTAAGACAAATTGCATTGGTTTTATATTTTAAAGTTGTTAAGCATCGCCAATACATACTGTTCATATGGGAATAACACTCCCTTCTTAGAGAAGAGCTTGGTAAAGCTGCAGCTCTAAGACTAGTTTTCCTGTTAAGATGTGTGGGACACAGTGACAGGGGCCTACTGGCAGAAATTTGCCCACAACCATGGCTATGGTTGTGGGAGAGTAGATGGAAAAGTTTGAAGAGGTAGTGGGCTAAAATAAGAGGTTCTAGGACCAGATGGAGGGAGAAGAGGGCAATAGTAATAAGAAGAATGAAAAAACAAAACAAAACAAACAAAAAAATTAAAGCTCCTCCTGTGCTTTTAAAATAAGAGAGCTATATAAAGAAATGAACAAAAATATTTATATGTTACTTAAGCCTAGAGTTTGTGAAAAGAAATAGCATTGTATATAACTATTATTTCAATAATTGGCACAGAAAGTATCACTGAGTCTAGTACAAACAATATAATTTGTCCAGAAGTTAGGAAATCACAATAAAGTATGATTCCCTTGAACATAGCACAATATTTAGCACTTTTCAGCTGTTCAGAAAGTATTTGTTGAATATCCTTGAAGTCTGAGTAAGATGCACTTAAAGTTAAGAATTAAGAGGAGAAATAGTTGCAAGAACAACATCAGAATTTGAATAAAGTAATGTCCATAATTCCCTGGTAATTTGGGACTTTATCAATACTTTCAAAACAATAAAGGGTAAGTAAAGGGAGTTGGAATCAAAATAACTCTAAAAGTAATATTTAATTACTAACAAGTTGATATTTTCAATTTTATTTATAGTTATGTTTAGACTGTCATTTATTTGTCTCTATTCATTCCCTTTGCTATCCTTATTCTTTTATTCTTTGGGTA
Source organism: Condylura cristata (assembly GCF_000260355.1). NCBI lineage: Eukaryota > Metazoa > Chordata > Mammalia > Eulipotyphla > Talpidae > Condylura > Condylura cristata. The sequence continues at coordinate 17,205,469 of NW_004567104.1, read as the reverse complement.
CTGTGAAAAAAGAGAAGGATGATATTCATTGGGATGAATGGATGATACTGATGATCTCTTGGTGCCTCCTAGAGGACTGACCCTTTCTGATAACCAGATCTGAGTATTCTGCTAACAGTGTTTGTTGTTTTTTGAGCGCTCATTAATATTTGGTGGTTAAACTGTCTGTCATATCCTAGTGACCTATTATATGAGCATAAAATATATCCACCGATGATGGAATTAAATGATTCCTTAATAGTTCTACGTTGAACCTTTCAGCCTTAAAAGGGAAAAAAAATTCAAAATTCAATATTATAAACAATTTTTAATATGAACATTTTTTGATAGCTAAAACAGTCACTTAAAGGCACAGATAAGTGAACTATCTCCTGTGTTACAAGGATTTCATTTTAAACACCCACCCAGCTGTCATAATTTAAAATAAAACTATCTGATAAATACAACCACACCAATTCAGTAGCATTGCACGCAATAATTTTTTTTGTCTGAAATTCCTGAATGAGTAGTGGTTTTTTTTTTCAGTATCTTTCCACTTAATATTTGCCTTGCTATGTTGTTTAAATTGTATTTACGTTACAAATAAGATACAAAATCTTATAAAGTCAAGGCAAATCATAGAACTGGTAAATGTATTCACCACTTTAGCAATCTACAGTTAAATCAGATGGAACTTGCTCTCCTCTGATGATTCTATAGTTTTCTCTTAAACTGAATTCCACAAAGAATTCTAATTTAGATGAAATTCTTTATACTCATTGACAATTTGTGGGCTATTTAATCTAATTAGTTTAAAAAATCAGTTTATCTGGAAATCACCTACATTTCTGATTCCAAATGGAAATTAATTTGTTTACTAGTGGCTTTAATTTGCTTTTATTTTTTCTTGAAAGGTTGTATTAATAAATCCCTTATACTGAACCTCTTTTGGGTTTTTTTAAATGAACTCCACTGATATTGTAAAAAGTAAATTGTAAAGAAAAATTTGGCAAGAACTTTTATTGTGAAACATAGAGACAACTGAATAAAAGTACCTTAAATGAAGTGAAGATGTGAATAAGAGCAAACAGATTTGTTGGAAATAATATGTATGTTTAAACCATTAGTATATTCAGATGAAGAGGGTTTCTCTATAAATTTCTCCCCTTGCTCTTCTTACATTCAGCACGGTGCACATCCACAAACTCTGAACAATTAATTCTTCTGCCTTAATCTTGAGTCAGATAGGCAAATATTACTATTCTACTATTAGCTATACAATACTTGACATGCCCTATAGTTTTATAGTTGGGAAAGCTAATAATTAGGCTGTAAACTCCCAGGGGTGGAGAAATTAAGGAATTCTTCCAAAATCATAATGAATGTCAAAGTAATTGTTATCTTTGTGCTCTCAAGTTCTTGGCTCCCATACACAAAACTTATCTTCCCAGTTTTTCTTCTGGGTTTCAAATTCCCTTTGACGTAATCTTATTCCTGCTACTTTCCATGCAATGTAGTTTATCAAAAACAATTCCCCATTCTCTTTACTGACACAAATACTTTTTATTTTAAAATTCAAATTTCATTCCTTTGAGGATAAACTATTCTGATTAAGTTAAAGAAACTGATTAAGTTAAAGATGACTGATTTACTATAAAAAGACAATTCTTTAATTTCTTTCCTTTACTAGCAAACTTATTCGTCACATCAAATAACTTCCCCTTCTTCCTTTATGTCACGGGAAGAAGTGTACATTCAAAAGACCTAATCTTTTCACCTCTGTCTAGCCCGTCCTAAAGTACTTTCCTAACTGCTTTCTTTGCTTTTGCTTCTAAATATGCTTAAGTTTTTACCATAGTGAAAACGTCAACAAAATCTCTTTCAGTTCTTTTATCCTCATACCACTTTCTGCCACATCAATCTCCCTTTTATTTCCTGGAGCAGAACATGTCACCTAAACTAATTGTCTCTCCCTTTCCTCACCTATTTCTTCTTCAACACCATGGACTTGGAACTCTCACTGTCACTTGGCTGATATCACTCTTACAGAAATCATCAAAGATATAGATGTTATTTAATCCAGTAGCTCATTAAAATTTTCATGCTGTTTTACTTCTCTGTTTCATTTGTTGAAACTCCTCTTATAACTTCCTATATGACTTTATTTTTTTTTCAGTTATCTCCTAAAAGAATGATTTCCTACCCTTTCTTTCTTTCATGTTTATTTCCCCTCTACTAGCATTTTAAATGCTAGCATTTACCATTGTATCAGCATAGGATAAAATTTCCTCCCGATATAGGCTCTTAGCCCCAAAACACTCTCTCCTGAGTTTTATTTATATTCCATTTGTTAATCACCCATTTCATCTTCCATATCCTTTAGCAATCTGTCTTTAATACATCCTACAGGGAGCTTATTATCTCTCTCCTGAAATCTGTTTTTTCACCTTGAGTTACTATTTCAGCTAATGTTCATAGACTCAAATCCTGGAGAATTATTAGACTGAAGTAAGATGTCCTGGGGTAAAATTTTAGATCAAGATCAGGTTAGTTTGATGATTTTGCTTAAGTTTCTTTACCTGAACTGTCAGTTCATTATACAGAAATAGTGCTGATAATATTTAACAGTTTAAAAAAATAAATGACAATTAAAAGAGACTATCTTGTTCATTTAACTTCATATGTCTTTCAAAACTACCTACAGTGTTTGTCTCTATTGTTGGTATGCTAACTCATGCTTTCATTACCTTCTAATAGTACTTTGATGATACCTCTGAGTATCCTAACCTAATCTGCCAGTCCCACATTCTAATTCGCTGTTCACACTGATTCCAGTATCAGTCACCAGAAAGACAGGTCTGATAATTAGAATATTTGATGACTTCACAGAGTTGACAGCATTTTCTCTCAGTGTCAGCATCATCTGTTATTTATAATGAAGGTTGTTAGGTTAATGGGGCTAGATTCAAGGAAACTTGAGTCAAAAACAACACTCCTAACATTAAGTATGCTGAAGTTTGAGAACCACTTAGCATTTAGGCTGCAATTCAGATTTCTTAACATGAGAAACTCTAATAAATTGACTTGACAACTTCATTTTTTTAATATTCTTTGTGCATTCTGTGTTGTAGTCCGGACTGTTCAGATATCTGGAAACATTCACCAAAAATATTCTATTGTTTTTTATATTCCAATCATTCAGCCTGAAATATTCCCTCACAATTCCTGTTTCTCCTTGAAGAGCAATCCCCATCAATCGGAAACTTTTCTTTCCCCTAGTTAGTTAATTATAACCTTTTTTGTCTCCCCATCCCTTTTTGTGTACTTTGTAATTACAATAGGTAGACATGACTGCCTTTTTCCCCTCTGGTGAACTGACCTTCTTGAGGTTTGTAAATATCAAGTCTTACCCATATCACGATCCAGCACACTGCCAATCCCGTAAGATATGTTGCCTGAATTTTTGCTGAGGTTAATTTTTAATATCATTCTAGAAAAATGATAGATCATGAGGAAAAGACACTTGTAGTTCATCCCATGAGTTAGTAGATGCAACTAAAGCCCAGTGGCATTTAATTGTATTATGGCTCCAACTGTCCTAGGAAACAAAAATCCACTTAAACCTATACCTATGTACTTTTTTTTTTTTAAAAAAAAGATTTATTTATTTGTGCATACAGAACTGGGGTATAGGCCAGAGGTTCAGGAGCAGCGAGAGGCTTCACCAGAGACAGAGTGGGGAACAGAACAGGCAGATCGAAGAAGTACACTGCTGAGGGGAGCAGCAGGCGGGTCAGGAGAGGTCTGCCACGCCATGTGGTCACTTCCGGGGCAGGCGGGAATCGAACTCATGCGGAAGCGGCTTTAGATTCTCAGTGCTGTGCTTTAACCCGCTGCGCCACCAGGGAGGGCCCAAACCTATGTACTTTTAAGAAACATTGGTTTCTAGATTGTTCATTGGAATGAAAGTTTTATTATTATTTCATAAGGTTCATAAATTCCTCTTTACTCCATGTTTACTTGAAATGATTTAGATAGAATACAGTATAATGCCTACTCATGATTTTATTATTTTTTCTTAATTACAAAGTAATGCATCCTAATTTTAAACAGAGAAGTAATCCAAGGTTTACAAAGTAAAAAAAAAATAACAATTTGCTTAAGTATGGACTTCTTGTTTATTACCTTCACCAAATCCTTTCCCCCCAATCTCCCTTACTACATAATTACTACATAATAACTAGTGTTTCTAGTCTGATATGTATTTCTCTTTTTCAGTGCTCATAGGCACGTGTACCAAAAGTGAAATATATTTCTATGTTTGTTGATAGTGAAATCATATTATACAAACTGACATGTACATTTTTTTCTTAATATCGAAAATATTCCTTCAGTCAATAGAGATCTAACATTCTTTTTAGAACTAGAAGTTCTAAAGCCCAAGCTAGAACTAAATATTGTAGTATAGATATGTTACCATTTGTTCTATCATGCTTCTATTACTGTTCAGTCTGCTCAGTTAACTTCTTAGTCCATATATACACACTAGTGGCTGTATTTATTACCAAGGCTGACTTACAACATATGATAATACCCAATTAATGGCTATGCTAAATGTATGTAAACTAACTTAACGAACAAACTAAAGAAAACAATATTTTAAGATTTATTTATTTATGCATACAGAATTGGGGTATAGGCCAGAGGTGCAGGTGTGGTGAGAGGATTTACCAGAGATGGAGTGGGGAGCAGAACAGGCAGATCAATGAAATACACTGCTGAGGGGGAGCAGCAGGCAAGAAAGGAGAGGTCTGCCGTGCCATGTGGATCATCTCCCGGGCGGGGATCGAACTGGCACTGAAGTGGCTGGACTAGCTTGCAGTGCTGCGTCCTAACCCATTGCACCACTAGCAAGGACCAAAAAATATTTCTGATTGAGATTGTTTCTGCTATTAGCATTGTGAATGATCTTAGAAAAAAATTAAACTGAAATTAACTTTCTGCCTATTCTATTTTTTTTTTCCTCTGGAAACTAAAATGATTCCTACTTTAATCCAAGTTATTTCAACATGGATAATTGGAAAAAGGCTGAGTTCTAGAGACATGCTACATCCAAATAGATATAAGGCAGAAAAATGTACCCCACATTTTCTAATAATCAGACGCTGTATGAGGGTACTCTGCCTCTTTATTTCTGTGTATACTAATTACACCATATATTATTGGCATAGCTTCCTATTGCTTTCAAGTATAGACATTGCCTGAAAATTTGTTTCTTTATTAAATGTTATATTTAGGGAATTTTGATAGTTTACTTTTGTTGAAGTGCAAAACAGGTGCAGTGTGTTGAAGTTAGGAAAGTTGATAGGAAATCAGATAGCCTCTGGGTCTTACATATCATACTAAGAAGAGAGATTTCATTTTATACACTTTGTGGAGTTTTTGGGAGTTTGAAAACAATGGAGCTCTATGTAATCATATCAATATTTTAGCAAGATCAGGCTTGAAACAGAATGTTTAATGTGTTGGAATAAAGAGAAAGGAAGCTTCATTAAGAGGTAACTGCATTATTCATAATAACTAAGATAGAAATAACTTAAATGTCCATTAGCAGGTAAATGGATAAAGATAATACAGTTCATATATACAGTAAACTATTATTCAACCTTAAGAAGAAAAGAAATTCTGCTACTTGTAACACTGTGGGTGAGCCTGGTATATGTAATACTAATGAGCCTGGTATATGTAATACTAATGAGATAAATCAAGCACAGAAATAATACCCGATTTCACCTATATTTGGAATCTAAAATATTCTTATAATATGGTACAATTGAGATTATCAGGGTCAGGCTGGAAGGGTAAATGGGGAAATGTTTGTTTAAAAAAGCACCAAGTTTCAGTTTTGCTAGAGTAAGGTCTGGAGGATGTGTGGCATAATGACTACAGTTAATATTATGTGACATATTTGAAATTTGCTAAGAGTGTCTCAAGTGTTCATACTACATACACAAAAAGGAAGAGACAGAAGGAAGGAAGGAGGGGGTAAATGAGTGCGTGAGGGAGGGAGGAAGAAAAGAGAGAAGTGAGGTAATAGGCAATAGGCAATTCCTGTGTGTTAATTATTCTTCAATAAAAATGGAAAATACAATAATTCCATTAAGAAATTAATACAGCAGTAGTAGTGGTACTATCACAAGATGAAAATATAGAGAAAATAGCAAGTTTGGTTAGAAGACATGATGGACTTAGTATTGTATTCATGAAATTTGGAATAGCAGTAGGGTTCTGTCAGAAATGTATATATTACATTAAAAAATGTAATCTGTCCTAGAGATGTCTATTTTGGAGTCTTTAATCACATAGGCAAACATTGTTAACAAATTATCATTTTTTTAAAAAAATATTCCTTTGAAGTACTATATATCATAAAGGACATCTCTAAAATGTTATAAATTATAGCAGTTTATACTTAAGATTGTTTCTGCAAACACTTGGACAATGCTGTGTTTGGAAGTAAGCTGATTTTTTCTCTCTAATATCACAGATTACTGTTCAATGGGCATATGCAAAACTATTGCAAACTACAGGAGATAGTATGGACCAAGAAGTAATTTATAAGTACAAAGAAAACTAAAAGCTTTCAGCACAATGGTGTCTTTGCTATCTGCCTCATTTCTTTTATCATAACAGAGCTATTACTATTTACTAGTTTTTCTGGGCACAGGAAAATGTAGTGCCCAGGTAAAGGTGAATTTTTTTTTTTTTAAGATTTATTTATTTGTGCATACAGAACTGGGGTACAGGCCAGAGGCTCAGGGGTGGTGAGAGGCTTCACCAGAGACAGA
>NW_004567104.1:17161973-17198487 GCF_000260355.1 Condylura cristata | reverse complement strand
TACTTATGCATACAGAACTGGGGTACAGGCCAGAGGGGCAGGAGCAGTGAGAGGATTCACCAGAGAACGTGGGGAGCAGAACAGGCAGATCGAGATGAAGTACACTGCTGAGGGGAGCAGTGGAGCGGGTCAGGAGAGGTCTGCTGTGCCAAGTGGGACACCTCAGGGGTGGGGCTTGAACTCATGCTGAAGTGGTTTTAGCTTCTTAGTGCTGTGCTTTAACCCACTGCGCCACCAGCGAGGGCCCAAGGTGAAATGTTTTATCCTCTGAATCTACTCACACCCAGATATAAGTAGTAATTGTTTCATATTATTATTATTATTTTTTCTTTTAAGATTTATTTATTCATGCGTACAGAACTGGGGTACAGGCCAGAGGTTCAGGGGCGGTGAGAGGACGTACCAGAGACAGAGTGGAGAGCAGAACAGGCAGATCGATTAAGTACACTGCTGAGGGGAGCAGCAGGTGGGCCAGGAGAGGTCTGCTGCGCCATGTGGTCACGTCTGGTGCAGGCAGGGATCGAACTCATGCTGAAGTGGCCTCAGCTTCTCAGTGCTGTGCTTTAACCTGCTGCGCCACCAGGGAGGGCCTCCTATTATATTTCTAAAAGCTTAGGTAAATATATTTTTAAAAGCTTAGGTAAAAGATATTCCATGATAATCATTTTTCCAGTTTTCTTCCTTTGAAAATAAAATTAAGCTCATAGCTCATATTTTGTAAAATAGGAACTCTCTTATTGCTTAGGTAGATCAATAGCAGGATTTTGCTTGCTGATGAAGAGAAAAATTACAGAGCAAATAATAAGAATTACAGTTCCTGTTTGCTTGTATTGTTTTCTAAAATAGCTCACAGTTTAATTCTCATGATAATTTGTGAGTTAAGCAGGGAAGACACTATTAGTTCCATTCTATAGCTACTCAAGTTTAGATTTTTCCATAGTTCAAAAACAATTAGTTGGAAACTGGGGACTAGGTTCTACAAGAGGTATGAAACTCAAGGAAATAACAAAAGTAATTATGAAATTTAAAGATGCAAAGCACAAAATACACAAAATAGGTATATTTTCCTAGTACTGAAATCAAAGTATTTAAACATGTTTAATTAAGAATGTGCTTATATTAACACTCTGTCAATGATTCCATAAATACTAAATCCATTTCGTGCACTGTTCCTTGTACAGAAATTTAATGAGCAATTGCAGACTATCATGTATTTTGGTCCTTTATTTATCCAGAGATAAAGGTGGAGAATCTCTCATTGATTTCAGAACTCCCCATATTACTTACCTTTAGAGTTTTACTATGTGCATAAATGAACTTTATTATTTATTTTTATTTGATATGACTAAATAACCACAATCTATGTTAACTAAGATCTTACTCTACACTTCATCAATTGTTTATTCATTGTTCAGTCTGCCCCTGGCAGTTTTGAACATAATAGAACATAGTATTTATCTTTAAGTTAAATAAGCAGTGTTATCCAGTATATATGTGTGTGTGTGTGTGTGTGTGCATGCTTATACATATGATTGCTCCTTTATTTGGTATAGTAAAAAACATTTTAAAGATTCTAGAAACATTTTTCCAATTATGAATGCCAGAGCAAATTGTCAGATTCTGTTACATTCGCATTTCAAAGTAATAAAGGGTACTTTCACACAGTACATTTTTCAGGGCTACATTGTATTGTATCAACCCTGGGGATGATTGAAAACTAAAGGTATCAGTGATTCTATAAAATCTGGTTACATTTCTACCTTCTCAGAACTCACTGAGAAGGCACGATGATTCTGGAATAATATTCCAAATGGCTTTCATAACTCTTCACTCGCTCACTGTTTTATAGGCTTGCTTTCCTAATATAATTTATAATACTTCTTGGTTAAAGATTTTTTTTTTTAAAGATTTATTTATTTATTCATACAGAACTGGGGTACAGGCCAGAGATGCGGAGGGTGAGAGGATTCACCAGAGACAGAGCGGGGAGCAGAACAGGCAGATCGGCGAAGTACACTGCTGAGGGGAGCAGCGGGCGGGTCAGGAGAGGTCTGCCACGCCATGTGGTCACCTCCGGGGCAGGCGGGGATTGAACTCATGCGGAAGTGGCTTTAGTTTCTCAGTGCAGTGCTTTAACCCGCTGCGCCACCAGGGAGGGCCTATTACAAAAAGATTTTATTGGAGATTTTCTAATAAAGATGCTCTTTATCACACAGGTACAATATAATCCCATTTGTCTACAATTAAGGGTTTCTTTTTATTTCTATCCTTTGTCAATTTTTAAATACCTCCAGTTCTTCTAAAGTAGAACTATATACAACCTTGATTCATCAAAAATTCATGTCCTTGTGGCTTTCTCATTTGTAATATTAATATAATAAGGAAGTGTTATAACAACAAAGAAACCAGTCGTACAACTTGCACATTTAGTTAGATGCTACACCCATTTGGGTAAATTCCAAAGGTGTTCTTGGCTCATCTAACTTTTTTTTCCCCTCAGCTAACTTTGTTCTAACAGTTGGCTCTCAAGAATGAGGATAATCCTTAATGTCTGTAGCTTTTCTCTTTTCCACAATATATTTTGAACCTCTGCCTTTCCCCTTGAATCGCTGATTTGGCTTACTCTCTTTCTGCTAGAAGTTATACAATTCTCTCAACTGACATAGTAGATCCTCTTTTAATCAGTATTACCTATCTCCACAAATGTAAATTACTCCTCAAGCAGAGCTGAGAAATTGTTCTATACATGAAAAAAAGTTTGATTTTTTTTCTAATGTCATTCTTTTTAATCTGAAAAGCACACTATTGTATAAATAGCTCTAATTAAAAACCAACTTTCATTTATACATACAAGAAGCAAGGTTAATTAATGAAAAATCACTTTCCATTACAACATTTTCAGTAATAGCTCATTAGTATTTTAAATACTTTCATATCCTTTTACCTCAAAAAGAAAAAAAATAAATAGTATTCTTTAAAAGATAACATGACACGGAAAGAGAAAAGATAGCCTCAAGAATGGAAAAATATTTATAAATCATATATATGGTAATGGTTTAGTATCCACAAATGTATAATGAACACTAAAACTCAAGAAAAAGACAAACAACTCAATTTTTAAAAATGGTCAAAATTTAATAGTCATTTCTCCAAAGAACATGTATGTGATATATACACACAGAAAAAGATGCTCAACATCATTAGTTATTAGGCAAATATAAATCAAAACCACAAAAGGTACTACTTTATACTCACTAAAATGGCAATAATAATATTTTAAAAATAAATAGCTTAACAAGTTTCAGTGAGAATATGGAGAAATCAGAAGTCTTATACATTACTGATAAAAATGTAAAGTGTTACGGCCTCTGAAAAATGATTTTCTGTTCTTTCAAAAAGTTAAAATGGTTATCATGTGGTCCAGAAATTCCACTTCTAGATATATACTCCAGAAAATTGAGGGGATCCATATTTCTATGCCAATGCTCATTATGTTACATCCTATTCATATTGTTAATTGGTAGAAATACCCTAAAGCCATGTATATATGGGATGAATTATTACTCAACCATAATGTGACGAAGTTCCTATCCATGCTGTGATGTAGATGAACTTCGAAAAATGTGAAGTGATAATAGACAAATAGGCAACTATCGTATGATTTCACTTACATGAAAATTCTAGAATAGGTAAATTCAGAGAGACAAAGTAGTTAAAATGTTATTAGGAGACTTAGGGTTGGAGGCAGGGAAAATTGTGAAAACCAGCCTAGGGTTTCACACCTGATAGAATTTGTAAATATACAAGTAAATATATTTGTAAAATTTAAACTTTTGTCAAAAGAAAAGCCTCTGAAAGAATGCCTTTTGTTTCCACCCATGAACTGATAAAGGAGAAGGAATGTGCTTGTCTTTATAAGCCATGCTTCAGATTTCCATTATAGACATATCAATAACTCAAAACCAGATGTGATGGAATTTCAGAATTTCCTTGACTTATGATGAAGTTACAGCTTAATAAAACCATTTTAAGTTTAGAATATTGTAATTTGAAAATATATTTAATATATTTAACCTACTGAATACTATAACTTAGCCTCAGCTACCTTGAACATGCCTACAGATGAACAAAACCATCTAATAGCCTATTTTATAATAAAATGATGAAAATGTATACTTTAATATTGTACTGAAGGTGAAACACAGACACAAAAACACAAGACATGATATCAGAAAACACAGTACACATTAGAGTATTGATTGTTTGTCCTCATGATCATGAGTGCTATGGTCCATCTTTATGTGACAGTATGTTACAATATCACTAGCCCAGAAAAAGGTAAAAACTTGAAGTAGAATTTCTGTGGACTGCATATTGTTTTCTCACCATCATTATGTTAAAAAAAATTAAGCGGACCAATCAGTTCCTATAAGAATCATTCATATTCTTTCTGTAGGTAAATTAGCAATCCATGTGAATCTAAAGAGGACCTTATTTATGTTAACAGGTTTAAGAAAAGAAGTAATTCAAGTGGAAGGTAGATGTGCTTTACAAGCTTTTTAAATAGAAAACATCACGGTTGAGATAGTGCTTAGAGATCTTGATCTTAAGAGAAGGCAGTAAAATGAGTTTTGTTTTTAAGAAATGTTAAATAAAGCTCCAGTTCAGCAATGATAAAAAGATAGCAATTGCTTCAATTTCTTTCTCAGATCAGAAAATTATAATTCAAGGAGCAAATCTGTTAGAGCTTTTGAAGATTTTTTTTTAATAGCACAATGAATGTCTGGGGAAGTTTTAGAAAATTTAGAACTCTATGCCTTTTCATCCATCACACACAATACTTTTAAAGAATTCTCATTCTACTTTTGCAAATGAAAATGTTGAGAGATGTTAGATATGGATGCCTATTTATACTTCTAGTGGTGTGAATTTTCATTAATTTGATCATACAGGTTAAACAGAGACACTGAGCATTCCTTTCATTCTATTCCAGTCTGTTCAATCACTGACAGAAGCTCCTTGACAAATCTTACCCAGTCATTGAGAAACAAAGTTCCCTTAGGGATACTTGGCTATTTCAAATGCTTCTTCATGACGTAAGATCTGAAGATGATGAGAATTGTTTGATTAAATACTAATATATTTTTTTCACTAATATCTTTTGCCAAACAGAAGAATTGTGTAAAGGCTGCTGCTGCAATATCTCAAAGGTGTTCTTTGGCTGACTGATCTGCTTTACAGTCATCATAGGGCCAGATTGTTCCCCAGTTCTATCAAGTGTAATAGACATTTTTTCATGTGACATTTTTCATTTCATGCAGTACTGATTCCATCCTCGCTTTTATTATTTTTTATTTTCCTTAGTTTCCATATAATATTGACTTGCCTAGGTATTAATCACACTTTAACATTTTGAATTCTATTTTGTTTATTTTATCTTAAATCATTTCTTTAAAAGAAGGGAATATTTTTATTTGAAAAAGGATAAATTACAAATGCTTACTGTGTTTTAAAATTTTGTAAGCATTTTGCATGTGTTAATACATTTAATCCTTAAAATTCTACATTGAGGTTACTATTTGGTAGGTTACCTCTCTTTTCTGAAGAGTAAGCCAAGGCACTGAAAAAGTGGAGAGACATAGATTTTATATGTTGGACAAGAATGCTAGTTCCTACTTTCCCATTAAACTAATAGTATTTTGTCTAATATACTGCAGAACTTCTTTGTTGTTATCACCATAAGGCTATTTAAATTATCACTAATTGTATTAATCATAATGCAACCTATGCATAAGTCTATCATGCATCAGTTACATATAGTAAGATGAAATAGAGATTTTTTTTTTTAATGTGTTAGATGAATTACATTGTCAGAGACACATTTGCTAGGAAACTTAAACTTTATCTGCAGGGGATTTTTCCAAAATCCTGGGGTGTATCAGGATAGGTTTAAATACTCATTTTTGGTTATTGTTTAAAAAGGAAATATTTTAACAGCAATTGGTTAAGATTATTGTCTCTTTCTACTATAACTATTCCTCTGTTACACTGATTGTATCAGATATCACTGGATTGGCCAGGATGGTTTTGGAACCAACTAAAGGGAAATTGATTTAAAAAACACACTTAGTTTGAGTTTGTGAAATATAAGTCAGTAGCTTGCAGTCACTTATTTATGTAGTTAAGTTGCTAGCCAACCCAATGTAGAAGTACTTTCCTGGTTAAATTTGGAGTAGAAGCAAAAAATTAAGGTTTATATTATTTAATAATCCAATTAATGATGAGGAAAGTATTATATGAACATTGGGGAAATAGTTTAATTTGATATTGTTGGCATAGCTCTTGTATGACCTTGCCTGGCATCTGGACTTGGACACCTTGGGGAAATGCTTTTGAGTGCCCGGTCTGAGCTCCAAGAAGGCAAGAAAATAGGTCATGTGAGCAAGCAGCCATGTCTGAGAAAGATAGCAAAAAAGCTTATCAAGAGAAGTGTTTGGGTATGTGTGAGGGTTTAGCCATCTGGGGCTGGACAGAGTGTTCCAAGAATCAGAACACCATATATAGAGTTAGAATAAGTCAATATGCTGTTGTTACTGCTTGAGAATGTCTAGATTGATTAGGTCAATATGCTATTGTTACAGCTTGATAATGTGGAATATATAAAGTACACAATGTAAAATATTCACTACATGCTGGACATAGCAGTCATCCCTCTGGTTTGTCCTTCACAGGTGTGTCCCAGGTCCTGGACCCAGTAGAGGTCCACAGATATGAGTACTGGAATTCTAGAACAAACTGATTAGTGGACATAATGAAGTCATTGAATATGTTTTGTTGTTCTTTAGAAGTGAAGGGATGAATACATGATATTCTAGGACTCACATAGGAAAGCTATTTGATAGATCTTTTCCAAATGTTATGATAATTTTAAAAGTTATGTGTTTCTTCCAAAGCCATATTGTACCTAGATAGTGCCAAGGGACAGTGTCCAAGGTAGGAGAAAAGTCACTGTTAGTGGATTCTCACCTGTGTGCACAATTGCAAGACCACTCAGCCCCAGGGCCCAATAACATCAGGGTTTTTTTTGGTTGCTGTTTAAAACAAAACAAAACAACAACAACAAAAAAAAAAAAAACAAAAACAGAAGATTAGGTATAGGAAAGAGTTCCACAGGTCACAATTGATAGCTGTCTTACCCTGGATAAGTATCCACAGTGTCCAGAAGTTCCAAACAAAAACTGCCCAAAGCTGCAGTCTGAAGGCTGGGCTAGGTGCAGACCAGACAGTGATATACTCAACATTTGTGGAAAACCAGAGGCTGTGGTCAGTTCTTTGCTAGATTTTGGCATGCCCCAACAGCAAATAGCTCTTTGAGATCCTGGCTGAGGCCAATGTTGCTCCTTGATGGCAATATCAGAGGCAAGGCAGAATCAAAAGTAGGCACAGATCTCTGAATGTTTGTGGAGGTCTATAGGTCTATGATAGTTGGTAAATCCCAAAGAGGTTATCTTTCAGAATGCTCAACGTAGACTTCAGTGGAAGATTTCTTCATATTTCTGTATTTATGTGCTGCTGAATCCTTTGAAGGTGGTCTAATGAATGCATCTTCTTCAAATATAATCTGATGATTCCTTTTCTCTTCAGAGATTGGCTGGTCATCTAGCTCAAAACTGATTGGCCCATTTAGGATCCTAGGACAAGAAATAAAAAGAAAAATTCTGGCTTCTTCCTAGAATAGCCTGTATTCAAGTTAAGGTAGGCTTGTGACCCTGTGGACTCCAGGGAACCATGGCAGGAGCTTTCCTCACAAAGGAAAGGAATGACTGCAGGTGACAGTGACCTTGGCCAGCGGGCCTCAGCCCCAACAAATCTGCCTTGTCCTGTGGTCTCTGAATGCCACGGGAATCTGGTTACATTTTAAAATTTGTTTTTTCAAATTATTGCCCCTGTTTCTCTTGATATAGGAAGAGAAACTCCAAGGGCTTCAGTGATATGCTCATATCCACTGAGAGGAAAAGTTCAATACTTAAAATTTAGACTTAGATTGTTTGATTTGATTGTTCCCTCCCTATACTTCCCTGCATCTATGCCTGAGATGTATTTTTTAATTATATATATATATATATATATATATGTATATTTTACATCATTCTTCCTTTTTGTACAATATGCTTCTACTCTCAGGGGTAGTCCCCATAAAATTCCCACCATCATAACCATACTTTCTTCTCCTGCTTTGATCACTCTCCTTCCCCTCTCCCTGCAGAATGTCTCTGATTTATAGTTGCCTATTAATTTTGCTTTTTAATTTGTTACTATTTTTTTTCCCTGATGCCCTGTTTGGTTCCCCAACATTCCTCCTATAAGTGAAACCATTTGATATTTTTCTTTTTCTTTCGGGCTTATTTCACTGAGCATTATCCCTTCCAGCTCCACCCATGTTGCTGTGAATCATGGCTGAGATGTATTAATTAAAGTAAAATCTCTGGAAATTTAATATTAAATGCAATCAATACCATATAGTAATGGATTGACCTGACATTATACAGAAAACTTATTGAACTCTGGTAAAGCTGTAAAGATCTAGTTGAATACTTAATAAAACAGTCTAAGTTTGGATTTCACAGGTTTCAAAGGTTGCAGACATTCAGGAACATTAAGAAGTGGTTTGCCATATACCAGAGACATTTTTGGGGGGTGGAGTGGGGAATGGGACCAAAAATGGGGGTGGGATGGGTGGTAAGTGCACGGGATTATGGTGATGGCACACAGGTGACTTGCTGATGGGAAACCTGCGGGGATTACAATTGAGATGGAAAAAAAATGTACAAAATGATGTAAAAATAAACTGTGATTAAAAAAAAAAAAGAAGTGGCTTGCCAGAAAGAAAAAGAAAAAAGCTGGTTTCATTCATAGCAGGATTGTAAGGGCCAGGGAAAAAAAGCAGTTGGAATGGAGAAAAAAAGAAAAACAATGAACAACTATAAACCAGACATTTTATGAGGAGGGAGAGGGGAATAGGATCAAAACTGAGGTGGGGTGGGAAGAGTGCCCAGGACTATGGTGATGGCACATGGGTGAAATGGTGGTAGAAAGTCCATAGGGATTACACCGAGATGAAAAAATGCACAAAATGAAGAAATGATATAAAAAAATAAATAAATAAAATTTGAAAAATGGGCTTGCATGTTAAACAAATAAATGTCCACAGGGTAAATGGAATGTTTAAGGAACAGAACAAGTTGTTTTCAGGTACTTTGTTATTTTTATATGACAAAGTTTCCTTCCACACTTTACTTTCTTTAGGCTTAACTGATTGTATTAAGTTTTGGATAGATTTTCTATACCCCCGAATAGTTATATATAGTCTCTAAGCTATAGTAGGTTTTCATGCACACACAGACACATACATACAAGTATTGTTCTCATTTGACATCGTCATATTTACCCAGTCATCACAACCATCTTAGGGGTATTATTACATAGCCCTTATTATATACCAGGTACTAAGGCACTTTATTGCACAGCAGGCTCATTAAAAAAAAAAAAAAAACATACATTAACCCAGTGCTAGTTACATAAACTCTGTGAGGTTGGTGTTATTTTGATCTTTCCTAAATGTAAATTGAGGAACAGAAAGGTTAAGTAACATGTTCAATGAAACTGGTTAAATGACAGAAGTTGAATACAAACCCAGACTTTGATGCCTAAATCCTTAATCAGGAACTATACTTTTCATATCTATGGGAGAGATTATGCCATTTTCAACATTTTACTTGGATATATTTATTCAGCATGAAGTTTGAAGCTGTAGGTCATATTTATATGTATCAGTTCTTTTCCTTTGTCTTTATTTCTAATAAATTGAAAATTCTGTTATCATGGTTATATAGGCTCTTGGAAATGGTAGCAAGTGTTTGTTGGTACTGTCATGTAGTTTCAGATTTTCAGTTTACATGTGGATCCAGAAATATGAAGAAGTTTTACACTGAAGTCTACTTTGAGCATTCAGAAAGATGTTAAGTAGCAAGGTTAATATACAACAATACTGAAAACTTCAATTTAGGAGATATAGTCAATGTTTTTACAATCCATTCTTTAGGTGGTACACAGATTTTCATTTATGACCATATCCTATTGGTTTAATTTTTTTAAATATTTATTTATTTTTAATGAAGAGCTGGGGTATAAGCTGTGGGGGTGGTAAGACTGTTCACCAGGGACAGACAGAGTAGGGAGCTGAACAGGCAGATCAACTGAAATACACTGCTGGGGGGGTGCAGCAAGCAAGACAGGAAGCATCTGCTGTGCCAGATGGGTCACCCCCCTGGCCAGCAATCAAACTTGTGTGCAGTGGCTGAAGATAGCTTCATTGTGCTAGGACTTAACCTCTTGCAGCACCAGGGAGGCCCATATCCTACTGGTTTAAAATCAAGCCCAGCTCCTTTTTTTCTGGAAAGCATTGGGCTCTTCTCAGTTGTGTTAATCTCACTACATGGTTTTAAGAAATCCTCATATTTCCAGTATCAATATTAAAATTGTGTTGGTTAAGGCACAAGATAATAAGTTCAAGCTATTAAAGATGTAGGACATATGTCTTTAAGACATAGAGCTTGAGCAAGCCTCTTGAAACAGTAGAAATCATCTTTTCTGGTATTATGAATTTATGAAACAATGCTTTCATCATGCACATCTTTTTTTTTTTTTTTTTTAAGAAAATGTTCTCCACTCTTCCTTTCTTTCCTTTTTATATTTCAGAACTGGGTACAGGCCAGAGGTGCAGGTGCAGTGAGAAGATTCACAGAGACAATGTGGGGAGCAGAACAGGCAGATCCACAAAATACACTGCTGAGGGGAGCCGTGGGCTGACAGGAGAGGTCTGCAGTGTCACATGGATCACCTCCAGGGCCAGAGATCAAACTCGAACTGAAGGAGCTGTGGCTAGCTTACAGTTCTGCGTCCTAACCTGTTGTGCCACCAGGGAGGGTCCTCATCATGCACATATTTTAAAAACTTCACGTGAGCCTGAAGTTATTTTAACAGTTTGCATCCTTTCAGTGGCAACATAGTCCTGCACTTTTTGCCACTTTCTCAGTAAAGCTCACTGACAAAGTCCTAAGAAAGAAGCCTTCCTGCACTTCTCACTGCTCTTTCCCTTCCCCCATCCTACCCCATAATCTCTCTTTTCCCTTTTATCTATATCCTTCATTTTTATCATATTCTAAAATGTTAGGTGGAACTACATGACATTGTCATTTCTGTAGATCAAAAACTGTTCAAATTCAAATATCAACTATTTAATTCATTTATTTACTTGATTTACTTTTTTCCATTCACAAACTCATACACACACCAAAATGGGACAGAATATGTTTTCTGGCTTCATCATTAATACATTTTCCAGTCCCCAAAATGGTGCCTAGCAGATACAAAAAAAGCTTGTTGAATTAATAGTCCACAATTCCTTGAGTACTTTGTCAAGATAAGGAGGCAGGCTGGTGACTGCTAACAACTCTGAAAAAAGGTGGTATAGGTGAGAAAGGTGCAATCTCTTTGTTTGCAATTAGCATGTAATTTACTCACACACACACACACACACACACACACATTGTTTGGGTTCAAGTATATATTTTCTTACAAAGAGGCTTTCCCAGCAGTTACTCCTCAACACTGTATATAGTTGATATTAAGTGATATCTAACACTGCCACTTGATAACAGAATTTTACCTACATCTCATTCTGCTTTTCCTTTGAAGTGATACTTACTTTGTAGCTAATTTAACATGGCTCTCATAATAAAAGAATGTTTACTCCTTTTCCCTATATGGAATATGACTGTGGAAAATGCCTCTGTGGTTTTGGTCGCATCTCTTTAAATTGATTCACAAAATCAGTTAACAAATTTAACAAAAGCTGATAACAAAATTAATCATTTTCATGCTAGAACACTATATGCATTCATCCTGGTAAAATGTAATTTGTTTACTAGAAAGGTCACTGTACTTGCTGTTTGAAAATAATGGAACTTCTTTACCCTGTATCCTGTTAGTATAGTCTCACAACAAACAAAAGATAGAGGGTAGAGATTAAGATAATATAAAATCTCTTTACCAACAAAGTCTGTCTTTTGATACTTGTAGTTATATTTTTTATTTGAAAATAATTGTTATACTTCCAAAATCTTTGTCAAAACATACACATTTTCAATTTCTACATTTGTACTGGAATATTTTTTATATATAGATTGATAGTCTGAATTAAAATATTTCTTTTTTTGGATGATTTTTTTAAATTACAAATTTATTTTTATTTATTTATTTTTACATCATTCTTCATTTTGTGCATTTTATCATCTTGGTTGTAATACCTGTGGACTTTCCACCACCAATTCACCCATGTGCCATCACCATAGTCCCATAAACTCTTACCACTCCAATTTTGATCCCATTCCTCTCTCCACCCCAGTAAAACATCTCTGGTTTATAGTTGTTTGAAGTTTTTCATTTTTATTACAATTGTTGTTGTTTTCTTTTCTGATCCCTTGCACTTCTGCTGTGAGTAAAACCACCCGGTGCGTTTCTTTTTCTTTCTGGCTTATTTCACTAAGCATGATCCCTTCCAGCTCCATCCATGTTGGACATTAGTTTATCTTTTTTGATAGCTGAGTAATATCCCACTGTGTATACGTACTACATCTTTTTAATCCAGTCATCTATTTTTGGGCATTTGGGTTGAATCCACATCTTCCCTATTGTAAAAAGAACAGCAATAAACATGGGGTGTGGGTGTCTTTTGAGTCAATGTTTTTGTGTCCTTTGTGTAGATACCTAGGTGTGGGATTGCTGGGTCATATGGAAGCTCTGTTTTTAGCAGTTTGAGAAACCTCCAAACAGCTTTCCATAGTGGTTGTACTAGTTTGTGTTCCCACCAGCAGTGCAGGAGAGTTCCTTTTTCTTCATATCCTCACCAACATTTGTTGTTGCTAGTTGTTTTAATATGCAAATTTTTTCTCCCAATCAGTGGGTTGTCTCTTATTTTCTGTAACATCTCTTTTGCTGTACAGAACTTGATGTACTCCCAGCTGTTTATCCTTTCCTTCACTATCCTTGTCTTTGTGTATCTATCTTTAATGATGTTACTGAAGTGTATGTTGTATACTGTTTTGCCTACATTTTCTTTCCAGATGTTTTATAGTATGGGTCTTATATCTAGGTCTTTAATCTACTTTGAGTTGGTTTTCGTGCATGGTGGAAGGTAGTATTCTAGCTTCAGTTTTTTTGCACATAGCAGCCCAGTTTTCCCAGCACCATTTGTTGAACAAACTTTCTTTGTTCCATTGCATATTCTTTTCCTCCTTCGTCAATGATTAGCTGTCCATTTATGTGTTGGTTTATATCTGGGTCTTCTATCCACTAGTCTATATGTCTATTCTTGTCTCAGTACCATGCAATTTTGATTATTATGGCTTTGTAGAATAGCTTGAAGTCTGGGACTGATGTTTCATTCTCTTTCATTGTAGTCAGGAGAGTTTTGGCTATTTAAGTTCTTTTGTGGTTCCATATAAATTGCATCAATATTTATTCTATTTCTTTGAAGAATGTCATTGAGATTTTTATTGGAATAGCATTTAATCTGTATATCACTTTTGGTAGGGTGGCCGTTTTAATGATCTTAATTCTTCAATCCATGAGCAGGGGATGTCTTTCCATTTCTTTGTGTCTCCATAAGGAGACATAAGTTTCTTTTAACAGTGTTTTATAATTTTCTTTGTGTAGGTCTTTTACCTCTTTTGTTAGGTTTATTCCCAAGTATTTGACTCTTTGTTTTGATTGTAAAGGGGATTTTTTTTTTATTTCCACTTCTTTTGATTGGTTGTTTGTATATAAGAAGGCCATTGATTTTTGTGTGTTGACTGAACTAAAATATTTCAATTAGCCTTTTTTGTTATTACTTTTATATTTCTCTGAATTTTTTGAGCCATTGATCTATTTTTTTGGATATAATGCAATGCTATAACATAAATTTTAAAAGCAATTTTATGCAAATGATGTGAAAATTCATTAGCTGAGACTAATTTACTATGTTGGATTTGACTGTAACTGTCCAGAATGCTCCTGAGTATCACTTAAGAAAATAATGATAAGAAGCAATAATGTTTGGGGGCCAGTAAGAAGTCCTGCATTCACATTTATGCAATGTAGATAACATAGGAAATAATTATTTATTCTTCTGAAACCACCAAGTCAGTGGACCACTGGTATACAAACGTGTTAATAATTGTTCAACAACAGATTCTCTGGGAAGGAGTGCCCCTGATTTGAAACATTTGCTAAGTTTTGTGGTATGAATACCCACATGATGGTCACTTTCAATATACTACTCATTTTCAAAATTCCTGAATATTTAAGAGTTTCTCATGAACTCAAAGTTGTTTTACTCCATTCTCTGCTAGTTCACATACCAATCTTGAGAAACCCTGGTGAAAAAGAGAAAAGAGGTAACTTCTCTGAATTAAAATTTGTGGTTTGATTTATAAAAACTTGTTTATTTCAGCTTATTCTTGTATTTAGAATTGGCTTCTGACTTGCTTAACTATAACTCACCGGAGACCCTAGTTCTGAAATAAAAGGAAAACTTTGTATTTATAACTTAACTTTATTAAGTATTTAAATTTAAATTAGAAAGTGATTGTAGCTTAAATACTTAAAATGGGCCATAGATTTCTTTAAATCTATGAAAAATCAGTATGTTGTGAGTTGAATTATACCTCTCAAAAGGACATGAGTTGGAAATAGCCTTTGTAGATGTAATTAAGGTCATAATCTCTTTTCTAGCAACAACCAAGAAACACCATAAACTACTAGATGCTGGAAAAAACAAGGAAGGGTTCTTCAGAGAGTCTTCTAGGCAGCATAGTCTCCTATTAGCTCCTGGATTTCAGACTTCCAGTCTCCAGACTTTTGGGAGAATAAATTTCTGTTTTCTTTTAAATACCAAGTAATTTTTTATAGCAATTCTAAAATCAAAGAAAGAAAAAACTTAGTTAATTTCAGTTTTCAACAAAGTTACAAAAAACTTCATTTTATTTATACTCTACACAAGAGCTCTTTTTCTGGCATTATTCATTTAAATATAAAATTATTTTTTGTTGATGAGAAGTAATTAGCCATTAAGTAGAATTTCTTGTAACTATTAACAGTTCCTATAACTATTAAGATCATTCTCTATAACTATGCAATATGCAGAGTAACTAGTTTATATAGGAAACTCACGTCTCCAAAGCCAAATAAGTATCTGTAGTTATTAAGTAGTTATTTAAATGCTTGGATTTGGCTGAACCTAACATAGAAGAGGGCTATGCATGAAGGGAGCTTTAAGAACTGGTGTATTCATGATGCATAGAAAAAAGAACTCAACTCTAACAGCTTAATGCAAATTAAAATGAAAGTTGTCAGATCCTCTGATTTTTTCTGGGGAGAATCCATGAGGCCAGATTTCTACGTGATAACCCTGAAAAATTTTTTTAAGAATTATTTATTTGTGCATACAGAACTGGGGTACAGGCCAGAGGTGCAGGGATGGTGAAAGGATTCACCAGAGACAGAGTGGAGAGCAGAACAGGCCGACTGAAGAAGTACACTGCTGAGGGGAGTAGCAGGTGGGTCAGGAGAGGTCTGGAGCGACAAGTGGGTCACCTCCAGGATGGGCAGGGATCGAACTCATGCCGAAGTGGCTTTAGTTTCTTAGTGCTGTGCTTTAACCTGCTGCACCACCAGGGAGGGCCCAACCCTGAATTTTTAAGTGTTATCTCAAAAAAAGGAAAACAAACAAAACCAAGAATGGCAAAATGAGGGGGAAAAAAACTCAGTCATCTGCTCTATACAGTAATTTGTATATCCCATTCCTAAATGTGTGGAAATTGAACTTTGACAATTGGAATTGTTTTTTAAATACTTTTAATTAGCTATCTTCACAATATAATAGATTTAAAATACTCTGTCTTTTATTCTCTTGGTAAAAGTAATGTGGTCAATGAACTAAGGAGAGGAAAATCTTAAATGTCTTGGGAATTCATTTTCAAAAACAACTTTGAAGTAATGATTTCCAAGTAATGAAAATCTTTTATATTACAAAAAAATATCCAATTTAATTTATAAATTTGATTTTTTTATGTGTATTGCATTTCAAAACTCAGACTTGATATTTCTATAATTAAAATTGTTATTTTATGAAGGATTTTTCACCTGACCTTATATTTAAAGCCTATAAATTTTAGGACTGTTTTTTTCTGTCTTAAAATTTTCAACCATTCCAGTTGAAAAAAAGTTCATTTTCTCAACTTTAAACCTACATTTGGGACATGTATTTTTAGCTGTGGGGACAAAGGTGAAGTGATTTGTTCTGCTAGTGTCATACTGTCTTTAAATTTTATGAAAAGAGCGGATTAGGAACAACTTCTGGACAATGTATTTGAGCATATAATGGTGGAGGTTAATTTCTTTTGATTCATTATTGCTGCCTACTGTGAATATACAATGGATGAGTGACAGTTTACACTGTTCTGATTCTAAGCCCATGGCAGAGAACTGACAAACTGTCACAGGAGTTGTAGGTCAGTACTCTGTGTGCAGAGGCTTTAAAGTGTACAGAAGTGGGCCAGATAGCCCTGGATCTGAACTAAGGGAACAGACTGATGAGGTATGACATTAAATGGGCATGTGAATAATGGTTGACCATTTCTACAAAGTACTTTCACTGGTCAGAAATGATGAAAGAAAGACAGTTATGACTCATGGAGCAAGATGGTATAATTTACAGTGAAGATTAGTTTAAAAGTATTTAATTAAGGCCCTCCCTGGTGGAGCAGCGGGTTAAAGCACTGCACAAAGAAGCTGAAACCACTTCCGCATGAGTTTGATTCCCGCCTGCCCCAGAAGTGACCACATGGTGTGGCAGACCTCTCCTGACCCGTCCGCTGCTCCCCTCAGCAGTGTACTTCGTCGATCTGTCTGTTCTGCTCCCCACTCTGTCTGGTGAAGGCTTTTGCCACCCCTGAGTCTCTGGCCTGTACCCCAGTTCTGTATGTGCAAATAAATAAATCTTTAAAAAAATTTTTTAAAAAGTATTTAATTAAGCTTAGTTAATTTAAAAATATGTTTATGGAAAATGATTTATAGGATTAAAAGGTAAATGGCAAATGTTTTGTTGTGAAGAGATGGCTTACGACAAAAATCTAAAAGAGAGCTAAGTATGAATTTTCTGTAGAGAAAAAGATAAAGTTTCTCTTGAGAAGCTGTCTTATTTAATATTTTCAATTTAAAATATAAAGTAAAAAGAGGACAGTAAGTATACATTTTTAAATTTGAATCTGTATTACTTTAAGTAAATCGAATAGTCTTTTCAATTGTTACAGATGCTAAAATATTTATTTGTGTGGGCAGAAAAATAACAGAAGACTTTCTTCTTTACTTTTACCAAGCCAGTTTTACTTCTTTCAATTGTTAGCAAACAATGTATGTATGTAGTCTAAAAGATACAAAGGTCCTAAGAAACTTATAACAGTACCTGATTCAAACATTATTTTCTCCTTGATCCTTTGTAAGAGGCAGCCATCTTCTCCACATCTTTTTCCT
The DNA here is from genome assembly GCF_000260355.1 of Condylura cristata. Classification (NCBI taxonomy): domain Eukaryota; kingdom Metazoa; phylum Chordata; class Mammalia; order Eulipotyphla; family Talpidae; genus Condylura; species Condylura cristata. Next base: position 17,180,853 of record NW_004567104.1, on the reverse strand, counting down.
CTTGTTACTTTGATATATTTAAATAACTATTCTGCTATTCTTTATTGATCAGTTTTAAACATTACCAGTATGTTAGACAATAATGTAGATTCAAATTTCTGTCTCTCAATACACACTACACTTTTCCTTAGTTTCTCTTACTGAAGAAGTTCTAACTCTTTGATAAAGCAATTGTCTGCTTGCATTTGGGTATTGATATACAAGTCTAATAAATGGACTTTAAGGAAAGTCCAGCTAATTATCAGAATTGTAGAATATTGATATACTGCTTGTAGACTGACCAAAAGATTTCTTTAGGGAAGACAGACTAAAGGTGGTATTGACATGATTGAAATTAAAAGCACATAAACTCAATGGATCAGATAGAAATCAACTTCTTCATTGCATTTTTAATTATAGGAAGTAAATTTTTCAATGATCATAAACGCTTTATTCTGAAAGTGCTCTTTTTATGGTAAAGTAGCCTAGTTAACATAGATACTTAGTTTGTATTTCTAGAGGAGACTTTCTGAATAGTTGGGATAGATCTATACATGTTAAGAATTACTAAGAATGAATAATTAGCCAGAAAGAGAAGCACTAAGATAATCCTACAGTTTGGGGTGAGACTGAAGTTTCCCACTAAATCTCAGAGGCCAACACAGAGTGTACTTAGGAGATACTGAGGAGATTCATGCACCATTGGACAGAAGGAGGGTGGAGAGAAATCCATGGCGTCTAGAGTTTTGGGGCAAAAAGCCAAATATCAGGGTTGCTTGACCCAGCAAGAGAGCAGAAAAGGAAGGAATATGCCATTGATCCAGATGAGATTCATAGTAGAGGAGTTGGGGTGAGCCACAAAGAACAGGACCTAACAAAAAGGACAGACAGGGAGTATATAGGAAATGTTTGTATTGTTCACTTAATTTTGCTGTTACCTAGAACTGTTCTGGAAAATAAGTTCTATGCAAGCAAGGAGAAAGGAACAAATACATGAAAATGAGGTACTCGTACTCATATTAACATATAGTAAAATGTTTCCTCTACTCCTTCAATTCTAAATTTGTGTATTGAATATGTAACTTTAGATACATTTATACTTACTAAGATTTTAGGCACAGATTCATCATTAAGTCATTGAGATGAAATTATATAAAAACACTCAAACGGGCCCTCCCTGGTGGCGCAGCGGGTTAAAGCACTGCACTAAGAAGCTTAAGCCACTTCCGCAAGAGTTCAATTCCCTCCTGCCCCAGAGGAGTTCCACATGGTGCGGCAGACCTCTTCTGACCCGCCCGCTGCTCCCCTCAGCAGTGTACTTAGTAGATCTGCCTGTTCTGCTCCCCACTCTGTCTCTGGTGAAGCCTCTTACCGCCCCTGAGCCTCTGGCCTGTACCCCAGTTCTGTATGCACAAATAAATAAATCTTAAAAAAAAAAAACAAACCACACACACACAAACAAGATCTTTACCACTCTTTATTGCTGACTAACAACATGAAAAAACAAAAAGTACTGTTTTTTTTTCTATGAAATCAGTCCATGCATTGTCATGTGAATTTGTTACTATTATATTTCAATTGTAACAGTATAATGTCAATTTATTTAAACAAGTTTTATGCATCATTTTGGGAAAAGGGAATAATTTTTTTAACTAAAGCAACGTTGGTTTACAATGCTATATATGACTCAGAGATATAACACTATATGGTATTTGTCTTTATACTTTTGATTTATTTTGTTTAACATATCCTCCAGTTCCATCCATGTTGTTGCAAATGGCAAGATCTAATCTTTTTTTTAATAGCTGAATAGTATTTCATTGTATATATAAGACATATACTCCTAATACATTCATCTGTCTTTGGGCATCTACATTGTTACCATATTTAACTATTGATAATAGTGCTGCAATGAACATCAGGATATATATCTCCTTTTAATTTGATTTTGTATTTTTTCAGGCAGATAAGTGGAATTCCTGGAACATAATGGTAGATCTATTTTTAATAGTCAGAAATCTCCATATTATTTTCCATAGGGACTAGATCAGTCTGAATTTCTACCAACAGCATAAAAGTATTCCTTTTTTTCCTACATCCTTGCCAACACTTGTTTCTAGCCTATTTGATATGGGTCTTTCTCTCAGGTATGAGATTTTATCTCATGGCTTTTATCTTTTATTTGCATTCTCCTGGTGATAAATGCTAAATTTTTTTTCATATACCTTTTCTTCATGTATGTTTCCTTTGGAGATTCATGTCTCCAAAGATGACATACATGAAAGATAGAGATCATATGTGTTCAATAACTATTGTGAAAGCATTTAATATGATTCAGCTTACATTTATGATAGATTAAAATCCTTCAAAAATGGGGATATATGAAACATTCCTCAACATAATAGAGGTCATATATGAAAAATCCACAGCTATTATTCTCAGTGGTGAAAAATTGAAAGCTTTTCCACCAAGACCTGGTATAAGACATTCACTTTCACCACCATTATTTAACATAGTATTAGCAGTCCCAGCTGGAACAACCAGACAAGAGAAAGATTTAAAATGAATCCAAATTGGAAAAGAACAAGTAAAACTGTCACTCTTTGCAAGCAAAATGATGATATACATAGAAAACCCTAAAAAGTGCACTAAAATTGAAACAATAAATCAGTACAACAAACTAAAGGGTTACAAAATATTTATAAAAATCAATTGCATTCCTATATGCAAATAATGAGACAGAAAAGAAACAAAGAAGATGATTCCATTTATAGTTGTGCCAAAATGAATTAAATACCTCAGAGTAACTTAACTAAGGAAATAAAGGATCTGTGCATTGAAAAATTTGATATAACTTAGAGAGAAGACACAAAGAAATGAGAAGATATTCCTTGTTCATGGATTAGAAGAATTGATATTCCTAAAATGGTCATCCTACCCAAAATTACATAGATCCCATGCAATCCTCATCAAACTTTTAATGACATTTTTCAATGCAATAGAACAAATATTACTGAAATTTGTAGAGAACCATAAAGATCCTGATGAAAAAGGAAGAATGGAGGTTTGTACTCCTGAATTCAATGTGTACTACCGAGCTATGATAATCAAGAGTATGATACTAGGATAGAAGTAGACATAGAATTCACAGTGCAGAAATAAACCCACACTGAACATGGACAAATGGTGTATACAGTGGGGAAAGAAAAGTGTCTTCCACAGTGCTGTGAAAACTGGACTGCCATATACAAAAGAATGGAAGAAAACCTCCACAATCTCATACCTAATACAAAAATTAACTCAAAAGTTCATGAAAACTTGGTTATAAGACCTGAAGTCATAAAATACATGAAAAGAAAATAGGCAAACACTCCACAACACAGGCCTCAATGATGTCTTTTTGGATCCCACTCCAAGGGGAAGAGAAACAAAACAGAATATAAGCAGTCATGATATCAAGCTAAGAAGCTTCTGCACAATGAAAAACACTATCATTAAAACAAAAGATGCCCTACTAAATGGGGGAAATAGATGTGTGCCTTATGTCTGACACGAGGCTTATGTTCAAGATCTGCAAAGGACTCATACTACTCAATGAAAAGAAAACAAACCAACCAATGGGCACACTAAAAAGATCATTTTTAAATTGTTACTAAAATATATTATTTTCTAGAGCTTTGGAAAATAAGGGTGATCAGGCATCAGGGATATCATCTTTGAAAAATACCACAGACCTATAAAATAAAGAGGAGAATTCTAAATATGAAAAGAGGTTTAAGACTAGAATAAGGAAACCAGGACCCATTTCTCTATAGTCATTTCATTTTCATGTAATCAGAATTGTAAACTTTAGTGAGTTAGATATACCATACCTTTCTGTATCAACTGGAAGTAAGCTAGAAGAACTGTGTGCTTTCCTCCTTGTAGATTAAAAAAAAAATAGCTCATATATTCTTGTTTATATACCCCAGCATTGAATTTACAGTTGTTCTAAATACCATGCAGTCCAGTAGAGCAGATATCTAAACTTGTTTCTTAGCAGTCTTTAAAAATATACAACCCTCAAAGATTTTGACACATTTTCATTTTATTTTTTGAAATGCCAATGGAAGTCATGCATTGCTATTGATAATGAATTGACTTTAGTATCTATATAAAAAATAGCTTTTCTAAAGTTAGAGAGGAATTTCAAAAGATTTGAGTCAGGCTTAAAAAAAAATCCCTCACCACAAGTTACCCCTAAGAATGGAAAAAAATAACACTATTGTTTTTCTCCCAAATAGTCATCTTTTTTTTTCTTAATACAAAAGAACCATTCTTCTGTAAAAATGTGACCTTTATAGGATTATAAATGTCAAAATATGGTCTTTTTAATTCTCTACTTTTGACAGGCAAATATCTAATTTATTTTCTAATGTCAGCTTTTTTACTCTTGTGTTCCTAACTCTTAGCCCAGTGCTTGACACATAAGCCCTCCATAATGCTAGTTGAATTTAAATGAATTCTTTGAAAAAGTTCAGTTCTTTGGATTATAGTTATTATCTCTATCATTACCATCACATTGGCACCATCAGACACTTATTAAGAACCCTTTGTTAATATGGAAGTCTTTTCAGTCAGTGAGACTACACACCACTATAAGAAAGGTAGTCTCACAACTCAAAAGTCTGAACTGAAAAACAAAATCAGATTAATCAATGAAAATGGGCATGCAATTATAGCTCCAGCAGCAGAACGTGTTTTGTTTTTGTGTACCTTCAGTATTCAGGTGCCTGCAGTTTGATCTCTAATATGTAAAGTAGGTTGCTCCAGAAGTAGATATCAAGGCAAAAATTCTGCAAAGAAAGGGATAAAAATATGAGATAGGTAAGGAAAGAAAACTGGTCTAGGGTACATTAGCTTGCTGACAGAGGGCAACATTTTCAAGTTATTACTGCAAGCAGCTTGGAATTCTGGACGTCAGTGTGAAAACCTCAGTATTATCTAACCTGTGGATAAGGAAGTTGGAGCATATATATCCATCTCCATGAGTCATTGGTTGAGTCTGTTCCCAGGTAAAGTCAGCTCGCTTCCACTTCCACTCTGCCAGTCAGAAACTGGAGTACAGCCTCCAGATAAAGCCCTTAGACACAGAAAAGCAGAATGATACATTTCAGAAGTGGTGCCAGTGAGAAACTAAATGGTAAACACAAGGAGAAAGAGTAAGGCTGTGACTACCTGAGTCAAACATTATTCTCTAGAAAAGAATACCAGTGCCCTGAAAGACAGTTTATTCCCAGTTTTAGGGCAAACATTTTTCATAGTTCTGAAAGAAATATTGTTTCCAGAGAACAAGAACATTTTTTAAAATATTTTTTATTTAGTTTATATTGGTTTACACTGCTGCATAGAAGTGCAGGATCCCCTTTCAGGCATTGTTGCCATAGCTCACCCACCACCAAAGAACTCATAGTCCACCACTATCGAACCTTTTGTTCTTTCCTTAGGAAGGATATTTTCAAAGACATTGGGGCAGTTCTAAGTTATAATATAGTAATAAGCGTAATAATAGCATTATAAGTTGTACATATGTAAGCACTAAAATAGCAGTGATGATAGTTGTGACTAACTGTAGTAAGTGGAGTCCATGTAAGGTCATGTGTTCTAAGTAATATGAAGTGTTTAAACCACATTTGTAACCAAAAAAGGAGTCAATGGAATAAGGCATATTACAGCATATTGATTTTAAATAGTGGAAATACTGATATATTTGTATGAATGACTTCTATTAAAAATCTGTTTATTGAAGCATAGATATTTCCATCCAAACACAGGAAAGTGTGAGTAATTAAGGAAGCACAGAGGACAGTGGTGGTGGACTCTGGGTGATTTGGTGGTGGGTGCACCACAGTGGTAATATCTGATACGGTATTATATTACCTCAAATAACTATAAATTAAAATATCTAATTAATTAAATTAAAACACTAAATATTGGCTACATATAAAAAACATTTGTTGCTCATAATGTTAAGGTCCGAAATCACCCACGACAAAGGATAGCACGGGCCAGAGATGCACAAGCAAGCGGAGTTTATTAAGCCAGCTAGCAGGCATACAGGCCACACAAGGAGAGCAAGACCCCGACCATAGGAATGTTAGGGAATATATAGGCCTCTTTGGCCGTTACATGCGTCATAGCCCGCGTAAATTCAAAGCCGGCACAAATTTAACTTAGCAAATGAATTCAAAGATTAACGAGTGTCACAGTTGTCACAGTTCTCCTCACAGTTCAACCACACAGGGGCGTGTTTCCAGGAATAGATGTCTCAGTCGTGAGTCAGGAACTGATATCAGGATCCAGTTTCGTCCGGTTTCAGGAGCTAACACTAGGATGTGGTATCTGCCTGCACATCTGTCTGGACCTAGGGAGGGGTCACACAGACTCAAAGGAAGGCGGAGGGATGGCGGAGGGCAGAATTACTGGTCAGGCCCAACATTTATACTAGCTCTGTACCTCAATATGCAATAAACTCTCATGGCAAGGCTGGTTGTTGGAATGTTTTTAGTTCATGTTTTACAATTTAAAAAAAAATCTGTAAAAAACTTAAAATTAAAAATGTGGTAAGTACACTGAAGACTGGGCAGTACTGGTGGCACCTAATAGGCAGTCAGGAAGGTGTTCAGCTGTGAACTAGCAGTAGTCATCACACACAATAGCACAGTGGATGGAGGCTAACAAAGCCTTTATGATGATAAAGTGGCCCCTTGAGCTGAAGAAGAGAACTAGTGGCTCAGGCTTATACAGTCCAGTCCCCATACATTCTGTATGCATCTATGAACTAAAACAATACTGATAACTTATTAAACAACTCAAAACCATAGGGCAAAACAATGAATTATAATAAATCCTGACAAGTAAGGACTTAAAAGTATATCTTATAATATAGCTATCTAGAGAAATACATGTTGCTGTACCTTAAATGCAACATTTTAAAAAATGTATTTATTTATACATACAGAACTGGGGTACAGGCCAGAGGTGCAGGGGGTGAGAGGATTCATCAGAGACAGAGTGGGGATCAGAACAGGCAGATCGACAAAGTACACTGCTGAGGGGAGCAGCAGGGGAGACAGGAGTGGTCGGCTGTGTTGTGCTTTAATTTGTTGCACCACCAGGGAGGGCCCAAGTGCATCATTTTGACTATAGAAATTGAAGTACAAAGAAATCTTATCCTACAGTAAATACTTTTATGGTTAATAATAATATCAACAATGTTATTTTTAATATGTGCAAATACATATGTATATAAGAAAAAGCAAATAATCATATTAATGTTGTTAGGAATTCAGATTTTCAGATAGAGAATTAATGATGTTAAGTAAAAACTCTGTGACTTTAAATTTCAGTTGGAAATATTAACCAGAACTTATGACTTTTTTGTCCTCATATAAAAGACAGATATTTCCCAACTGTGTCCACTTAGAAGGCATTGAATGTTGACAACCTAGGGTCCACAAGTATGTGGAATACTACACTGGAATATTGAAATTTCCTTACTTAAGGACTAGGGCTCTTTTGGGGAGATAGTTGATTCCAGGTATATGGCAAATAATGTTTGCAATGAACATAATTATTGTACGTCATAATTAAAAAGAAAAAAACCAGTGATGGAGTCATGTCAAAGAAAACAGGAACTAATATAAAGATACTTTCTGGCCAAAGCTAGGACTGTAATTCATTAGTTCATATTACATGTTAAGTGTGTCTATTGATACTTAAGGAACAGAAGGAGATAGAGAAGGGTAATGGTAGAGAAGAAGGAGAAAAATGGTATTTAAGAGTAGGAAGAGGAGGGATAATGAGAAATAAAATTCTTTAGAAACTCTTGAATGTTGCTAGGATACAGCTTATTACTTTCAATATTGACAATTAAAAAGGAAGAATTATACACTTGTCTTGCCTTTCTTGAAAAATTCTATTTCACTTTTTTGCCACACAGACCTGTAAATAAAGGAATTCAAAAGATTTTTGCTAATTAACCCAGAAGAATAAAAAAAAATTATAGAATCATAATATTGCAAACAGTAATGAAAGAACTTATTTAGGCAATTCTCATTATTGGCTGTTAGAATTACTATGTGAAATGTTAATGGACAACATTACGATGAAGGGAATCAAACTGGTCAATCTCTTAAGCCACTGATTAATCTCCACTCCATGAAGTGAGATAATTGCTATGGATGCCTTGGTTGTAGGTATCTGTGGTGTCATTCACTTGAGGAGGTGTGATCCTGTGCCTCTGAATCGCATACAGTGCTGTAAACCCATGCTTCCTTGATAATGAATTAATTAAAAAATGTGAGATAATCTATGTGCCTTCTTATGTGCTACAATGTTAAGAAACATCACCTCCTAAGTAGCATTCTTAAGCTTATCCGCAAATACTGAAATTGAATCAAATGAAGACTATTATTTTTAAATTTTTTAAATTTAATTTATTTATTTTCTTACATTGTTGTTAATTTTGGGAGCAGTATTTGGTTTCTCCCCTTAGGTGTGGAGCACTTAACACTAATTTTTTATTAATAGGAAATAACTGAAAGGAAGGAAACAGTAAGTTCTAGGACATCACAAAGAAGCAATTAACCATATATATGCTGCTTATATTCTAAAGGGAAGCTCAGTAGTTTCTTTAAGTCAGAAGACTGAAAATTGAGAAATTTTAAAACTACTATTCCTAGTAATGGAATTTAAAAATAATTGAGAAGAACTACCAAGTACAATGAGAAAGTATAAAAACAAGGTGAAGAAATGATGTAAATCCCAGGTGTTTCTATTCTAAAATAAGTTTAATTTTATACTTAGAAACATATTGCACAATTATTGCATACATCAGTATAAGTTTTGTCTAATGTTCAAGGATTTGAATTAGTATTTTAAAGTTTTTACATAAGGAGAGAAATATTCTCTATGATGTAAAATTAGGCATGTTGATTTTCATTTTACTGATGAGTTCTTTTCCAGAGAATTACATGTATTTTTCAGAGGTGCCATACCTCCATTGGCTGAGAAGAAATAGGCATCATGATACTATATTCTTGCAACTATTGATATAATTGATTTGGTTGTTCAGAGTTTGTTTTAAAATACATGAGGTGGTATGCTTGTCCTGAAGAATATCATCTTTAGAGAACAATTCCATTTGCATTATGCACCACTTAATGTATGGATAATTATGACAATGACAATGATGAAGAGAGATGTCATTGAACCATTTTGCTAGATAGTGTATCTTACATTTTGAAACTGCAGGACTAAATGGATGCATATTTAGTATATTAACGTGAAAAATGCTGATGTTGTCCAGGGTTATGTCTTTTCTGAAAGAACTCTGTCACATATTTAAGATCTTTTAAGCACAATCCTAAATAATGTATACTTATAATTATTGCATTATACATTCAGGAATACTGAAGATTGATTATGAATGTTCCCTCCACTTTGCACCAATAGATACCAACTTAATGCTGCCTGTTCCAGAAGAGAATGATGTCATCTTAATGATCATATATTTTTTTAAGATTTATTTACTTATGCATACAGAACTGGGGTACAGGCCAGAGGTGCAGGGGTGGTAAGAGGATTCACCAGAAGCAGAGCCAGGAGCAGAATAGGCAGATGGAGGAAGTACACTGCTGAGGGGAGCAATGGGTGAGACAGGAGAGGTCTACAGGAGAGGTCTGCTGTACCATGTGGGTCAACTCCCTGGCCAGGGATCTAGCCGGCACTGAAGGGGCACTTGAAGCAGCTGCAGCCAACTTTGCAGCACTGCTGCCTTAACCCATTGCATCACCAGGGAGGGTCCTTAATTATCATATCTATAGTATCTTCTTATTTCCCTGAGAACTTCAGCCTCTGGCAAAGATGTCACTACTAAAATTACTGTGACAGGTTTCCCTTAGAAGCAAGTGGTTATCTATGTTTTGGCTTCAAAAGTAGGTTGCCCTTATTATGCAGGGGTGGGGAGGGGGAATAAGATAAATTCCAAGGAAAAAGACAACATATGATGTCACTCATCTGTGGAATATAAAGAAAAGCAAAAACAATCAAACGAATGCTTAACAGAAACAAAAACAAACCCTTAGATTATTATGACAGAATGATGGTTACCAGGGGAAAAAAGGGAGAGGGAATGAGTAGAGGGAGGAGAGTGGTTAATTGTGATGGACATTTGGAGGTGAGCTCAAAGAGAAAATGTACTCCTGCAATCTGTAAATTAACCCCAATTAAAAACAAGAAAAGTTACTCTTTGAGCCTAGGGCATATTGATACATTTAAATCCATAAAAGTCTTGTGCAAAAGTATGAAGTAGAAGTTGATTCATGTTCTCCTCCCTACTATTTGCATCTCCTCTTACCCTTGAAGGGTGCCTGTGTTCATGTGCTCTTCTTCCATTTTCTCCCTCGCAAAATCTGTTGTCTGGAAATTACTGATAGCTGCCATATTTTACTGGAAACATGACTCTATTTCCTACTGATTTTCACACTCTGGATTCTAGTTTTTGAAGTTTGTGTTTACTCCAGATGTCTGGTGCAAGTATGGCAAGACTGTCAATTAAACCCTGTTTCATATGTTTGCTGTATAATTGTAGAAAATAAAGGGAGCTGTTTATATGTCACATATTTCTGGATAAACTACTTTATTTTCTGCTTTATAAATTAAAGAAGATATGTTATTAAGTAATAATTAGTCTGCCAGATTGATTTCTGTCATAAGGATCAGGTTCATCTCAGAATACCATAGTTCTTTCTGTGTTGCTATCAATTCTTTTCAAATAATTTCTGATACTAAAGGTAAAATCAATATATTCCTAATTAGGCAATTAGGAAAATAAAATTTCTAGAACTCAAGATATGTGAGAAACATTTAAAGGGTTGAATTCTAAACAAGGACCCTTACATTTTCATTTTGTACTGGACTCTTCAAATTAATGTAGTTAGAACAACCAAGAGTAATCACTAGAACTGCACTTACACAGTAATTGTCTTTGCTGGTGTTATCAATATATATGAATGGATTTTTATATATTGCACATACTCGCGTTTGGTTTCTTTCATTCAATAATATATTTGTGACATTCTTCCCTTATTATTATAGAACTCTAAGTTTCAATCTTTCATATATATATAAGAAAAACCTTTTAAAATGAAGATTCCTAGGTTCCACACCCAGAGTCTCAGTCTCAGTAGGACTGGTGTGGTTATCAAAGAGTTAGCTTTCTAACAAGTCTGTAGAAGTGATGTTGATGATGTAGGTTTGGGTCTTTGCAGGTGATAGCCCTTGTCCCAAAGAACAGGTGGTCTAAGTAAGGAAACAGCAAAGAAATCAAATAACTCTAATGCAAGCATAAGTGCTAATCAAAGGAGGATGCACATGGTCCTTTGGGAAAAAAAGAAAAGGGAGAAATAAACATCAAGATCATGAAGATGGTGGGAAAACATGCCAGCTAAAATAGCCATTGAGCTAAATTTAGAGATGTTGTGTTAGCTATGAGGTGAAAGGTAATTATAGCAAAGAGAATAGTTTGGATGATTATTAGTAAGTCACATTGCAGGGAATTGTAGCACTTAACATTTGTCAGCAAAGGAACATGAATGAAATTGCAGAAATAGCTAGAAAAAAAAGAAAAGATTTTATCTTAGTAGATTGAAAATCCAGCAGCAGGTAAATTAATGTGTCAAATCAAAACTTACATCAAGCTAGTGGAGGCTATTTGTCTTACTTAAAACCTATATCACAAAACCCAAATTATTTACATTATAAAAGGTTATCATAAAACTTTTCCTCTGTTATGTTCAAAACACAATTATTTACTCCTCCGAATGAAGAGTATTACTTTTAAATGAGGTTTTTACTTTAATGAAACAAACAATATAACTGCATAAGGAATTAATAATACTAACATTTGTTATTATTAAGAATTGCCTCATTTAATACTACCTAATTAATAGCCTATGAAGTATGTATTATTCTTATCGCTGTTTAACAGATGAGAAGATGAAATATAGAAGCTTAAGTAATTTGATTAAAGACCACTCAGTTAATAAATGACAGATCTGGAACTCAGGCTAATTCCAAGGTGATGCCCTTAAGCACCAGGTTTCTTCTCTTTGATTTTTCATGTGAAGGATGGCAAACTAGAGTTGTGATTTAGAGCCTTAAAATAGTCATTAAGGAGAATTTATCACAGTTCAGTCTTTGGACAAATTTTTACTTACCTTCATAGATCCAACAGTCTGGTAGGCAAGACATGCATAAACACAAGTGGTAGAATAAATTATTGCAGGGAACAGTTGGGCACAAGTGAGTCAGAGAGCCATTCTACCTGATGAAAGAATAGAATTAAGTGAGATGATGAGTCTCAAATTGTGTTCTCCAATTCATGTACATATTTAGCAAACAAGGGGGGGAATTCTTGTAGGCAGGTGAAATATTTTGAGCAAAAGCATTGTATCTCCTCAGAACTTGAAAGTAGTTCCGCCTGGTTGAGGCATGGGATTAAATACTGAGAAAAACAAGGTGGAAAAGTTCAGTGAGTTTACCTCATAAGGCCTGTTTTGTAACCATCCTAGGCTGGGTAGTTTTATAACCGGGTAGTCCCTAGGAAAAGGAGAGGTTCCAGGTTCTCTACCCCACCCAAAGGAAGGTGGAGCTGAGCAGTGAAGAATCTGAGAGGAGATTGAAGGAGAGGGAAGCAGGATGGGGAGCCAGAAGGAGACCTGAGGAAGGCACATGGAACAGAGGGACTTGTGAAGAATCGGCTCTTGTTTCTTGGTCCTGGACTGGTTGAAACAGAAGTGGGTGAGAGACTCGTGGGGAGGTTACCAATGGCAGCTTTTATCTTGATTTTGATTTTGTTCTTTTTCTCTCAGACTTGTTCTAGACATTGTTGACCCTTTTCTATGGGTCCTGGCCAGAAGATGCTTTAGACTTGTGTTTGGCTTTCAGGCCTTGCTTTGACCCTTTTCTAGGGGACCCCACCAGAAGGTGCTTTATACTTGTGTTGGGCTTTCAGGCCTTGCTTTGGACAAATCCCGCTGGGTGAACTTTTACCCATGAGGGGTTGGATAACTTTGGGTTTTAGATTTAGAAACTACAATCTTTGTCCTTTTTTTGTATTGCAAATGAATTGTATTAAAGTTCCTTTCCATTAAAGGTCATATATGTTTTGTCTTGGTGCTGCAGATGGTAGAACTTAGTTGGGAGTCCTGTGGTTCCCTTAATCCCTATCCTAACAGTTTCACTATTGGTTCTAGCAGTTTGAAAGAGAATTAATCATTGGTGAATTTTCACAGGTTTTAATGGTAAGCAGGGAAACAAACCAACAGAGAGACAGCAACTTGAGCCTCCTGCAAACCTTCCATATGCACTTTTCTCTGGGCTTTCTCTGGCATTCTTGCATCTCTTGACCTCTCCTAGCCACACTGCTCCTCTTGTAGTTATGCTTGTGCAGCCATACTGTCTCTGAGTAACACTGCCCTTATATATAACCCTGACCACTATGTGCAGGTGTGCACATCTGTACATGTGCACATACACATTGCTGAGATGTCCACAGTCAGGCACATGTGCCATGCATGCATGAGCCCTCTTTGTTAGCAAGACCAAGGTCACAGTTAATAGCCATAGAGTCAATGGCGAAAAGCCTGAACATTTATCCTACAGGCCCACATGTTACATGAAGTCATAGGGACTTAACGCTAAAGAAGAAAAGATTAACCAGGGCATTACGTGATCAGACTTGCCTTTTAAAAGATCACTAGGAAGGCAAGGTGAAGAGGGATTGGAAAAAAGCAGAGAGAGCATTAAGAATTATATCACAATTTAAATCCTTAGTATTCAGTCAATAGAAATATTTTCCCAAAGTGCTCATAAGTGATTAATCTTTTATTAGTTATCTATTATTAGTTAAACACTCTTAGGCTTACTCTGTATTAATCTATGTCTACCACATTTATTATCTACACAAAACCAAAAATAATAATCACTCTATTTCAGTCTTTCACTTAAAATCCCAATGTCATCAGATAAAAAAAAAAAAACAGCAGAAAAGAGCTACAAAAATATTGCAAAATTACACTTAAAATAAATTGAAAACAATTTATTTCAAACCATTTAATTTGCTCTCTACTAGAGAACTTCTAAAGATTTAAATATAATATTTAGTCAAGAATATTATATCTAAGAATCAGATTAATGATGAATCATTAATTACAGGCAATTACATATGTCCATTACTAGAAGTTGACCATCTTGTGAGTAGGGTTTCAGAAATTTCAGATATATTAACACTAATTGTAACAATGGTAATAATGATGATACTGGTAATTAAAATATCACTAAGTTTTATCATGTATCTATTTTAATTCATACCTTCTATAAAACAGACAGATAGCTTTTTGCCCATTTGTAGGCTTTAGAGGCTTAAATAATTTATCCAAGATCATAAGTGGCAGAGAAAACAATTAAATATACAATCAATGTGATCTAGAAGTTCATGTTCTTAACTATTAAGCTTATTTTTATAATCAATCTATTTCTCCCTTAGATGTCACATGGTAAAAAGTCAACATTTAGTATCTGTATTTAAATACATGTGAATAGTTTTGTAGGCCCTAGAGAATAAATTTTCTCTTATAGTTAATAATACATGGGGAAAAAAAGAATACATAGAAATGGGAGTGTGTTATAAACATAATGATAGACTATACATAAATATATGATTATGAATTTGAAAATCTAAAAACTAAATAAGTAGATAAAATGATAGAATATGCATACAATATGGTTATGATTTTGAAAATCTAAAAACTGAAGCAGATAAAATGTGTAGTTTAAGGGGCTGATTTTCAGAAAATGGCAAAATTAAACCTAAAAGAAAAATTCCATGGGAAGACAAAATTTTAAGTAGAGCACAAGGGAAGAAATGAGGAAGATTTGTTTGTGGTAGGAATGTTCAAATGCCTCAGGCATATTTCACTGTTAGGATGACTGTTTCTCATTCACCCTTAAAACTGAAATTATTCCTGGCACTTTGGACTTCTGTATTTTTTAAGCAACAGCTTTTAAAAGTTGAAGTCATGTGAGATTAAATTTAATCTCCCTATATTAGTCAGGATATGCTAACTGCTCTAGCAAATAATCTCTATTTCACTGTTAAAAAGAACCAAAGTTTAATTCTTGTTCATCTTACTATACATGGGCATGAGGGAGTGAGTGTATTCTGTGTAGTTTGACAGAAATCCAGGCTCATTCTTTTAGTATTTCACTATGCCCAACAGCTGTGTCCTCCCCATCAAGTCAGTCAACAGTTTAAGAAAGAGAATGAAGATGTTCATATGAAGTGAGGGTTTAGTGGCCAAGTTAGGTAGTATGCATCAGTTTTGCCCACCTTCCACTGTCCAAACTCAGTCCCATTGCCCGTCCATCTAATTGGAAGGAGTTCTGATGGTATCTCAGTAAAGTGCTAAAGAATGATAAAGATCAGTGAATAATTAATTGGTCACTACCATAGTCCTCAGCTGTACTTTAATTCCTAAGAGATATAAGTAATGCTTTATAGTTATTTGTATGCTTGATAATTCCTGACAGGATTTCTAAAATGTAGTGGACTCACAGCTAATTATTAAATAAATGTAAGAATGCTGTAGCTTACTCCTAAGTCAGGACCATTGAAAGACTTGCATGGACCCCAGGCATTCTAATTTTAAAAGTCTAAAGTGAGTCATATTAAAATATCAGCATATACTCACATATCAGAGTCAATATAATTTTACCAATAAGATTTGGAAAAATATTAAAAATCTGATTTTGAAATTATTTGACTGCTGGGAAATGACAAAAATGATCAGAAAAGGAATTTATTGCATGGAAGAAGAAAAGAGTACAAAGTTGATATGTAAATAAAATACTTCAGGAAATTCTAGTAAAAGTATAAGGTTGGAAATATATTTTAACACACAAAATAAGGGGAAGGAAACTGATAGCTGAGGTGTTCTTGCTGTCAGGAGAAAAGTGAGCCAAGAACACAGTGCATTTAGATGAAACAGAGAAGAGAGTCTAACTCAGCTATCTAATCACACCACTGGTTACCTTAGCATATGAACTCTAAGTCATGGTATAGTGAAAAATAAATAGAGATGGAATCATACATGAACTCCATCCTCCCAATTTGGAGGAAAAATATTTTGGAGCATTTTATGCAATAAAGCAAAAAGGTAAGAATTTGAGATACTATGTAAGATATAATGTGGGGCTTATGTGCTTGGCAACTTCTGGACAACTTAAAGAGGTTGCATTTTCTACTGATTACCTAGAAGGAAGCTCTGGAGGGGGTGGTAGTAGACAATAAGTTTTGAGTTATTCACCTAAATAAGATCAGCTTCAGTTGCTTCACAATAATTATAAATACCAGGGAAATCTTAATTAAGAAATTCTAACAAATTGTTTTCAAATATGAAAATAATATTTATGAAATCTATGAATGAAGGTGACCTGTTATAGTTTATTTAGCTGTTTAATTAAATAATTATAGATTTAAAGTTTGTGCCCTTTTCATGCTTTAAAACCATATAATATTGCAGATCTCCAGTGTTTGGATAAGCCCTTGAAAAACTCAGAGATCCCAGGATCTGTGCCTGAATTATGTTTCTACTTGGTGCTTGGCAACTGAGTTTACAAAACATGGCTTGTGAAGAGAGGTACATTCCTTCTGTGTCCCTTCATGGATAGAAACCAAAGGTTTTCCTTCAGAGGGCTTTTTTTTTTTTTTTTGACAGATAAGTTAAATTCTACAAACAAATATTTGTATGTTTACAAATGTTTGTGTGTGTGTGTGTGTGCAAATAAATTTAAAAATAGATATATTCAACCTGGTTAGCTGGACCCTATACTGGTTTTTTCTCTTCTCAGTAGTCTTACCTCAAAGACTATATATTTAACAGCCAGTTATTTTTCCTGAACCAAGTTTTTATATTTATCATGCATATAAATATAATTATGTGTAGCTCCATTGTTCTCTCTGCTTTTATTACTTCATCATCTACTGTACAGTCCAACTTTTTCTTCTCATTTCTTCTCATTATCATCATCACCATCATTAATATGGAGTCATGCATATTTATTGTATTCTGTGACTTATAATCTTAAATTTGATTTTTATCTTGCTCCAGATATTATCAGTAAGAGAATTCTTTAGAATAAAGTACCTCATTCCATATTTTGAGCTGCTTATTATTTTCTGAGGTTCTGCATCCTTTAGTGTGGAAAAATATTTTGAAATAGATATTTGTGTTCTAGTTGTGTTCTTTGCGAGTTACTATTGCTTTGTTTCAACAAAGAAAGGTAGGAACTTCCCCTCTCCCACCTACTCTTCACTAAGATTTCCTATTCCAGTTCAAACTCTATAAGGTTCTTCCTTTATTTTCATATTCCATTGTATAGTCCTTCTACAGTGAGAACTGTTTTCCAACATCAATATAGTTGTTTAGCTCTACAAAACTTATTTTAAAAGTTTTAGAATTACTAGATTTCTATAAAAAACAAATCTTAATATTTCACATTATTCTCATCTTCGAGAGGCAGAGATTGTTTGCAGCATAGTTGACAAACATTTGCTAGGAATATTTATTAAGTACATATGGCATATTTATTGGGTACTGAGAAATAGATCTTATTCAGGATATTAAAATCTATTGGTATTGCTCAAAGACTTCATAAAGATTGTAGGAGATAAGTTTCTATGTCTCTGTTTAGAAAGTAAACTTTCTTATTTGACTTATGATCAGTGTATTTTCATGTTCATGTTTGAAAACATTTCTACCAAATTTGCTTTCTTTTCAGTGGTTAAATGTAAAAATAAAGCTTCTCACTTGAGAAGCCTTTGAATTAGGTTCAGCATCTGAGTGTGAAAATCCATTACTGGCAGGATTACAGTGCAAATTATTGTAAAACAATTTTTTTTTTTAAGATGGGTCTTAGAGCTGTGTGACTTTTCTAATTTGGATCCTTCAAATGAAAACCATATGAGCCATGATGAAGTTAAATATTTTTATTATGTGTTAAAAAACAATGGAGAAGAAACAAAGCAATTTAAACAATGGTGAGAACCTCTTACAAGGAAAATAAATGGAGTATCACTAAGTGATATCTGTCACATCCATTTCTTCTGTTGGTGCTCACAGGAATCCTGTGCCATCCCTTTCATACCATTGTTTCTGTTAAATTCTGAAGGCTCAGTTTATACAGTTTTTTGTACTTTTTATTGAATTTATTAACTTATATTTTTAGTTACACTGCTGTTCATTTTAAGACAGAATTTACTACTCCCATCCCCAATTTACCCACGCATCATCACCATAGTCCCTCACAGTTCTTTGGACTTTTACTCTGACTTTCAGAGAATATTCAAGGAAAGTTAAATAAATAAGCCAGAAAGAAAAAGAAAAATACCTGATGGTTTCACTCATAACAGGAGTGTTAGGGGTCAGGGAAAAAAAAAGAGAGAGAGACAAAGGTAGTAAAGTAAAAATGAAAACAGTGAACAACTATAAACCAGAGATGTTTTATGGGGGTGGAAGGGAGAATGGGATCAGAACTGGGGTGGGAAGAGTGCACTGGACTGTGGTGATGGCACATGGGTGAATTGGTGGTGGGAAGCCCATAGGGATTACAACTGAGATGGAAAAATGCACAAAATGAAGAATGACATTATATATATAAAATAAACTCATACCATTTGCAGTAAAATGGATGGAACTGGAAAAGATCATACTTAGTGAATGAAATAAGCCAGAAAGAAAAAGAAAAATACCAGAGGTCTTATTCATAGCAGGAGTATAAGAGATCAGGAAAAAAAAAA
>NW_004567104.1:17156603-17161418 GCF_000260355.1 Condylura cristata | reverse complement strand
TTGAATTAAAATAAAAGATAATACAAAAGGAGGCATTATAGTGACATAGAAGTATGAGTCTTAAAGCCAGAAAGGCCTCTCTCCATATCTCATCTCTGTCAGCTGTAAAGCCTAGATAAAGCTTGTCTGTATCTTCATTTTATTCTAAATGATGGTCCATTGGCAGGATATCTTTTAAAGATCTAAAAGTACATATAGTAATATTCCTCACTATACTTGGTACTTAGAGAATGTATGTGATTTTTAGCTATTATGTGGATTCTTTATCTTCTCTCTACTCACAGAAAATTATAAAGTATCTATTACTGTGTTCTATGGGTCATGGTAATATAAATTAGTTGTAAGATACAATCTCTGTCACATATGAAAAACATGACATGAATAAGAAAATCTGTACCTGGAATAAAGTCAATCACAGCAGCTGAAAAGACACCAGATCATAACACCTATAGTTTGACAGAATCCTCCAGAGGATTCAACATACCTGGGGTCCAACATGATTATAATATGGCATTCAAAAGATGAGAGGAGTCCATAAATTTCAGAAGAGGATGCAGTTCTTAGACTCAAACATATAAGCCCATTCCAGTCTTTCAACATATACCAAGTTGATAATCACTGTTCTAAGCCTTTGGACATTAAAACCTCTGGTAGAGATAGGGAAGTTGAGAACCTTGGATCTATAAAATTGGAGGCCCTCAGCAAGTTTTTCAGGAGATTTTGGAAGATAGAATACAGAGAAGAGCAGAGCCAAGATAGAGAGGAGGGGTTGAGTCCTAAAAGTTAACAGAATACTTTTTTTTTAAGATTTTTTTTTAAAGATTTATTTATGCATACAGAACTGGGGTACAGGCCAGAGGTACAGGGGCTGTGAGATAATTCACCAGAGACAGAGTGGGGAGCACAAAGGGCAGGTGAATAAAGTACACAGCTGAGGGGATCAGCGGGCAGGTCAGGAGAGGTCTGCTGTGCCATGTGGGTCACCTCCCAGGCAGGGATCGAACTCATGCTGAATTGGCTTTAGCTTCTTAGTTCTGTGCTTTAACTTACTGTGCCACCAGGGAGGGCCCAACAGAATTATTTTTTGTCAACACTTAGCTCAAGGCTAGAGGCAGAGATATGCTAAGAATAATTGCAAGATGAGATAATATAAAGAGTTAGATTATCAAATCAGGACTGAGAATCAGAGTTTTGGCCAGGAATAAGTTTTACCAATAATGCCAAGAATACAAATAATCATGAGATATAGGTGAAGCAGGAATAAATCTGGAATATTCCCTTGACTGGGTCTTTTTAATTTCTTTCTGCCACAGGGTGTTCTCTTAGTTAAGTTTAACATAAAATCTCCAATGAAATATGCAATCAGGTCACTTATGGAAGAAGATTTGTTTGGGTCATGAAATATTTTTATTTTACATTCAGATATTAAATAGGTTACATGAAATTTCTAAGAAGTCAGACTTATAAATTCATAGATTCCAGGTATGTTTATAATAAACAATCATATAATGAGTATATCATACTATAGAAGAGGACTGTCCTGCTATCAAATATTATTAGTTTGTGTGCTAAGTCATTATCCTTAGCATATTTCCAAGAATACTTGACTACATCTTGTTTTTTTCTTTCTTAGAGATGTCTCCTGCCAGTAAGAGAAAATGAATTTCAAATCTTCTATTTAACTACTTATTGCCCAGATGGTGAGATCCACAGAGCTGGAATTGAGCCCAATTTCCTCCTTCCTGAAATCTGGTTTACTTTTGTAGCTCGAGGATAGAACTAGCAGGTGGGAGGAATATATCACTGAGAAAAAAATTCAAGAAACTTCTGTGTTTTTCCCCATACTCAATTAGTGAATAAATATATTCCATATCATTAAAGGATAAAAATGAATAAAAAGGCATATAATAGAATTTTAAAAGTGCCTTTAGTCTATGGATAATGCTATCTAAGATGAGTTAAAGCAACCTAGACAATCTTTGTGACCTTTGTTGATTTTCCCCTCTTTTAATTTAACCCTTTCTTTCAATTTGTCTTATAATGATGGCAATATCTACTGCCCACCAATGGGTGAGGTTCTATCATTAAGTGAAGGCTCACTCAATTCAAAATCCAAAATAAAAGCACTGATGGTAAAAAGGAATTAACTAAAAATGGGGATATTAACAAATGCTTTCTATGTCTTGAATATATTTGATTTAATTTATCACTGACCTGTAGTCCTTAAGCTCTCTCCTAATAACATTCACACCAGTTGGAAATATTTTTCACAATGTTCATGACTTCTTATAAAATATTTAACTAATATCCAAATTAATTTAAATAGATTAATTTTCCTTCATATTTAAAACAGGTTTCTTGCCTGTTCAATCATTGCTTGTGATTAATAATTAAACAGTAACTAGAGTCTGTGATATACCTTTATAAAAAATGTACAAAAAGGAGGGAAAGTTATAGAAGAAAATTTTATTATATCACTAATGAGCAATTATTGCTATGAACGTGACTTTTCATGATCAGCATGCTAATTTCAGCTCTGTTAGTACCTGTAACAAGACACTGAGCAGAAGTTTTAAAGATGGGCCTAGGATATTTCGATTTGAAAATAACAAGGCAGAGGAAGTGTTCATGGAAGAACCTTACACCTTCTCTTAGTCTTTTGGCAAGTAAAGTGAGCAGTGAATTCTCCATTTCCTTGTAAAGTTTCATCCACTGTTGCCTTCAGGATTTATTTAAATAGTTCCATGCTTACATTTCTCTTACCAACTGAATTTTCAATTTCTCAAGAGCACTATCTGTATAAATGTTCAATACTTGCTTCTTGGTTTAATTTGCAATTCTGAAGTACTCTGGGAAAATATTTAAAAGTTCAGTCCCTTTTGGTATCCAGTCCCTGCTAATGCTCCTTTAAGATTCTCTGAAGATATAAATACAATTTATAACAGATAATTTGAATTTGCTACTGGTTGCTATTCATTATGTCCAGCTTCATTTTAAGACAGAATAGTTCAAATATAGCACTAAGCCTAAAGATAAAAAGAAAGAACATTACATACAATCAAAAGGGAATTAAGCTACAATCAAATAAAAATTCTTGAGGTAGCTTGAAATGATTTTAAGAGAAAGGATTGGATTGAAAATGTTTTAATCTTTTTATAGGATTTATTATTTTTTATTCATAATCTATTATTGTAAGTAGTTCCAAGAAAGTCTTCGGTTCTTAACTAATATAAATGTTATTGATTAAACTTCATTCAGTGAAACAGAGGTTACTTTAAGATTTCCAAATGAGGTTTTAAAGCAGATGATTCAGTCACATAGATATGCAATGTCTACATGCCCATCCCCCAGTGAAACCCCAAGACACCAAGGCTCTGGAGAGTTTCTCTGGTTGATCATGCATCAGGAATATTTTTACAATTGTCTATACAATTCTAATGGGAGAGGACAACTGGAATTTCATGTCTGCTTTCTCCCGCACTCTATCCTATGTATTATTAGTTTCTATCTCTATCTGAGTTATATAAACTTTTCTAGTAAATCATCAAACTTGAGGTTCATCTTTGGAACATTGACACATAAGGTGAATGAAAGTTCATAAACAGAAAAAAATTTCCAATAGAATTATGAGACACTAAGTGTAATAATAGTATATCAAGCATTTGCTAACTGTGTTATTCCAAACCAGATAAATTTTTCTATAATTTATCTGGTTTGGAATAAAAATCTGGAGTGAAAAATCACTTCGATTTCTAGAAGTCAACAGCAAGGTTTTATACAGCTCAATGAAGTAGAGAAGACAGAGGGTTCAAGAGAAAGAGAGCAAGCCCAAGTCAGAAGGGGTGGAGAGGGGAATAGGATCAAAACTGGGGAGGGAAGAGAGCACGGGACTATGGTGATGGCACATGGGCGAATTGGTGGTGGGAAATCCATGGGGATTACAACCAAGATGGAAAAATGTACAAAATGAAGAATGATGTTAAAAAAAATAATAATAAATACATTAAAATATATAGTTTAAATGGGAAAAAGAAAAGAATTAAGACTGGAAATGTGTGTGTGGGGGGGGCAAACTGTAGGACTTTAATACTGCTGTTGTTTACCATAGTACTAAAAGCTAAATTTTCAGTAAATTAAGCTAATCAAATTCTGGAAAGTTTCTGTCTGGAGAAGGTTCTCTATAGGTGGTCTCTATATGCCACTAAATTCTAATCATAAAGTGAAGTTTATAGCCAGAAAATGTCACTGTAATAATAACCTAGTGGGGTTCCACATGTACCCTCTTACAATGATGTCCACATCAAATTTGCACAATTTATAACTACAAAATTGAGATGCTTTCAGCCAGAAATTGTAAGCTGCACCTGTCCTCTGAGAGTCAAGCTATGTTCTTTTTGGATTGTCCTAGCGTCACAGTAATAAAGATTTTATAATCAGAATTTAGCTCACAATTTTGGTAATGATTCATGATGCAAAACTGTCTACAGCTCAGCTTCCCTGTAGCTTCACTAAAGGGAAACCTTTCAAACTCAAACAGCTGGTATCAGAAAGAGACATTGGTATTATTTTGTTGATATATGCTGAGTCCCCTAAATACATACTATTCTCTTTAGAATTCAGTTCTAGGAAATGGAGTAGGGCAGGATAGTATCTACAAGATAAAGGTGTCAAGTTTATACAAGCTTAGATAATAGGAAATCATGAAATGTCATGTAGGTACCAAAAATTATAACTGTGATGAGGCTACACCATGTATTTATTTTTATAATCAAATATTATAAACAACCAGTCCATTCCCTCCCTAGCCTTCCCCCC
>NW_004567104.1:17097756-17156503 GCF_000260355.1 Condylura cristata | reverse complement strand
CCCACACTCCCCCCTAGGTTCAATGCTGTGAACCTGGTCCATGTTTTGTTTCAAGAGTGTCTCTTATATCATGGGATTAGTTTGGTTCAAAGCAACATGTCAGACTTCCAGTCATAGTACTGTGCAAACCTATTTTCTCAAAGCTACATACTCCTTCACATGAAAAACAAAATTATCATCTACAATTGAAGTATATAAACACATTCTATTTCTCCTTAATTTGAACTTGCAATGTGACTAAATGGAACCATTTATTACTCCTGTTCTGTTTCTTATGTATTTCATATCTTAATGTCACCAGTTCTCACCCAGATTCCTAAATCAGAATATGAAATCATTTTATCTTTTTCAATTCTTTCATTAACTTAAAACCAATCATCAACTCCTATTTACTTAAAGTAGAAAACTTCACTGTCCTATCCACTTTCTTTCTATCCCTAATGTTATTCCTTATTTTAAGCCACAATTGTTTCTCAAGTGAATTATATATATATATATATATGCCCTTGGTTAGTTCCCCTATTTCTTGTCTTCTATTTCCTAATTCATTTTCTTTTTTTTATACTAATTTTTTAAATACCAAGCAGGAGATAAATGATCTTTTCGGCCACTTTCATTATCCGTGATGTCCTGTTCATGAGGAAGAGGTAGAACATAGAAAAGAACTTCTCCTCTCCTCAAGCAGCCCTATACTGGGGCGAAAAAAAAGTTTAACTGGAACATTTAGAGATGGAAAAGGGACCTCAGATACAGACATGTTAATTTTGAGGTGTCTGTTGGGGTGGGGTTATTGAGTAGCAAGTTGAATTTATGAACCTAATACTTGAAGCTGAAGGATGCCTATTCTTACTGTACACAAAATCATATATGTATATGTGTTTGTGTCTATAATCTTTGCATAGTATACACCTCAATTTTAGGAAATTTAATTTGTCAATTGTATTTCAACACTTCTGGTAAAAATGATGTTCCCCCAAAATGAAATGCATAAGGTAAAATTTAAGTCATGTGTATATATTAGCTAGTCATTAGGGCATTAGTGGTATTATAATCTATGAGGTTGAAGAGATCACATGGAGAGTGTGTGAGTGGAAAAAATAGTTGATTTAATGACTAAGACCTGAGGTCTTCCAATGTTCCAGTGAAGGATTGATGAAGAGAAAACTACAAAGACTATAAAGGTGTTTTGAGATTGGTGAAAGGAAAATCAGACTAGCATGGTGTCCTGGAAGTTAATTGAAGAATATATTTAAAGGAGGTAGAAAGATGGTCTCTGTGAAATGGTAACAAAGGTGAAGAAGATGAGGGCTGAGAACTAACCATTATATTTAATAACATGAAGTTTGTTTATACTGTGCAATTTCAGTGATGGTGAAGCCAGATATGAACAAACTATAGAAAAAAAATAGTGAAGAGTTATTGATAGTAGACATATAGGAAAGGAAGAGATTTTCTTTAAAAGGAAGAAGAAAAATGAGATAGTTGCTATAGGCAGAAATGAACTCAAAGTATATTTTTTAAATGAGAGATGCTTATATGCTGCTGTTCAAAAGAAAGTTGGTGACAAAATAGAATGAATGAAAAATCTTCCTTGAGTAGGCAAGATCTGGTACACAGGTGGAGGAGTTGGAGTTATCTAAGAATATGGATAGTTCTTCATAATTAACAGGAGAGAGGACAAAGTATATGGGCATAGATCTTGATAGATAAGTAGATATAGTGACAAGAGTTTGTGGAAACTTTTTTCCAACATCTTCAGTTTTCTCAGGCAAATAAAGAGCAAAATAATCAGTGAGTGCTGAAACTCTGAGAAGTTGTACTATCTTAAATTCATCACCCTTAGCACTTATCACTAGTATATTGTATATTTTTCCTACACATCATGTATTTTGTCTATTTCCACACTAGGAAGTAAACTGTCTGAGGGTTTTATGTCTGATTTACTTAGCGCTGTAACCCAAAAACATAGTACACTACCAGGTAAATAGGTTTTCAGTAAATATTTGATAAATTTTTATTAGAAAGAGTTTGTGATTTTTAGACTGGAATTGATTGAGCTTTTAAATACAAAAATAAAAGGATTACCTACATGTCATATAAATGTGACTCAAAAAGCTATGGGTCTTGGGAAACACATCATACTAATAAAAGGGTAAAGCCAAACTGCTGAATGGTTTGAAGAAAAGGAGAAAAAATAATATTGGTTTCTACTACCCTTTTCTGAGTACAGTTTATTCATTGACTTGGTAGTAATATTCCATATACTTACATGAAGGTTTTCTAAAGCTTGGAAAAATTATTTTAGGCTGCTTATGGGTTAGGCAATTAAGTAGCTGACAGTATGAAAAATAACAGGATTGGTGGCCAAAGGGAAATGAATCTTAATAAAACATTAAAGTTGTGTGACACACTTTTTGGACTCCATATGCTTCTATGCTAAAATCCAGCCCATGCTATAGTAACTAACTTATACACACACATATTATATACATAGCTGTATCTTTAATAACTTCCAGTTACAAAATTATTTTTTATAAAGTAAGAAGATGTAATCAGGTGTATACAAAATGGAGTCAAACAAATTCTTGTCATATAGCAATGTGTGACCACTCATACATCTTTAAAAAACAAAAGCTATCCTGGATCAAGAAAAAGAATTGAGAGTTAAGCCCAAGCTGGCCAAATAGGAAAAACTTGTGCCTACCTTCTCCCATGATCACAACAACAAATCTACAACTAAATATGTACTGAACTCCACATCAGACCTAAAATGTAGATAATAGAGCTTCTATGACAAAGGATAAAATTGTGTCAACCAAATGGGTAGGAAAACAGAGACACTCACCAAGGAAGAAAAACCCCATTGTGGAGGCAATGAGGCACTATTAAGAAGCAATCATTAAGTTACTGAACTTTCCCTTGAGCAATGGGTGGGGTGACCTAGCCTAGTGGAGAGGAGCTCCTGGAACTACTGCATTAACATCAGAGGGGGAAGTAAGCATAGGAAAGCTAAGGAAAAGTTAATGACTAAGAACCAGCCCTTAGTAGGTTCATGAGTAGACTTACTTGTTCTGGGATGAAAGTAATAACACAGATTAGAACAACACCCATATCATAGGTGAAGGAATCCTAGACATCACCCTTCCACTGCAAGCCTGGGAGGCAAAGAGACTAAGGAATAACCCAGGTTCAGAGTTTATTGCAAGAGCCATCCTGACCTGCCAAAACCTGCCTCCACTGGCTCGTAAATGTACTTTATCCCCTGCAGCACTGATGGGGCCTCAGCTGTGCACATGACAGCAGCAGCCCTAGCCTGAGCATCTGCAAGCTCCACCATGACAACAAGACCTGCAGCCTGGTTCTCTAAAAATTCCCAGCCACTGGATCCCATGTAGGCATGTACAGAAGCTGCTATTACCAGCAGCATAGCTATCATAGTGTACCTCCTGAGCATCCCCTAGGCCCAGCTCTAGCTGATAGCCATGCCTCCAGAAGCTAGCCACTATTGTGAAACCATGAGCTGCAGCTGGCATTGCATGCTGCTCCTCCAAGAACCAAGACAACAGCCAGACAGACCAGTGCACACCCAACTAACTCGAGGCAGACACATGCTAAGGACACACAGCACCATCTACTGAGCACACCTCTATTCAGGGCTATCACAAAAGCACTATTGTATAGCTGATTTGACAACCCTACATAGCATGCTGTCCTGAATTAGCAGTAATGTGGGTGCAGCCCACAAATGAGAGACAACTAACATGATTAACTTGGGAAATAGGGGCCAGTGCTCTAGGATGCCATATGACTTCACCTCACTGAGACTATACCCTCAGTACTAGAATGGGTAGTAGAGTTTACTAACACATAGAAGTAAATATAGGCAAAATTGGAAAATGTAAGAGAATGGCCAAATGAAGAAGCAAAACAAAGTTCTGGAAAGAGACTATAAAGAAATGGAGATAAGCAAACTATCTGAGGAAAAATTCAATGTAATGGTTCTAAAGAAGCTCAGAGAACAAGAATTAAGGGACACCCATAAGTTAAAGAGTAGAGGAATATAAAAATAGAAATAAACATTTTAATAGAGTGGCCCAGCAGCAGATAGGATAAAGCAGATAAGTGAATGAGTGAGTTGGAAGACAAAACAATAGAACTACCCAGACAGAGCAGAAAATTTAATTCTTTTTTTTTTAAGTGAAGAAACCCTAAGAGGGTTTCAAGGGTTTCAAGAGGAGTAGCACTTGCATTATAAGAGTTCTAAATGAAAACTTGGGTAGGCAAAACATCCTATGAATAAGAATAAAAATGGAGATAACATGTTTCCTGACTTCAAAGTATACTAGAAAACTACAAAAATAAAAATAAGTAATGCAATAAAAACAGGCATACAGGTCAGTGGAGTATGATCCAGAGTCCAGATATAAAACCACACATATGTGGGCACTAATTTATAACAAAGGAGTCAAAGGAATACTGTAGAGAAAGTCTTTCAAAAATGTTCTGGGAAAACACCACTATTTTATACCATATACTAAAATTATTAAAAATAGATTAAAGACTTGAAGACCTGAAATATTAAAATGCATTGAAGAGGACATACTAATAACATTTTTGACATCAGCTGGGTGATGAATTTGTGGATTCATCTCCAACAGCATGAGAAACAGAATATAAACAAGTGGAATTTCATCACTCCAAAAAGTTTCTGTACAGTGAAAACAACCATTGTTAAAATGGCTTACCATTTTAAATATTAGGAAAGATATCTGCAAAAATAAATTAGACAGTGTTAACATTTAAAATGTTATTATCAGCATTTGTACTATTCAATAATTCAATAGCAAAATTAAACATAACCAAATATAAAAAATGGGAAGAGGATCTACATTAGCATTTTACAAAAGAAGATAGATAGATAGATAGATAGATAGATAGATAGATAGATAGATAGATAGCAATAAGCACATGACAAGATGTTCCACATCATTTATCATTAGGGAAATCAAAACCACAATGAGATTTTACCTCATGCCATTTAAAATGGCTATTATCAAATGTCAAAAAATAGTAAGTTGACAGGATGTGGAGAAAAAAGAACCTTGTGCATTTTTTTAGAAGATTTCTTTATTTATGCATACAGAACTGGGGTACAGCCCAGAGGTGCAGGGGCAGTGAGAGGATTCACCAGAGACAAAGTGGGGAGCAGAACAGGCCGAATGATGAAGCACACTGCTGAGGGGAGCAGTGGGCAGGACAGGAGAGGTCTGCCTCGCAATGTGGATCACCTCTGGGGTGGGGATGGAACTCATGCTGAAGTGGCTTTAACTTCTTAGTTCTGTGCTTTAACCTGCTGCGTCACCAGCGAGGGCCCCCTTGTTCATTTTTTATAGGAATATTAATTAGTGCAGCCACTGTGCAAACCTGTGTGGAGTTCCTCAAAAAATTAAAAATATGATCTAGTAATCCTACTTCTCAATATTTGCATGAAAAAATATGAAAATACTTATTTGAAAATACATGTAGCATTGCAATGTTATTAACAATAGCCAAGATATGGAAACAATCCAAGTGCTTAAGGATGGATGAATGGAAAAGAAGGTGGATATATACACACAATGGAATGCTACTTAGAATAATAATAATAATAAGAAGAAGAAGAAGAAGAAGAAGAAGAAGAAGAAGAAGAAGAAGAAGAAGAAAAAGATGATGAAATCCTGCCACTTGAGAGGATAATGCTAACCTCAGAAGGAGAAAGACAAATACCGTATGATTTCACTCAATTGTGGAATATAAAGGGAAAAGAAGCAGATGAACAAACAAAACAAAACAAATCCTTGGACTCTAACAACAGATAATAATTACCAGAGGGGAAGGTACATGGAGAGGAGAGAATGAGGAGAGAATGGATAGAGGGGAACAAGTGGTTGTGAGTGGATGGTGACTGGATATTTGGTGGTGGGTGTGTTGTAAACTAATGTTACCTCAATAAAAAAGGAAAAACACGTTTACTGGAAAACAAAAAGGAAAGAGGAAAGCACTAGAATCAAACAAACTCATATTTGTACTATAATTTACTTCATTCAGGGCCAGAGAAACAAACTCAGGTCTTGTCCACTCTTTTTTTTTTTTTTTTTTTTTTTTTAATTTAGATAGTTTTAATGTAGGAAATTGCTTAAGCAGTTGATGGGTGAAAAGAGTGGGGTATACAGTTTCAGGGTTAGGAGAACCAGGAGCAATGACAATCCCTAATGCTGAAACTGAAGGAATGGGGTGGATTATCAGAGTCCTAAATTAGGATGTCTATTGAGAGCTAGAACATTAGCCAGACTCATTTGACCTAGAGCCATGAAGGAGCTGGAGTTCCTTCTGGAAAGGTTAAAACAGGCAAAACAACAGAAGGCTGGCTTGTCTTCTGTGATCTTTCACTTCTCACAAGTACCAATCCTTTCACCTCATGGCCTCATAGATGTGGAAACCCTGGGTAATACAAACCTTGGATTGTACATAGAGAACAGGGCAGAGAATATACCTGAGAATAGAGTCAGAAACCCCTTTTATTAGATGTACATCCTTGACTGATTGCTTTAACATTTAGAGTTTCAATTTCTTCATCTGCAATAACAAGCAGAGTTTTGTGATCCCAAAGGTAATAATGATATATAGTTCCCCTTCATTTGCAAAACTTAGCTGTAGTCTTTGAACAAAGATATCTAGAGATATCTAGAGATATTTTGTGAGAGAAAAGAGAACTACTTAAATAATTCTGGAACTCATGTCTTCTATTTGCCTCAACAAATATCTTTTTCCACATGATTAGAATGAAGAGCAAAACTTAAGAGGTGATGCCGTTAGGTGGTACTGGTTTTCATATACTCTTTGTGTAAGCATTTTAATGTGGAAAGTGTTATTCTAGAGTTTCATGTCAACTTTGGGAATCATCTTGTCAGATTCCACTCACAAAATCTTTTGGAAATGGGAGGGACCAGCACAAGGGACTGTGGTCATGGATCACAAGTGCTGTGTTGGTCGGAGAACTATGGGGAATACACCTGAGAGGGGATATCAAATGCTGTACAAAATTAACAAAAATGTAATAAAATAAACACTTAAAACATTTAAAAAAATGATATTTTCCTGGTTCTGAGACATCTTAGGTAAAAGAAATTATGAGCCAGTAGGATCAATTGTCAAGTCCTGTTTGAGCAAATGGATGAAATCATGGACTGGCTAGTCCTGTCCAAATAGTTTAGCCCATCACACTTTGAAGCACCATGATAGATTGAAAAGTGCTAGATCCTTACTAGTGAATGCTTTCCTGGAAGGAGAATGCTGAAAATTCACATGTACAGTTGGAATGTAACCAGGTGAGCTTGCCTGGGAGTAGCCAATTCAGAAGAAGCTATGAAGATGTCTCCCCACCCACATCCTCTTGCCTTTTAAATACCCCCTCTGAAATCTCTTTGGGGGAGCCAGTTTTTGATCTCCTTTCCCAATAAGATTCACTTATGCATAAGTGTCTCGAATAAAGCCTTGCTTGCTTCACATATAACTAGTGCTCTCTAGTGATTCTTACTCTATTAGGGATTGAGGCCCTGTAATATTTCTAAGTGGGTGCTAAAAACACGTTTTTCTCCTTTCCCCATTGAGAAATTTTTGCAAAGTATTGTTGTCCTAGGATGAGGAAGAAACTAATGATTTTTAAGAGAATTTGGCCATCAAGTCTTAACTTTGGTTATGCTTTAATTTTAGCATTAAGTGTAATTGAATTTCAACAAGAGCAATACAGAATCCAAAGCTGACAGAAAGGGTCATTCTCAAAGCTCACATTTATCTAGAATTGTTACTTTGAAATCTTAGTTACTTCCAGGTGTCCTGACAAGACAGTGTTTGTAGTAATGGCCACAAAAATCAATGAACAAGTGTTTCTAGAGGAGACAAAAGTCAATAGCCCTTAATCCTTGCCACTAAAATAGGATGTAATTTTTCATAGATCTTGAAAGAGAGTTTTAATGGCTGCACTAACATCTTAAGGAAGACATGTCTCTCAACAGTAAAACCCACTCTCAAGGTTAAGAGACATGCTCACAAGTGTGCATGAAGAAGCACAGTAAAACATCATTTAATTTGTCTTATTTTGAAATTGTGAGCAACTTGGTCTTAGAAAGATTCAAGTTCTTGCTAAAAGATCTAATTAATGCCCAGAGGAGACAAGGCAGTCCTCCACCACAACCTAGATAGGCAGGTCGATAAAGCTTGAGTGGAGCTAAAAACACACAGAAGGGGTGGCAAATCCTAGAAATTTATTGGTTTGGTAGATGAGGCAATTCCTCTCAATAGGACAAACAAGTCTCTGAAAACCCTAAAATGTTTTCCCCCTCCCATTAGAAGAGCAGAATCTGCTGAAGAAATCTTTAGTCACCATGGTAACTCCAGCTGGACTCTTGCCTTTCCTCTCATTCCCTCTCGCTATGGAGGAGGGCAGAACCGGGACAGAGCCAGAAATGAGCCTGGGAACCCCATAAAAGCCAGGAATTACTCATCACTTCCTTGTAGTTGTCCTTTTCAGGACTCTTGTCAGCCTAGACCTCTCCCTGGGCATAGAGCATTACCCCCCCCCCTTTTTGATGACCAGATTTTTGTAAGAATGTAAGAACTAGAGGGAAGTATATGGAAACAGAAAATATCTTTTTCTTAATTTCATTTCCAGAGGCATTACTGCTATCTTTTTGGTGCATTTGTCCTTTAAATTTTTGACAGCTTTCTTTGTATAATTGTCTATGCATTTGTCATCTCATATTTTTTGATCACTTTATAACATAAGCATTTTTCCCTGACATCAAAACACATTCTAAAGCACCATTTTATAGTAGAGATATGTATCCCAGTTATTTAAGTGAATTAAAATCATTCCGTTATTATTCGATCCTTTGTTAACCTTCCATTTTCTTTATTATAAATAACACTGTACATTAGTGCATAAATACATTGTTGGATTGTTTTCTTAGAATAGATATCTAGTCATCTGTTTACATGTCAAACTTTGTAAACTTCTAAAAAGTACTTGCTAAGAAGTACCATGTTGAGCACATTAGCAGCAGCCTGATTTTCTATTCATATTATTTTTTAATTATTTAACTTTAAGGCAGAAAGTAATATATATTATTTCAAATTTCAGATGTTGACATAATAATGATATTGGAATTATTTAATATACTTATTGGTCACTTGAATTTCTTCTTTGCCAAATTGCTTGTGAAAGTGCAAGTTTTTTTCAGTTCCATTCAGTAAATATTTCTTTAGTATTTTCCATGCTCCAGATTGTGAAACAAGAGGAGTTGGTGAATAGAGGTGCATAAAATATAGTCCCTAACTTCAAGGAATTGTAAATATCAAAGGGGAGAAGAAAAAATGCTTTGCAGTTAGAACAAATGAAGTAGTGATTAATCGTTGAGACTGAAGAAGACTTTGAAGGATGAATAGGAATTTTCCAACCAGATAATTAAGGGATGAACTTTTCAGTTCAGGGGGTTAAATGCATGTACGAAGTTTGGAAGTTTGAAAGAGTGAGCATTCAGGAGCAAGCAGTGGTTAGTGACTACTGGGGATAAAATGGGTTAGGAAAAGACAGAAGAGCTAAAGTGGGGAGAAGGGGAAGTTGTACACAACAGATCTCATCCTTCCTAAGCAGTTCTCACTTGACCCTGAAGGTGATATGCAGCTTCTGAATTCAGTCTTTTCAGCTAATACTTTTTGATTTCATAACTAAAAGAGTAGACAGCAATTTAAGCCTTTTAAATGTCTCATCTGTAAGATAGAACAGTCTGTTTATACTTTTTTTGCTATGCAAAACATGTTATGGAAAAACCAACACTGATTATGTGTTGTTACCTTGGAGACATGAAAATTATTTTAAGCAGCACACTCATTGCTTTATCTGTAGCTCAGTCTCACCAGGGCCCAGTTATTTCTCTGATATCACACACAACTCTTATCTACTTAGTACTGAGAAATGGTGCCATTTTTTCTTGCCACAGCAGAATTATATATATTTTACTGCCAAGCAATTTTCACCTTTTACAGATTCAATGTCCATGCCATTACCAAGTCATTGCATGACCTTTCATTTAGGGATGTAATTAAGCCATTTCCTGTTTTATATGTAAGGTTTAAAAATATAGATGTTAATTTGTCAGCTAGCCATCACTTCCTCCCTGAAGGTCAGAGTCCAACTAGCCTCAGGACAAACTAGTTAAGGGTTCTCTTTCCTGCTTCAAGTTCTTTCTGCATTGCAAACACAATCATATTTGGCAATTGAGCCTTCGATGGGAGACCAGGGAATTACTTAAGTAACAACTGAGGGTCAAGTTAATGCCACATATTTCTTAAAAATAAATATTTTTACTGATATATGATTTAGATACAGTAAAAATAAATGTTTGAGTGTAATAAATATCTAGTAATATTTAATTATGAATTATAATTTATATAATTATATTTAAATTATAATAAATATTTAAATGTGTTATCACAAAACAAGCACCCCATGTAAGCCCCACCAGGTCATAAAATAAATATTACCAGCACCCTAGAAACTTCACTTAAATCTTCTCATATGCACATATTCCATCTCAATCATTATCCTAATTTCGAACACTATGGATAACTTTTCCTTTTTTGGTTTATTATTATTTTTGTTATTTTATGTCTGGCTTCCCCCCAACATAATTTTAGCCCAGTTTAAGCATGTTATTGTAAATATAACATAATTTATATTCACTTTATTTTTTATAGATCTTGGAGATGTCTTTAGTTTATGGCTATTATAAATAATTCTGTTATGGATGTACTTTTTCTTGTTTCTGGATATAGTTATGTGTATGTTTCTATTGTGTGTGTGTGTGTGCATGTGTGTATCTATATCTATATATCTATGTCTATATCTATATATATGAATTGCTAGGTCCATATAAAGTACTTACATCCATAACATACAAGTAGAGATGACCAGATCACAGTATCATAGTCCCCACTGCTTGTACAATTGTTATTCTTATCTACACTGTATTTGTTTGCACAACATTCTCACCAACTTATTACCAGTTCTTTTAATTTCAGCCTGTCTAGAAAATTATTTGGTTTTAATTTCTATTTTTCTGATCCCTAGTTAAGTTGAACATCTTTTCATACATCTATAGGTTATTTGAGTATCTTTTTAAATGACATATCAATTCAAGTCTCTTACATTTTTATTGCACCACTTTTATATCACAGGGGCACTTAGATCTGTACAGACACAGACTGGTTTATTTCCATAAAGAATGCTTCGTATGAGCCCAATCTTTTTTGAGGATCATGTCAGCCTACCTCATGCCAGATCCAGACACGTTTAGTCACTTTTGAGTATCTAATCTTCCTCCTGGGGAAGAAGGTGAAGAAGTTGGGTTTTGCTTGCTAGAATAAATTCCATTTCAGTGATCTTTCTCTCACCAAAATGGTGTATACAAGACAGGCACCAAGTACAAAAATCATTCAGGAAAAAGTGTTAGGCATATCAACTCAAGGGACAAATTTATTGTGTTTTTATAATTTCCATATTTGGTGAAAATCTTTCTGAAACAAATCACATGAGTGAAACAATGGCATAAAATATATCTGAACATTCTTATCAGATACTTTTTCCTACATATTTTATTTTTTTATATTTAGACATTCCTATATCAATGAGATCTCAAATTTTAATCTAGTGGTATATACAACCATAATCTTAAAAATGTATGATTCTTTTCCACAATTTCAATAAATGAGAAAACACATTATAACTGAGAGTTCTATTTCTATTGAGAGGGCATTAGCATTGTATTCCCCTAAGTACAGTGGGGGAATGTGTGATTCTTTTTTTTTTTTTTTTTACTTCCTCATTAGAGATTGCTATTAATAGTCTTTTTTTTTTTTTTTTTTTTGTCAGAGAAGGCCAGGAAGTCTAAAATAGCTGTTGCTTTCTCTATCCTCAGCATTCCCCTGAATATTGTTCCTTTTAGGAAGGCATGGTCCTTTATGATGTATTATTTGGTTTTAATTTATATTTTTCTAATATCTAATTTAGTGGAACATCTTTTCATATATCAATTGGCTATATGAGTATCTTTTTAAATGAAATATCAATTCAGGTCTGTCACTCAAATTTTTATTTCACCACTATTATTTCACAGGGTCAATTAGACCTGTACAAAATCAGATTGATTTATTTCCTTAGAGTATTTTGTCTGAGTCAGTCTTTTGGGGTGGCCAGTTTTTGAGCACCTTCTGGTAGTTGGCAGCAATTCTCCACACTGATAACCAAGTCTATGTATATTTTGTGTTTTTATCAGGTACAACACAGATCCTTCATGAGTCTGTGAGCTTCCGACAGAAAAATAGGTCAAGGAACTATCTGATGCCACTAGTCAGCATGTTCAGTTAACTATTTCTGTACTTCTCTTTCCCCTTCCCATAATTTTCTTGCCCCAGATTTTATTCATTTTCTGTCTGCAGTTGCACATCTTGGCACCTCCTGACATCAGCTAGTATCTTCTTGTTATGAATTTTGGCTCCTCATAGATCCCTGCCTCTTGAATTGCATGTATGCCATTTACTCTTCCTTTGGAAACAGAATTCTCTAAGACAAATGAGGTTTAAAAATGCTATCTAGTGCAATTGGTGGGATGGAACTCAAGTGTTTCTTTCCCATCAATTCTCGCTTGTCTCTGGCCACATTCCACCCTCATTTATACTGAGCTATGTTTAGGGACCTAAATATCTTCCCCTATCCCTACACTTTCTTCTACTTTAGATGAGGTGCAATTAATACAATCTGCCTCTTGGGCTTTAAGCTGTGTTCTCCATCCTTTCTCAAAATCTGCTGCAAGTATTTAGCCTCTGTAACTGACTTTTAGATACCAAGTCTCCCAGAAAGCTTTTACACTAATTACACTTCTAACCTAATCTTTATCACTTAAGTTGTCTTGGGGAACTTTTCCACAGATTCCCATAGTTCATTCATTAAACACCTCACACTCTGTTTAGCTCTGTGCCTATTTACCTGTCTCCCAGACTATAGTCTAAATTCCTTAAAGCCAGGGATTTCATATTTTTACTTGTTGGTCCCCAACTTCTGTGCCAGTGTCTGACACAAAATATGTTTCTTGACTGATAAATGATGATGTAAAACACACAGCTCTGAAAAATGGCAGAATATCTTGCAGACTAATGTTAAATTTGTTCAACTAATTTTTATTGTCATATTGTATCTTTTTAAATAGTTTCCCCCAAATATCCATTGACATTTCACTGTACACATCCTAATAGAGGAAGAAGTTAGCTTATTTTTTCATATTTTTAAATAGAGAAAACCACATTAATTTATGTTCCTCTAATTTCAAATTTGAAATAACTCATACAAGGATGAAGCTCAAGACTAAACTATGTCTTCAAAGATGAGAGAATTTAGAATTGTACTATAAGAAAAAATGTCTAAATTATTCAAAGAAACAAGTACATTATGTATTAATTTATAGAAAATAAATTCATATGATGTTACCATATGAACGTTATCAGCACTTTCCTAAATAAAGGTACTTATTAAATTTATAAATTATACATATAAAATATAATTTAATAAAGGGAGAGATCAAAGATTTCTGTTAAGCAACATTTTTCTAGCTCTTAACTCATATCTTGAAAACAAAAGGACAATTTTAGAATGTTTTGGAACATCTCAGACAGTATGCATAAATTTCAACCTGTTCAGGATAATGAATCTTATTGTAATGAGGACATATTTTACCAGAAAATCATTGCAACTAGCTAGCTGCATTACTTAAGGCAACTTACTCAGACTCTACTAGCCACATTTTTTTTTTCTCATTTGAAAAAAAATTTAAGGATTATATCAGGAAAAAGTGTGTTTAATATATTTCTTTGCTCAGCATGCTATTCAGTGTCAGTAAATATGATTATACTGGCCTGATCTAAAGTAGCCTTTTATGTCTTCAGTACTTTTCTAGTACTTCCTAAAAACGATTGTAATTGTATTCTCCTCAAAGAACCTTTCAAATATCAGGTATTAATACATTTCTGTTTGTAAGTGTTACATTCCATAAAATACTAATTTGTCCCATGGATAGACATTGCTTATTGCTATTATTGTTTAATTCTAATGGGTAGTCTTCTTTTTGGAAAACTCCTCCTTTTCGTGAGTTAGGTGGATTGGATCTGACCTCTCCCCCTCCCTACACACCTGAATTCATATGAACATTTATTCAACAAGAATAGTTATTTATAATCAGAATAGGACCTACTAGATTTTCCTATTATGTGATTTGGGAACATTTGAAGAAATTAGGACTCTTCTCAGATCAAAAATCATGAGGTAAAAATCATGTTTTTATCTATCTTTTTTGTAAAGAGTTCATCTTTATGTAAAGAGTTCATCTGACAGGAAAAAATGAAGTGAAAACGCAATGCTGAACATTGGATGAATTCAGATAATCCTGGATCAAACTATGAGCCTTACATTTGTGTGAATTTGTATGTTTTTTTTTTCTTTCTTGCATTTAGGTTATAAATAGTGCTTACCTAACTTGCAATAGAAGGGGTCCTCACTCATACCTCAAAGTTGCAAGAAACTGAACAGTAGGAGATAAAAGTAAAACAAATCCAACTAACTGTGATTAAGATATCCATACTCCTGAAAAATATTCAATTTCATTAACATGAATTATCAAATAATTATGAAAGTAAGTGGCTAGCCTAGAAAACTAAAAATTCACAAATATACATTCTTTTTGCTACTAATTGTACAGGTAGTGGTTCTAATGTTAGAAGGAAATACACTTGGCTGTGTTCTTTATTCTCTAATTTGATATTTCCTGTCTCAAATTTACAAATGGAATGAGTGAATCTTTCCTTTTTCTTTCTACTAAGCCCCCAATGACTGAAACCCTCCTAGTTTAGTATTCTATGAAGTATCCTAAAATTATTAAAATAATTTAGACTAAAATTCAAAACAATGTGCAAGTGAAAATTGTCAGGAGGGGTTGATGGTGGGGTGGTAAGAAGGAAATATGACTAGTATTCCTAGCATGGGTAAAAGTAGAGACTCCTTCCCTACATTTATGTAAAATGCTTTTTGTTTGTATATATCTTCTCTATAACAGCCTGAATTTAAAATATGGCCCACTACTGGTAAGAATGAATATCTTTTAGGAATCTTGATCAATCTATGTTATGGATCACCCACCACCTAAAAGTCTTTTCCATGCCCACACCCTTTTTCTGCCATACTTTGGTAGATATCTTCAGAGACAGTTCTTGTCAGTTACATAAGAGTGACCACTACTTACTTCCTCTTTTACCCCTCCTCCCCTCCATTTATCTAGACTCAGCCAGCGTCTTTCTTTAAATTAGCTCTTGACTTCAGTTTTTCACTTGCTAACAGAATCTTGGCTTTGTTCAGGATGATAGTATACTCTCTCTCAGGTATAGGTAGTTGACCGGTCTCAGTTAATTATAGCAGACCTATTACCAGCTACCAAGCTTTCCTATAACAAGAGGTAGTCATGTAACACTTTTGAGGCCAGTGAGACCCAAATATAAATTTTCTCTAGGGTGGTTCTGTGAAAGCTTTCACTTTCTCAAGGGAAGACACAATCTGTCATGTTCTTTTTCACTTATCTTGGCTTGGATGTGAATTTGGTACCTAAACAGCAGTAGCAGCTAGCTATATTGCAAGCAAATGCTATGGATATGAGAATGAAAGCTGAATTGCTAAAAATGGCAATACATGAAGATGGAAAATCCTGGATGTCTAATACTGTTGTTGAATGGTTTTACCTATGTAGCAGTTAACTTGGCATGTGTGAAAAATGCAATATTTGTTTAGAATTGTTAGTTTTCTCTAATTTGCATGCAAGCACAATAACAATTTTCACTTATACCATTTAGGTTTCCTCTGCCTAGTAAATTGGAGGAGGATGCCTCACTATTCCCTGTTAGATTTAATTCCTGCAGTTTGCTGATTATGGGGGTGGAAAGTTTATATCTGTGTCCACTGGGCACCATTGTCTACTTTGAGCCTACCTCTTACCTTTAGTGAACACTACCTTTTTAAGTGTAAAAGTTCTGCTTTTACTGGCTATGGTGCTGGCATGCGGGTGATTTGGTGATAGGGGATTATAACTGAGATGGAAAAAAGGCACAAAATGATGTAGAAACTATTATATATATATTTTTTAAAGTTCTGCTTTTATTCCTGTTGCTCAAACTTTTCAAGCAGAGTACACATAGAGTAGTAAAGAATAATGAGTGCATATTATTAGGTGTTGGGTGAATTTGAACTGGAATCAGGAAGCAAAAGTGAGTCTAGTCTACAGAGAAGTGACTCCCAGTTACCAGAAATGTTTCAGAACCATGACAAGTGTAATAGTTTGCTCCCATCAAACCAACAGGATTTAATTATATTGATGAGGAGTAATTGATTTCTTATAAATAAAAATTACACACAAAGGATACCTCTTTGATATCTAAACACACTGAATTAGATTATACTGAAGGAATCATATTCAAACATTTGAAGTTGAAAAAGTGAAAAAAAAATTTTCACCTTTCCTGTCATCCTGGTTCTCTCATCAGTTTCCTCTGGCAATTTTCTAAACCAGAAAATTTTCTGTAAACTCTCCTAAGGGATTTAACATTTGGGTAATAAAATATATTATGTGTTTACTCTAAATAACCTCATGCCAGGCATTCTTTCATTTCAGAAATTTCAGTTAGGAATGTTGATTTCAGATACCACAGAACATTCAAGCAAATAGACTGGCTTGAATAACAATCCAGCAGAATTGTTTGTATTTCCTCTTGGCAGAAGCAACACCAGTTTGCATTTTGCTAGTCATCTGTGGGTGGAGGCCTGAGCTAACTGGCACCTGTGTCTAATTTATCCTGTTGCTGCCTCAAAGACTGACACCCTGGGCAGGTGTTCGGGGGAGTGCCCTTGATTTAGTTTTAGTGGAGTCAAGTCAGAGGAGACATGTGAGGGAGGAGAATGAAGGACATCTTTAATGTCCGTGGGAGCTCTTCTGGACTGCTGGATGCTGAGGCTCTGGGAGGGAGTGTTTCTGCCTGCAGGGCTGGAAGAAATGAGCATGGCTCCTGACAGAATATATCAGATCACCACAGGATAAATCCTAATTTACTTTTGTTGCAAAAATTCAGAATCTTCCACTAAATCCACAAGAACAGATTTGCTTTATTTTAAAAATTCAGAACATTAAATATATTTCTTGGGAATCTGTTATATAGTAAGCACTTTTCAAAAATAAAAGCATCATCAAGAGAGTTACTGAACACTATGACACTGAAATTAGAAGTGAATGTGACAATAATTGGGTGATAGGTTAAGCAAAAGTGAAAATCATAACCCAGTTAACCTGTGCATTTTTCTTTGCATTCAGCATTTATTTCACTGTGCAGTTATTTTAAACTTTATAATATAATTCTGATCAGCCTGTATTTTACCATAAGATAAATAAAAGAATTGAGACCAACTCAATATTCTGGAAGAAGTGGAAATAATGTAAAATATTTTAAGAAGTGAATTACCAATAATTTTCTACAACTCAACTGACATTCAGCAAACAAGTCCTATAACTCAACTGACATTCAGCAAACAAGTCCACACTTACTTGGCCTCAGGAAATTTTTGTAAGTGGAGGGAAGTAAAATCAAAGACACCCATTTTTAAACTTGACCAAAAATCTGAAAAGTGCTAGATTATTACCACAAGTTAAGCCGATGATTTTAAAAATGTATTTTGTCCCCAAAAATTCTGACTATATTGCTAGGTCACTCAGAGAGAAATGACAGTTCTATTATAAGATGCTTAGAAGAATAATTTCTTTAGGATCATAAACAAGAATTGCTGTCCCATGGAAATGATTCAGTCTTTGAAGTGGCATCATGAAGACATTTTATAATACTTCACAGCTTCACAATTAGTTTTAAAATAAATTTCTACTAGACACAGACATAACTTATACAGCTAAATACTGTAAGTCACATGTATATTTTTATATCTGTTAACATATGGCACAGTAATGGCTGAACTTCATTTTATTGGATAGCAGAGTTTAAATAAGAGCAGATACAAATTTTGTACAGAGAACCTTAATTTTTCTGTTTATTGAGAGTTATATACTCTTTTTGAGGAAAAAATTGTCCCTTGAAATTGGACTTAGTACATTTGATAGAAAACCAAAATATCATGCCAAGAAGTGCAGTTATACACCATAGTGTTTTACCAATAATAAAGATCTGTGGAAATTAAAAAATAACTTGTTTTTACAACTCACACATTTTTAAAAATCAGATGATCTTTCTTCTGTTCCTTTATAACTTTAAGAGATTTAGGTACTTTGCCATTCTCCCCTCTCCCTGTTCCAGATTACTTTATGTGTTTTCCCTCTATGCTTGGGGTTCCTTTAACATTGTTTTCAAAGGTACCTGAAATTGTTACCTGTTTATTTTTTCTAATTTTTAGTTACATTTCTTCCAGATGTAGACATAGGTAACTAGCTTTTTAACAAAACCCAAAATTTAGTAGCTTAATATAACACAAGATCATGCTATTCATTTAATAGTGTTATGTGTATGTTCCTAGTAGGAAGGCAGATTTTTCCCACAAGGACTTCAAGGACTCAGGCTATTTCATCAAGCTATTCACCACAGTCCTCTCAGCAGGAGAAGGCAGTCATCTCTCTTTAACAGCCTTGCCTCACAGTACTTATGTTCCCTTTCCATTAGTAAGAATTATTCCTAAGGCCTAACCCTCATGCCAGGGGAGGCTAATTACTATTCAGGCTGCTGTTATCAAAAGAGGGAGGACCCACAGTTACTGAATGGTAAGATGTTTCATTTGTCAATTTGCATGAGAACTCTATCAGTCATACCCTTCGTTATGAGGTAGCATTATTGTCAAAGATGAACTACAAATTCAAAAGCCCTTTATATCTGAAATTCTAGGTAGTGCACAATAAATTTGCAGTGAGAAAATAATACTGAAATTTCTTTGAGTGCTTTAGCTTTCCCTGCTTCAGCAAAGCAGTAACTTAGAGAAAGTGAAGATGCCTGCAGAAACTACAGCTAATTCATATAAGGTATATGTATGAACACTAGCATGTACTGAGAATTAGATGAAGTAGGATGGAAATAATTTTCTTGAATTATTCTTAGGATTAGAGGGCAGAGGGTTTTTTTGGGGGAGGTGGAATGAGAAAGTGTATTTCTTTGTCATATTCATTCCTATAAGTGTGTCAAAGGTAAATATTTGACTCTGACTCCCAATGCCTAACTGCTTTATATAAACTATCCCTTAAGTCTGTGTACAAGTTCTGATCTAAATTTATGAATACTATAAAAATGTTAAAATTACTATACATTGTTCTTTGTCCCTGATCATTAATTATGTATTATTTGATATGGCAGCTTCTCAATGTCAAGGGTATCCTGGTTGAGCCTGAGCTAAAAAGTAGATATGGCTGATGAGTTGGGTTAACTGAACTACACTCTTCTAGAGATGACTAACAAGAAAGTTAAAGTGCCTCCTAGAGGAGAAACCTGGGGGATTCAGTTCCCAAGAAGGTGTGGCTATCCCATCAAAATGAATGAGCATTTGGCTATGATGTGCTCAACTCAAGAATGGGGAAAGCTGGGGTGAAAGAGAAAGTGGTTCAGTCGTTCTGAGCTAGACATGGTATGCTTGAGCAAAACATTACCTGAATTCCTGGACAGTATGTGAACCCTGGACAGAAGGCAGGCTCTGCCTGTACCAACTCACTAAATCCTGTAACATGCACCCTTGCTGTGGGGCCCCCCTAATAAATAAGCCACTCTCATCTTGCTCCAAGTTCTGCCATCCTGCTCCTACTGTTCTCTGAGGATGGGTGAGGGCTCTGCCCTGCCAAGGTGTAATTCTCCCCATCTGTGCTAGTACCAAGTCTGCTTGTAAAGCACTGCAGTCCACAAGTCATCAGTCACTA
Organism: Condylura cristata; assembly: GCF_000260355.1. NCBI lineage: Eukaryota > Metazoa > Chordata > Mammalia > Eulipotyphla > Talpidae > Condylura > Condylura cristata. The sequence goes on along the minus strand of NW_004567104.1, from coordinate 17,136,428 downwards.
GCTATGTAATATTCTTCCTCTTGTTTGTATAATGCTGCTTTGGCGGTGCCATATGGCAGAGCCTATGTAGCCTATTTACCAATCTCTTATTATCTCTTGGTGTTAGAATTGAAGTTTGCCCTTGGGAGACAATATTCGTTAAACTAGATATGTAGTCAGGCCAAGGTACAAATCCTTGCAGCATTACCTACTCAAGTGATTTTTATCTTTTGGAGCTTCTTCAGTATTCTCATATTTCAATAGGCAAAACATTAATACTTACTCTATTTCCATTAGAGCTTTCTTTGAATGGTTACCAGAGATAAAATTTGTTAAAGGGCATTGTGAAGCCAAAGGTATTATAAATTTGAATAAATCCTATTTTTAATCATTGCTTTATATATAAAGGAAATTAGGAAAAATTATGAGACAAAAAAAAAAGAAAGAAAGAAAGAAAACCTCCTGATGTTTTCAATCTTCCTGAAGCAATTTTCTTTTCACTAAAACTTAGCATACTTTTTTTTTTTTTTAGATCTCTGGTGAGGAACAGAGAAGATAGAATTAAGGAAGAAACATTAGCCATGACCGAAAGAAAAAACATAGATGAGTTCCTCATTTGGCCATTTCTAGGTGAATAATGTTACAGAGATGGTCGAACTAATGTCAACTTTGCTGAAAATGTTAAATGATCTTTGAAGTGACAGATGATACATTTTGATACAGTGTGGTAGGAAATACCTACTTTTTAAATGAAATGATTTAGGAATCTATTTTCAATTTCAGATGAACCCATAATTCAAAGGTGCTCATCATAAATTAATAGTGCTTAGAATCTTGTTTGCATCTAGTATAGGAAATTGGAGACATTCTTCTCCAACACTTCTACTAAATTGTAACTTCTTTCTTGAATGAAAAGAATGAAAGACTGCATTGCTGACAATAATTTGTATGTCACCTTCCAATTTGTACCTAAAAATTTTAAGATGGACCATACATTTTAAAAGACTATCATTAACTTAAAAATATGTCTAGAATAAAAAGTATTTATTTGAGTGTTAATAGAGTCAATGACATCCTAATGACTTAAAATAATTAATAGAGCTCACATTTTACCATTTTTGAGCCTGAATTTATTTTAACTGCTCAATATTTCTTGTTGATATGAAGATATAGCTAAAGAGATTGAAATAAACTGTTTGGCCACCAAATTTGATCATCATTATATCCTAAAGATCCAATTAACAGAATATGAATGGGTGAGCACTAGCCAACACCATAACTAGAAAGACAGTGAAATTCATTCAAAATGAATTTTCTACTGACAATGATCATTAATATCATATTGCCATACAATGATTTGCTCTTAGGCTAAATTCTCTTTTCTCTGTATATATTTTACTTATAATTTCTTAGTGAGCAAATCCATTTTTGATTGTTTCCCAATTTCATTTACATGATATTACACAGTGCTTACAAATTATTTAATAAAGCCCTTGGAGGTAACACAGAGAATAACTATTCTTTACCTAAACATTTCTAAACATTTTCTAGTGTGTTAAAGGTAATTTAAAACAAATGGGCTAAGCAGGAATGAAGAGAAAACTGTAGAATTTAAAATACAACATCCCATCCTTCCATATACACTAGTTAATCCTAAGTGTTAGAGATTTAGTAAAGTTCATGAAAGTAAACAAAAAATTATTAAATTGGAAATATTAATTTTTTTTGCCATTGGTCTCAAATTTCTCCCTGTTTCTATTACCCTCACGTACTTCAACATCCTCATTATAACTGCACCATTATCATAGTCTCCTACCTCCTTCCCCACTGACCAGCCTTCCATCCCTGACTTCTTACTGCTGCAAATCAGTGTCTAAGGCAGCTTCTGTTTATATGTTGAAAACTCAATAATATACTTGCATTTTTAAACTCCTTCACAGCAAGACAGTCATATGCTTCATTTGAATTAGAGCAATACCATATTGTAAACTTAATAGAAATTGTGATTCAGTTAGATTTGATTGCATTAGTTATGACAAGAAGTAATATTTTAAAATAGCTTTCTGGAAGATATTAGGCGCTATCAAATCGTTACTGCTCTGTGGTTTTTGTTTAGTATTTTTTGATATTAACTGTCTCTACCTGGAATGCCTGCTTGTCTTTTCCATCTTTAAAATGCTTCAATTCCAAGGATTCCGTCTTCCTCACTGTCCTACAGAACAATATTTAAACTTGTTTATTACTCATATCATTATACTGTATGTGTTTTTTATTTTTATAATGGACAGCAGAATCTATGTTTCCTATTTTGCATTGCATCTTCTGAAATCGTATTTACATGTAACAAACAATAAATTATTGGCCTGAAGGGATGGCATCATAGAAAAACCATTATATTATCATTTTATAAAGTATGACTCTGGTGAACAATTAGCATATTCAAACAGAGACACTTTGAGAATAAGAGAGACTACTTTTGATAGTTGTATGTATGGCATGTACTAGTTTCCATGGTCAATGTGAATAAGGGAAAAAATTATGAAAATGCAGCTGAATACTGCAAAGAATATCCTAATTATATTACCCCCTTCTATTTGCCATCATGGAACCAATCCTATACAAAGAGAAGTTTGGGTTTGAGCTGACTTTAAAAAGATCTAGGAGCACTAATAAAAGCTGTTGAAGTGTGTGTCACAACTTGACAGTTATTAGAATTAGCCTGGTTAATCAGATTATAGAACTTGAAATGAACATCTTTCCCCCTGAGTGCCTAGAATGGGGAGAAGCATAGGATGTATTAATTTTGCTTGCTATATTTAACAAGGGTGTAATGGGGGAGGGTCCCTGATCATGAAGATGTGCTGCCGCTGAAGTATAAAGCTCTTGCCCTGTCTCTCTTCTCTCTCATCCCAGAACTTCTCAGGTGATAGCCATTTAAATGGCAGTTTTCATAGCTCTGTACATTTTTTTTTTCTGTTTTCACCCTCCTCTCTCCTTAGCTGTTAATGCTGGGTGACAATTTTTAAAATATCTTATTCCACCATCGGCATAGCCTCAATGAACATGTTTTGGGCCATCAGTGGTATTGATTACCATGCAAAGAAGGGGGTTAGCCAAAGACTAGTGCAGTAACCCCAGTGAAGGTGGCCCTGTAGTGTGTAGGGTGGGTAGATGAGAGGGTTGGCAAGGTCCACACTGGAGTAAGGGTGAGTTCTCCCATAAATGTCACCTCAATGGAGGAGTTTCACATCACTCTCTACACTCATAGGGACAATGTACAACAAGAATGTAGATTGACCATATGTCACATGTACTTCAATATGGGATCTAATCTAGTTGGTGCCAACCAGCCGTGTGACTTTGTACACTTTCCATAACAAATCTGTATCTTAAGTTATAAAAGTGGCGTCACTGGGTACTTCATGATAATGAAGGTAGTTGTGAAATCACTTGTAAAGCTATAAATCACTCCAGATGTCTTATTGTTTATTATTAAGGTAGGCCACTTGGTCTCCTGTACATTATGCTCTGAAGTCTTTGAGATAATAATTGTTTCTTTTAAGTACTGTTCTGAGTGCAATTAAGCAGTTTCTTTTCATGACTGCAATTTGGGGGCCACATTGCTTGAAGAGAAGTATTATTTCTTAATGAAAAACAAGTAAATGGATTTTGCGTTTCAAATTAAGAAAATTAGCTTGAGATCATATGGCTTTTGACAGCAATAATGTTTGTGAGCCAAGCTGTCCAATTTGGAATGCAGATACACTCAACTATGTAGGATTTAATTCATTCTGAAACAAAGCAGTACATTGTTTTTGAAGCACAATGGTATCTAATGTATCTAATCTCATTAATAGTTAAAAGGAAAAAAATAACCAGACTTTTGGTCCAATTAGGTTCAGCCAGTCAGTTGCTCTGTGACTTTTGACAAATCATGTAACTTCTCTGGACCATTGTATTTGTAATTCACCTGGAATAGAAAACCTAAGGTCCCCTCTAGTTCTACAATACAAACTATTTCACAGCCACTACAATTTTAAAAGAAATTTATATTGAAATGTTTTCCCCTTTGATTAAAACTAATAAATGCTTTATTGGGAGTAGTTTACCTTGTACCAAGTAAACAACACCCCAGTGATAGTGTTTACAAAATGAAGTCATCAAAATGAAAGTGACTTTTTGGAAAAGAATATTAAAGTGCAATTGACTTTGAAATAACCTGCCTAAGAATGGCTTATTCTACTCAAAGTACCATTCTAGAGAATGTTTGCTTAGTATGCAAATTAAAATCATCATTAAAAGATCAGTGGCTATGTGGAGGTTTTATGATTAATGATTTCCATGGCCAACGGGAGAGATCTAAGTTAATTAGCCTGCCTGATGTCTTGCCCTGGTGCCTTTTGGGATAAGCTGGGTACAGAGGTGCTTCCTTGGGGAAGAGGAAGGGATCCTCAGTCATGGACACCAGACTTTTAAATTTACCTCAGTGATTTAATATACCTCATTACCCCATTCTTTTCAGCTAAAGGAAGGTCATCCCTTGAATGAAAAAAGGATAATTGCCCTATTGAAATGGGGTTATTAGATCAATGTATATGATCACTGATGAAAATAAAAGTAATAAAATGTGGAAATACAAATCTTTTGCCAGAATTAAGAAAAAAAAAAGTGAATTCCCTACTTCTGTTTTTTGAAAGGAAAAAGTTAATATACTTTCTTTTTTGTATATCATCTCTCATTTGCCTCTTTGATCCTATCTTTATGGTACTCATCTCACTTATGGTAGATATCTCAGAGCAGTAGAAAAAGCAGAATCTCTGACTTTCCTACCAGCTTCCTTTATGACTTTGACAAGTGATGACCTCTCTGGAACTGTTTCTTTGGATGCAAAGATATTGCAAGCTTTCATAACCCTTCAACCCTCCAATTCAGTGCTTCTATAGCTTTCTTTTTTTTTTTTTAACTGAAAACCAAGACAAAAAATATTCAAGAAGTAAAAGGTCAAGGAAATTAGAGGTCAAAAATTAGTAGGGCAAGAGGTTTTTATAAGGACAAAGTAGAGGTAGCTGGAATTTTGCAGTTTCAGTCAAGTGTTCTGTGACCAGGTCAGCACAGGGTTTCTGTGTTGGAGGCAGTGATTAGGATGTTAACATTTTCACTCAGATACCATTGTTCTTGCAATGGAAATTTAGATTATTCAAATAAGTCAGTTCTGGAAGTTTCAACCTAGTCTCATATTATTTCAGTCATCTTAATTACTACTTTCCTGTTGCCAGGCATTTATCATGAAAAAGCACTCGTCTTCAACTTTTCAGCAATCACCTAAATTTTTACTTCACCTTCTCTTTCTCACTTCCTTCCAGGAAGAATGCATTCTAGTCCTTTCCTAGACAAGCTCCTACAAAAGGGTTTGTTTTGCTTTCTTCCTCACAAGGACTCAGGTGCAAGTAGATTATTTATAAAGATCTAGTAGGAAACACAGTATAGGTGAAAACGAGCCAAACAGAGAAGATAGAGGTAGACAATATAGGGTATGTAATCAAGCACTTTTATGTTGACAGCTCTCAAATCTGTATCTCCAGGTCATGTCCCAAGAATTAGGTCTGTCTCTATAGATATATTAACTACTCCTGAGTAACTACAATGACTCAAATCCAACATTTACAAATATTGTTACCATGATTTTTTTTTGATAGTTATTAGTTTCTTTTCCCCCATGGTTTAAATAATTTACACACTATAAAGGTTACCAATTATAAGCACACCATTTTTACAGTTGTTAGCTAATGTATGCAGTTGAGTAGCTAATAGCACAATCAACATACAGAATGTTTTTGAAGCTTGCTTCCCTACTTATTGACATGTAATAATGAGTAAGAAATTTAACATCCATAATTCCCAGATTCTTCTGTGGAAAAAGGGTACAATAAAAGCATATCAATATAAGTTGTTTTGAGGATTAAATGAGGTTGTTTATGATAAGCATGAAGCACAGTGCCTATATGTAAGAAATAATTAATAGACAGTAGTTACTGTTATTAACGTAATAAGGACTTCCTCCATACACAAATGTCTTATCATGCATTCCCTGTCTTTGCTAATGGCATTGCCATCTACCCACTTAAATCAGAAATTTTAGAATCATCACAGAATCTTTTCTCACTCTCAACATCAGGCACCAAATTCTGCCAATTCCACCTCCTACATAGCTCTTCAATTTGTCATTTCCTCTTCATCCTTCTCCTTCTCTCTTAATGCCAACTCTCATCATTCTTGCTTAGATTAGAATTCTGTAGGGAGCTAATCCTGACCACAAGGCCCGTGGTAGTATATGACACCAAATACTTATTTAATCAGTGCTTAAATAAATATTATCAAATCATCTCTATTGTAATAAGTGGTAACCACACTCCTGGGTAGTAGCTGGGTGCCTAGGAGTCTTCCTTGCTTCCAGTTTTAAAATTAAATAATTTAATGCCATCTATAAGTACTCTGCCATTCCCTAGTGACTTTTTCTATCTTATCTCTTTCTGTTTGCACTTCACTATTTTATTATGTCCTCGGTAGCCTTTGTGCTGTACCTGGAATATGGCAAATCTGTATCTCTTGCCATTCCTATTGCTTGCTTGGGTTACTTGTCCTTGGGTTTTCACATAGCCCCACTCTTCTCATCATTCAAGTCTTAACCTCTCACACTTACGTCAGTATAAAATTTGCATCTTTATATTTTCTTGTCTATCTTACTCCAACCTCACTCCTAAAATGTAAGTGACTTGAAGCAGAATTTGTCTTATTTATTGCTTATTTATTGCTGGGATCCAGAACCAAGAACAGTGCTTAGGACATAATAGGAGCTTAAACATATTTGCCAAGGATCATTTATTAAATATGAATAATCCAATTCAAAATTGGACTATGTGGTATACTGAAAGAGGTAAAAAGAAGTTAAAAATATGAACAAAAATAGCAACATGACTTTCAACACATATAGGTAGGAATAAGAAATAAATTAAGACCCTCCCTGTGGTGCTCTGGGTTAAAACACAGCACTAAGAAGCTAAAGCCATTTCAGCATGAGCTTGATTCCCTCCCTGGAGGCGATCCACATGGCGTGGCAGACCTCTCCTAACCCACTAGCAGTGTACTTGTCAGTCAGCCTGTTCTGCTCCCTGTTCTATCTCTGGTGAATCCTCTCATCAACCCTGCACCTCTGGCCTATACCCCAGTTCTGTATGCATAAATAAATAAACCTTTTAAAAAAAGAAATAAATTAGAAAAATCAGAAATAGCTAATTTGTTCAGGTAATAAGATAAGGTATTTAGTTTTGAAAAGTTCCTTAATGATTAAGGTGAGGGTAGAGAAAAATACTTAAATACCTCAGTGGAGAACAATAAATGAAAATTTCTAGTTGCATGCTATGACAAAATGTCCTTATGAATTCTAAGAAGGGATAAGTATTTTATGGCCAGGGTGGCCTATGAAAACTAATTGATGTTACTCTAGTCACTTAATAGGCAAATCACTATTAAACATAGTATTTAATAAACATTAAAAAATATTTCCCAATAGTCTATATAAAATTTCTAAATGAAAAAAAAAGTTAATATCTTTATGGAATGGAATATTCAAAGTTCTGACTTTTTGATGGGCTGAGTAGAAATAAGGTTCATGAATGTGTGTGGAGGTGCGTTAACAGGTACATAGGGAACAAACTTCTGGTTTGGGGACCTTCTGCTTATCAGATTTCAGGTGGCACAGTCACTTGTCACAGTCTTGCCATCCCCCTTAACCTGGAAATTCTGAACAAGTTTCTGAGGTGCTCTTGATTTCCCTTGAGAGTCCCTGTACCAAAAACAGCCCTTACAGTAAACTTGAGCTGAGAAACAAATTGGTCTGAGAACATTCCCATGATTCCCATAACCAGAGAATGCTGCTACTTTTAATTATAGCACAGATTTCCAGAATGTTGTTTAGAGACAAAAAAGAAATGAAAAAACTATCAGAGTTTTTTTTTTTTTTTTTTTTTTTTTTTTAAGGAAGGGACAAGAGAATGCACTCATCATGTTCTGGAGCTGTCATCATCAAGGACCACTCTTTGGGCTACAGAATGAGATCTTTTGGTATAATAAGCCACCTCTTGTTTTGTACATGTCCAGTTAGGACATATGCCCATCACTTTACAGTTTAAAGAGCTCATCATTATATGACTTAAGCTAACAAAATTAAATAAATTCAGATGATTCTGTCAATACAAAAATAAATCTGAGGTACAGTTTAATTCTCATGCTCAGAACCAAACAATGACAAATCAGAATATTTAGGAAAATTCAGTATTGATAGTTTTCAGTACTTCACCCAAAATATTGATAGTGTAAACTTTATATTCATTTAAACTTTAGCTTTGACATTAAAAAACAAAGTGGCTGACTATTGTGGAAGAAAGGAAGAAATTGCTAGCTGATGTTGCCAAATCTGTCCTCTTCTTGCCAGACACTAAGGAGGACTTTATTTCCCAACATCCTTTGTCATAATATGTGATTATATCCATGATTTTTGGTCAATAGAATGGGATCAAAGGTGAGAAATATCTTTTTAGGACTACTCCATAAAGATTTGCATGTGCAATTTTCATCATCTCTTTCCTCTCTGGTTTGATGCATCAAATGAACACAGAGAACTTAAAACCACCATGTTGAAATAGATAGAGTCACAAGATAGCAGAATCTGGATCATTTAGCAGAAAGTTATTTATTAATCAAGTGAGAAATAAGCTTCTCTCATGTTAATCCTGTTAGATAATGGGGGTTTCTCTATTATATAGCTAACATTACCTTTATAAATATAGTTGGATAGACCTGATCCTAGTAAAAGTCTTATTGGTTCTGTCCCAGTTTTTCATAAAATATGCTGACAATTTTAAATAATATCTTCAGTCTCATAATCTTATATTTTCTCACTCTGTATGTAGCTTTGCAATAATCATTCCCTATTGGGAAAATGCTGGTATAAGATTATGTAACTACCCAGAAAGCTAAGAGCTTCTCTACTGAACTTTTTTTTCTAAGTCATGAATTTATGCTCTGATGACTTTTTAGGTCAGTTAGTTAACAATGAAAGTCAAATAGTTACATAGTTCAGAACAATGGGGATATATTTTAAAGAGAAAAAAAAAGGTAAAATCATTATGTGATGTAATTCCAAGGTTTGTAATTATTATCCCCAAATATTCTTCCAAAATAAATACCTCTCAAAGAAATGCTTCTTATCTCAGATCACAGATCATTTTCAAGCAGTTGGTAAAAGGCTATTTACAAAGAGTACATATGGTTTTTCCTCCAAACAATAAAAATATACATTGGTCTCTTTTCATCACCATGTGGATTGATGACTTTAGATACTTACAAGCTAAAGGAAGATAATATATCAAAAAGCAGTTCTATCAAGAAATATAGTTGTAGGTTATGGTACAGTTCTCAGTATGAGAAGCTTTTAGTTCTCAATCTTGTGCTTTTCTTTTTTTTAAACACTTTCATTGCTCATTGCAAACTAAGATTATGTCCTTAAGGAGTTAAGCAATCATATTTCTAAAATCTTACTGTGCAGATGAGAAAACAAACTGTTCTCTGATTTACAAATTGAAGATTATGGAAATAAATTCCAAGGTGTTGACTCATGCATGTAGTTATATCACTTTATCAGTACTCGATTTGTATATGTGAATATTTATGAACCCCTAGAGATTTACAAGTAACATGCATGAGGATTCTTGGTAAGGAAATATGGAGGTCTTCTTAGTAAAAGTTTAAAGGACTGAACTCTTAAATGTAGTAAATAAACTACTTAGTAACACTTGAAAATATCAGTTCAAAATGTTTTTATTACCACTATCTTACTAGACATCAAGGATTCATTATTATCTTTGCTTTCTCTCCCAATTAATCATGTCAATAGAACAATAGAGCCCTGCGTTTTGAGGGTTCCTAATCTTCACAACATGGAGCTAGATGTTTAAGAGCCCTCAGTGACAAATTAGTTGCTGACAGAGTTCCCAACAACTTCTCATGACAAAATCTATTTTTGCTTCAAGCTCATTACCACGTCTCATCCAAATAGTGCTTTTTCCCCCTTTCTTGTTTTCTAGTTTAGTCCTCCTTCCCCCCTGCTACTCAACAAAAAGATAGTATTTATGAAATTCTTGCTTTGTTGTCATAGTCAATTCTGTCCTCATAGCGTCTCTCATTTTGTTTCTTCAGTCAGAACTAACCTGGTCCAAGAAACACAGCACTAGAGTGAGGTATCCTCAAAATTTTGCCCAAATGTATTGACTAACTTATCTCAGCTTTGATTGTTTTTAATATCTAAAATGAATGTCAATATCTAGGCAAGAATAATGTTTACAAAAGCATCTAGTAGAATGCCCAGCACATAGTAGGCATTCAAAAATATTTAGGCTTTTTTTTTTTAGTTAGCTTTTGCTGCATGTTAATCACCTAAAAAAAAAAGTTTAAGACAGCAATGATGAATTAATATTTCTTATGATTTCTGTGGATCAAGAAGTGATGAAGGGCTCTGCTGGGCCATCTTTGCTTATAGTCTCTTAAGCAGATGCAGTCGGATGTCCTCTGGGGCTGCAGTCACCTGCAGGAAGTAGAGGATCTTATATGCAGGTTTGCATAGTCAGAAGTTCAGTCTTAGCTATTGGCTGTCAGTTTCTTTCTGTGAAGACTTCTGCAAAGAGCTGCCTAAAATACTCATGGTTCAGAGGCCAGCTTCCCCCAAAATGAGAGATCTCAAAGGTTAAAACTGAAATATTTTTGATGAACGAACCTTGCATGTTACATACCATAATTTCCACCATATTTCATTGGTCACACAGAGACAACCCTGATTCACAGTGGGAGGGGTTTACATAACAGTGCATTCCAGAAGATGTAGATCATTGGAGGCTAGTTACCATAGTTAGGTATTGATTTCCTTAGAGAAAATACTGGCACTGGACTACTGTCAAACTAACTGGACTGTTTCCAGTTTCACCTTAAAGTATTCCAGTTAGTCTAACAAGTTCAGCCTCATTCCTCTCTTTACTTTCCTTGTTTGCTCTTCTCTCTGTCTCTCTCAGAACATACACACACACACACACACACACACACATGCACAGCTAACATCCACATAAAACTTTGCACATGCTATTCTTCAAATTGGAATCATCACTTAAAATTGTCATTACTTTTCTATATTTATTTGCACAAAAGTTATGAAGATAGTATAGGGATCCCCAGCTCCCCACTCTTAGTCTCCCCTATTCCTTTAGGCTGTACCTGAAAAGAAATAAAAAGGCACCAGTAAGTCAGATGAAAGTGTAAGTAAGCCTCTAAGCCCAGAAATCCAGCTTCTTTATTCTTTTCGAAGTGATAGAATTCAGAATTTGCAAGAGATGAATGCAGAATGATATAAACTGGAGGAGAACTATATGAACAGATGAAGTTGCTATTTTACTTATTATGGATTTAAAAAAATAATTATTACTGACCAATTTCTTTTAAAGAAAGTAAAATAATATATAGATGGATTTGGACAAGAAGCCAGCTTGGAAAATTTATGGTCCAAAAGAGCCAAGATTGAGTGATTTATTTTCTAAAATACATCCAAGAAAAAAAGTTAAATTAAGTTAGAACTTTATAAATATAAAGTTCTATGACCTCTTTTAAGCTTCTGCCACAAGATAATATAGGAATATTGTGATGGAAAATAAGTTTTGTGATCAGCAGTGAACACAAACACAGAGGTTGCATTGCTCTTGGGGCAAAAGGGGGAAGTTACTCTCTATTTTCAGGTAGGCCAACTGAGACTCAAAGACTCTCCAGACCAAGCCAAGAGCACAGACTGAATAGATGTTAGAAGTAAATCAGGCTAGACTAGAGGTTCATAGCCAATGAAAAGATTCAAGGATGAAGGTCTGTGTGCAAACTGAGGCAATATACCTAGACCTTTGTTATTCCTGTGGATCACAAGAGTGCACACATCAGTACTTACAGCAGACCATCGCCTTCAATCTGTCATTTTTAGTGACTCAGGATTTCTCCCACTAACCACCTCCCTCCCACCACAAACACACACAAAAACACACGAACATGTTAACCCTACCCTTACTTAATTCCAAAATGTTAACTCTAAACTTGTTATCTTTAGCCCTGCATCATAACCTTTGCAGGTTTAACCTGCAGGATTAAGTCAACCCCCTTTGCTGGACATACACATTTTTTAAATATCAAAGCCAGCAGCTCCAGTGTACCCACATTTCTCATTACCTTCCACCATGCACACTGTCCTTCAGGCACACTAAGCTACCATATTGTAGGGTAAGAGAGGCTGGTTGTCAGACACAAGCACAAATGTTTACAGGGGAAGTCTCATCTGCCCATAATGATGCTATTATAGTCATGACCTAAAGACCACCCTACTTGCTGAGAGTCTATTTATACCTGGTGTTGTAGTAGGTATTTTACATGTTGTATTTCAGTAAAATCTTACCATAAATCTTCTTCAGAGTACTGTTCAACAACTTAAGTGAAGAAAGCAATTTTAGATGTAATTTTTACACGAGGTTAATACAAAGAATTATACTGAGAATTCAAACTCGCATCTGTCTGCCTGAAGAACCTATTTTCTTTGGCTTAATTTGGATAGTGTCAAAAGCTACGACTGTAAAACCATGATTTTATTCTTAGCTTTGCCATTTCCAAACAGAATGACTTCATAAAAATAGATTAATAGCTCCAAATCCCAGTTTCCTCATTTAAAAAAAAAATAGGATATTAGAAAGATACTACCTCATAGAACTTTTGTGAGAATCAAAGGTGAAAGTAGATGTGAAGCTTTAAGTTGCATGTATTATTGACTCTCATCATCTATTTACAAACTGCTACATACATTTTAAGATTTAGTTCAAATGTCACCCTGTAAATTGACACCTTATCTAACTCTTCCAGAAGGAATTGTTTTCCCTTAAGTTTCCATATGACTTCAGTCTTATAATTATGTGTCTGTTCCCCATTAGACAAGAGGTTCTGGATGATATGGGTCATACTGTCTTCTTCTGGATTCCCTCCAAAGCAGATTCTGAGACAGATATTTGAGCTAAGCTAACTTTTTGAAAGGCAGAAGGAACACGTGTAGGTAAAAGAGGTAACCATCAGGAAAGGGGAGGCAGCGTTTAAGAGGTATGTTATTAAGTCAACTACTAAAGAGAGTGACAGATAATTAGTATCCTATGGGGAAACTGGGAAATTATGCAAAACTTAATGTACAGAATGATCCCAGCTAAAATGTGGGGTATAGGTATGTTTATTTACATATTAACTAGTCATTGTGTATAAGCTACCCCTGTACAGAAAAAGAACTTCTGACCAGTGATGCACATCCACATGTGGGTTCTAGAAATGTGAAGACAGCCCCTCAACAAAAAATTCCTAGACTGCCATTCTCATACTCTCAAGGTGATGGTCTGGGGTAGAGCAATGAGAGTGAGAATAGGTTGCAGACTCAGAATTACAGTGTCTTTTTCCTTACCTGATCAAAAGCCAAAAGTTGCTATAAAGTCAATAAGGAGCCCTGACCTTCATCATATGTAGTTTGAAAAAAGATTATAAAACAGATAAGTTTTTTTCCCTTGCTGTACTAGGTAATGAATTTTATAATGGAAACACAATTGCAAGTTACATAATCAAGTAGGTCAGAGCTATTGATCTGCCCAGTGACAAGACTTCCTGAGTGAATTGCATTATTCCAACAGGATGGCTTGAAAGCTAATAGTGGCAAAAAGTTTTACTTGAATTTTGTACCCCCATTAGGATTAGGGTCATTGCTTCTGCATATCCAAAATTTTAAGCTAAAGAAGCTTCATGGAACACCATGATATGGGAACACAGCATTAGGAATCAGGCTCCAACTACTGGTGTAATTTTTGATTCACCACTATACCCCCCTGGGGCTCAATTTCATATTATAATATTAGACTGAGTCAGAAATTCGAAATTCAGATTTTTTTGTTTCCTGAATGATAGTGATGAACCACAAACCACGAAGCACAGATCCCACCCAGTGCTTGCCATGATGAAATTACAGTTTTTATTCCAATTATTTTCTGAGAACCAAAGCATAACATTTATGTGAATTTTTCACTTTTTAATGTGTTGGTGAAATTTTTATGAAAAACACAATAGGAGACAAAGATTGTATATAGCTTTCAGGGTATACTAAGACTATAAGGATTGTGAAGCTCACAGGTTGTTACTCAACTTTAGACTAGATAAATCTCAAATGTCCTTCCATGTATTCACAGTTTCAAAATGATGTGTGAAACATAAGTGTTCATCTAAGACTGAGACACCTGTGTATAGTGCTGTTCCTGTTCCTACACCTGCTTCCTACTCAAAAGGGGTTTATATACTGGCTGAGGTCCAAGACCATCACTAGTAATCTTCCTCTACTAAGAAATTCTGAGTTAACTTTAGCATCCTCTTTCCCGATGAGTTAGCTTTATGTTCCTAAAAATTAAAAATTAGTAGAAATAATCACCCCAACTTTGAATAAATTATTACTTATCATCCGTACAGGTTACTTTATAATTGGGTTTGTCCTGATGTTATGCTACACTCTGGATCTGTGTAGAAGTTTCTCATGACATATTTCTAACCTCCTTGAACCTCAACCAGGACTGGAAAGACTGGCATCTTGAAAGTCCAGATTATACTTTCTATCCTAGAGAATGCCACTGAAAATTGGATATTTATTTCAAGTGAGTGATTAAATGTACAATCTAGATTAAAGGAATAACCCAGAAGGAGGAAATAATAGAATATATGAAGATGAGGGATGGAGCAAGGTGAAAACATAATCAGCGCATGTTGTTTAAACTGCCATTCCAAGGGAAACTTTTACTCTCCTGTGGCTGGAACCTGCATTCTTGTGCATTCCTGTATAGATAAGGTGTAGGGGGCCAATCCCTGTGGCCGAAAGCCAACCTCACCATATTTAGGAAACCATGTAAAAGGTCAGTCAAATCAATCACTAGCTACCCCTTTGTTCCGAGGCCTGCATGCCAAAAAAGGGATTATATAATCTGCTCTTCCCTTTGTTCTGGGCCCTTCCTACCACCCAGGTGCCTCTGTGTGCAGTTGGGCCCACACTTGAACTTGCATAAAGTTTCCTCTTGTGTTTACAGCAGTGTGGCAGTTTTTTTGTTTTGTTTTGTTTTGTTTTTGTTTGGGGGGAGGGGTGTAGTGTGTCCCATTCCGGCATAACACTAAGTATTAGAAAAAATGGAAAAACACAGGACAGATTATGGGCCATACTTGGAGTTGCCTAAAAAAGAAATCTCCTTCTCTGATATGGGTGGGACAAATAAAAGCTTGTGAAGTCAAAAGTTCAGAAAGAAGAAAGTGATCAGCCTTTCCTATAAAGTAGGAGCTAAGCTTTGGTTCAAGAAACAGGGTAATCTTTGTCAGGGACTGACCCAGATCACAGGTTGTTGGGGGCAGAACAGGCAGGGTTTAAGGTGGGAGTGGCATCAGTGAGCAGAGATCCCTAAAAGGGGGGAAAAGAGGAGCGGTGCAAGGAAGACAGGGGAATCAGAGCTGAGTGCAAGTCTTCCTGCTTTGGTTTCAGCAGAGGTTTCTGTTATACATTTCAAGCAAGCAGTGGGGTAACATTAGCATATGAATTGGGCTGAGATCATGATCATCTTTTTTCTAACAGTTTGGGGTATATTGACCTTTAGCTGAGATTATGACATTTATTATTCTTAGAATTAATCTATTAAAGTTAAAACAGGTACATAGATTCATAAAATTTAAGACTAATATTACTATATTTACCACAGTGAAGATTAATCAAAATAAAGTCCCTTAAACCCTAACTACTACTTAATGGCTCTCATTTTCATTGAGATATCCTAGAGGGTAAAGTAAAGTAAGGGCAGGAAGGAGAAATTTTCTTGTAAATCAATAACAAAAAGAAATATAGTAAAGTTCGTTAAAACCTGAATAGAAAGCTTGAGTAGTTCCTTAAAAACTAAATAGAGGGCCCTCCCTGGTGGCACAGCGGGTTAAAGCACAGCACTGGAAAGCTTAAGCCACTTCCACATGAGTTCGATTCCCGCCTGCCCCGCAGAGATCCACATGGCGTGGCAGACCTCTCCTGACCCGCCCGCTGATCCACTCAGCAGTGTGCTTCATCGATCTGACTGTTCTGCTCCCCATTCTGTCTCTGGTGAATCCTCTCACCCTCTGCATCTCGTGCCTGTACCCCAGTTCTATATGAATAAATAAATAAATCTTTAAAAAAAAACAAAACTAAATAGAAGACTTGGGTGAATTTCCTTATCTAAAGGCTAGACAGTAGAAAGTTTAAATAGTTCTTTAGAAACTGAATAGAAGGCATATGTGAGATAGTAGAGTGATGAGATTTGGGTTCTGGGCAGTAAAAGAATATGTTCTAGTACTGCTTCATATTATAATATTGATTTTGCTATAGCAGCCAATTGCTTTTATTAATCAATCAATAGTAAAATTATTTGACTTCAAGAGAAATTTCTCACCTTGGTGCTGCGCTTGCATGTCAAGGCCAGGCAGCACCTTATGAGGCTAAGGGAATCCAGTTGTAAACTGAAGGTTGCTCAGAATATTTTAATATTATGATTATACAAAAAAGGGAGGCCATAACATAAGTTAGCATGGAAATTCTGATTTTTCAGAGCTTTTCCTTTTCTATCCAGAATTTGTCAGTCTATAGAAATTGCATAGCTGTGTCAATCTTTCAGCGGGAAAAATATATGTATTTCCCCATGGGAAATTTCACAGGTAGATAAATGTATATGATGTTTTAAGACTGAATATATTTGAGATTTAATAATATCAAATCAGCAAGAATTCATGGTGAACAAAATGAACCATTTTGCCCTTCTTGAGAAGGTAATTAGTAGCTTTGGAAAAACTGAACAAAGGAAAAGATCCTAGTGTGGAAGAAGGGACAATTTAGTTTCCAAAATCTGGAATATAGAACAATTCTAAGTTGCAGGAGGTGTTCATGTTTGTGTTTGATTATGAAGGTCATTTGTACAGTCAGCCCTCCTTGTCTATGAGCTGTTTCTGGAGGTGGTAGGAGAGAGCAAGGGAAATTACTATCCTTTTTAACTGTTGATAAATGACATAAGGTGTTGACTCTAGAGGAGAAAATTTTCAGGGAAATGAAATTGTTAGTATGAAACCACCATCTCATTTTGGTAAGAAGGTAAAAAGAGTGGCCCAGTAATGTTTTCTGGTGATGTGGGGAAGTTTGCAATGATAAGAGAGAGCAGAAATGACAGAAGAAATGGCAAAAGGGAGAAGAAAAAAAACTAGAGCAAGGAGTAGCTCTGAAAATGTTACAGGGTAGCCCAGAGTGAATTGGGCCGCCTGTCTGTGGGGCCTCACCCGCGGGCTCACAATTCAGTTATACTACAGTTACACACAAAAGGGTCAATAATGGGTTTATTTACAAAAGGGGAAAGGAATAGGAAACAACCCAGGGAAAGAAAGTGGGATACAAAGTAACTGGAATACCTTACCGCTAGGCTGACTGAACACACAGAGTCACAAGGTCAGCAGAGTCATTTCCTGAGCAAGAGAGCGAGAGATGCAATGGTGCCCTATTTATCCCCCAAATGTCCCAGAATTCCTGCTATCTCTGCTCTTGGGTCCTCACAGTTCTCTCCCTGGTACTGCTGGGAGTTGTAGTTTCCAATCACTGAAGTAGGTGTAGGGTCCAGAAAGCTGGAGTAGGGGGTGGAGTCCATAAGACTCTGCAGAGTTCCTTTAGGACATCTTTCCCCTTAACAAAAAGAGAGTGACTGAGTTTGAATTTGGCTCTGCCAATTCCTAACTGCAGGGGTTGATATAATTTTAGAAACCCAGTTTAAGAAAAGTCATAGAGGGAATTACATCAGCAAAATGGCAGATTAGGAAGGCCTAGCCCTCATGCCTGTCCCTCCAACACCCACCCCCCACCAATAATTTAACATCTACCCACTGATGAAAATAGCTCTGGAGAGCTCCCAAGTACAATTAAGAAGCTGTAGCAACTCAGTGGAGCACAAAAGCTGAAAATGAGTGCATAGAAAAGTGCAGGAAATATTTTATCTGCATCATTCCATCATTCCATCCCCAGTCTAGCACACTCAGAGCCAGGAGGGAGCTCCTTATTGTTAGAGTCCAAGAAATGCTGAGACACAGAACCGATGCAAAAGACAAGTACAAGCCTTTATTGCTAACCCGGGCTAGGGTCCGATCCCCGGAGTGTACCGACACAGCGGTCTTGTCCAGAGAGGATGGACGAGCCTCTGAACAGAGGGTCTTATATAGTGAAATTTGCGGGCTGGGAAATTTCCAAAGTCCATTAGTATGAGTCACTCTTGTATCCTCCTTCATGCAGGTGGTAACGGACAGGCGCCTGGGCTTCTGATAAAATCCGGGGCCTTTGATAACATCCAGTTAGTTTTCATGCAATGTCCTGCTGGTGAGCTGGGCTACTGATAACATCCAGAGCCTTTGACAACATCCACAAGCAACATTCCAATATTTTAACATTATCACAAACATTTCCCATGGGAAAAGGAGACCAGAAGGACCCCAGAAGCTGTTTCCACTGAAGTCTCAGCAGCCCTTGCCTCCAGAAGTACCAGTCTTCCTTCCTTGACCTTACCCTCCCTTCCAACCCAATCCTGGTGCCACAGTGCCATCTCTACTCTACTCCTGCCATACACACCTGTACCCCTGACCTTAGCACCAAAACCCCCTCAGCCCCCAATGAAGAAAATATCAATACATGGACCCCAGCATCCCTCATTGCTACTGTGAACGTCTGCAGTATAGCTTAAATTATCACCAACTTTACTAACTACCAGATATTTTATGCAAATATCTAACTAACCAGAAAGAAATAACTTATAGTAGTTAAGTTAAGGTGAGCTACCAGATAATTTTTGCATCTCCATAAGTATTACAATGGTAAGTTTGGAAACACTGGGGTTAGGACACAGTTTTAGAGTTGAACAGTGAAGGCAGAACAGGCCACAGAGAAATCCTGTCTCCTACAGGTTGTCTCTCTTTTTACCCTACTAGCTGTAACAGGTACATGAACTGCATGTACATTTACCATAGGACATAATAATAAATAAATAAATATATGAACAAAGTGTACCCAGGCTTTGAACAGCTTTTGGTGTGCCAGTCATTGTCAACAATCCCTCAACCCCCATATTTGCCTTCTCAGTTAAAGTTTCACAAGTATATGACCTTAAATGACCTCAATATACAGACAAAGGAGGAGGTATTGAGTGCACATAACCTCCTCCGCCCTCACCGGAATGTTTTGTTAAGAGGTGCAAAGGCCAGGGAGCGAAGCTGTGCTTCATTTGTGTGGATTTCCACTACATCACAGAAGTCCCCAACATGGCCCCCTTCCTTGTCCTGGTCTTATGACAAAACCAGCATGCTAAGCCACTCTCCAGAATTCCGTGCATCCAGCCAAGGGGGGAGCAGAGCTAAGTTTGATTAAAAACAGTAAATGTCAGAAACAGGTATGGGAGTAGGGGCTAGCTAAAGGGTTGGGGTATAGGGAGAAATGGTATTTTCACATGAGGACTTAAGTGGAAGTCCAAACATTTAAAAAATCCATTAGTGTTCTTACCTCCCACTGTCAAACCTCAAGATAGCACTCATCAGAGTTCCTTATGTACTTTTTGGTTTTTAAAATATAACTTACATGATTCTGACATGAAAATCTTTGTAAAACATAGATTATGGTCACAGGTGGTTTGATGGAGGGGAAAAAGAAAGAAAAAAAAGATTAAAAGACCTTATTTTATTTATTAAAGGAATCTTCGCAAAATTCTCTTAACCAGCCAGTAAACTCAATCCAATTCAAAATTAACTGGTTCCTGAGGTTTATCCGTTCACCCAAGCAGCAAGTTGCCCTTGTACCAGACTCTCAAGTGCTCATGCCATTAGCAGTGGGACCTGTGCCTATGGGCTGAGATCAAGAGTGAAAACTCCCTAGAATATCTTTACTCTTCCCCTTTCCCACTGCCCAGATTCTGATATCCAGCCTCCCTTGCTGGTCACCCTGCCTGGTCAGCATCTCATCCGCATAAGATGCAATGAGGCAAAAAAAAAAAAAAGGACATGGCAAGATTGCCCCATGTTGTGCTCTCTGGAATCAAATTATGTGAGGGAGGAAGACAAACAAAATAACTGTGAAAGAAAAGGTGTCAGGTACCCGCCCGATCACAGGTTGTTGGGGGCAGAAGGCAGGGTCTCAAGGTGGGAGCGGAGATTCCTAAAAAAGGGGGGGGAAGGGGAGCTGGCGCGAAGAAGATACGGGAGTCGGAGTTGGGTGCAAGTCTTCCTGTTCTGCTCTTAGCAGAAGTTTATTTTATACATTTCAAGCAAGCAGTAAGATGACATCAGCACATGAACTGGGCTGAGAGGTTATAATCATCTTTTTTTTCTTAGAACAGTTTGGGGTCGTATTGTCCTTCAGCTGAGATTATAACATTTATTATTCTTAAAATCAATCTATTAAAGTTAGGATAGGTACCTAAATTCATAAAATTTAAGGCTAACATTGTTTTATTTACCAGTGTTGATTGGCTAAAATAAAGTCCCTTTAAACCTTAAATGCTACTTAATGATCTTCATTCTCATTGAGACATCTTAGAAGGTAAAGTAAAGTTGAGAGCTAGGGTGGAGACTGGATTGGAGATGTGAAGGGGTATAAGGTGAGGTCGTGGGCCAAGGTGAAGTTGTAAAAGAGGGTGAAGTTGAAGACTAGGGTGGAGGAGTTTTCTGGTAGATAAATTACTAAGGGAGATATTAAGATTCCTCATTTTAAGACTAAGGCATAAAAGCTTAAGTAAGAGAGTAGAATGATAAGATTTGGGTTCTCACCCTGGCAGTAAAAGAACTTTAGTTATTTTTTAGCATGTTCTAGTACTGCCTTGTCTTACAATATTGATTTTATTATAATTGCTTTTATTAATCAGCCAGTTGTAATGTTATTTTTTGCTTTCTAGAGGAATTTCCTGTCTTGGGCAGTGCTTGCTCACCTGCGCCAGGCAGCACCTTATGAGGCTAAGGCAATCGGTTGCAAGCTGATGGTTGCTTAGAATATTTTGATATTACCAAAAAGGGAGGTCCTAACATAAGTTAGCGTGGAAATTCTCATTTTTCAGAGCATTTCCCCTCTGCCTGGAATTTGTCCATAGACAAAAGTTGCATATAGCTTGTGTCAAAAAGGAAGGGAAGAAAAATGTAAGATTGGGCAAGGGGAAATTTCAGACCATAATGCAGGCTTGGCTTGATGTCTGCCCTCCCCCAGGAGCGCTAGAGCAGATGGTGCACATCCAGGGCTACAGTGGGCAGACCCCTGAGCCCCTCTTTCTCAGTCATTGGATACCAGCAACTCAGGAGAGCACAGCCCAGGCTCTCCACAGAGGCAAACTCTGAAGGGAACCATTGATTACACGTTGTCTGCTGTCAGCTGCTTCTTGCAGCCCAGCAGGAATAGATCATAGATCCCTTAAAGAAGGATATGGGCATGTCTACCATAATCTGTCCCTGCAGCCCCAAAACCTTCTTCTCCACAAGTGTATCTACTACCAAATTAACTTTCTGGAAATCTGGGCCTCTTTTCCTGTGAAAAACATAGAAAAAAGGAGTAGGATTAGCCAGAGCCTTCATGCATAAAGCTGAACAACTGGAACTTGTAACCTCCCTCCTCCAATCAGCTTACCTGAGTCTCCTTTCTCTCAGCTGCCAAATCTGCTCCTCTCCACAGTTTGCCTGATGGCATGACCCAAACCCTCCATCCCAAGGGATTTTACCCTATTTAGCCCCACATTAACCAAAATAACACCCCACTTTCACTATGGCCTTATACACTCATTGACTGGAGCACCCCTCCTGGCTCCTGCAGCTGAGTCAGACCTTTAGAATCACTGGGTGGTGCTGTTGGCTGACCACATTCCCTGCACCCAACCAGCAAGGACAGAACTGAACATGAAGGCAGAACTGAACAGCCAGCCCACTTCCATCCCCGTCTGCCACTGAGAAATGCTGTTTAAGGCATCTCTCACAAAATAAGAAAAACATTATTGCTAGTAAAAATCTATTCCATCTATTATCCAGTGTTTGCTTAGTCACTTTATTTTTCATTCAAAGTGAATTATGATTCTTTTTAATTTAAATATATTTATACGATTCCTTTCTTAAATTTTAGGCTTCTCTTTAGGACCACATATGCCTGAATTACTAGGCAGAACAGTGTGGGGCGAATAACCACCTGACTTTTAAATAAGTGTGAGTTTGTGGTTTTTTTTATTTTGTAGGAGATGTTGTGTTAAGGAATATGGCTTATGCTATCTTTTGTAATGCCTTACAAATGAGGAAATAACCATAATGCTCTTGTTTGGATGTTTAGAAATCTGTTATGTTTCTGATAATAAAAGTTTCCAAATGAAACATAAAGTCCTGGTAAAATCAAAGGGGAAGATGTTAGAGATAGGTATTAAATTAGAAGAATGAGAAGACAAACTGACAGATAAAAACTGTTAAAAAAAAAAAAGTTGCCCCAAATGGTGGGGAACAAACTAAGAAAAGGAGGGAATGAGAAATGAATTAATTTTCCAACAAATGAGTATTTGTATCAGAAATGAACAGATTCTTAACTCCATGAGATCAGACTCTCACCCAGCAGGCTCACCTCAGTGCTGCTCAGTGCTTACACAGGAGCTTCTAGATTGTACAAGCAATAGCATCCTTCATCCATCCCAAGAGTAGGAACTAATGGGGAGTGCACGGAATGTCCTATGAGGCAATTAGTTGTGCTGAGCTATACATACTGTGTTTATCATTATCAGAACAGTTAGTGGACTTCATAGTGGCTTAGGTAAAGGTGGGTATGTATGCTTGTGTATAATACACTGCATATGTGTGTGTGTGTATAATATATATATATATATGCTTATAGGTATATACTTTGAAGATAAAATTCCAATGTCTGTTTTCACAAGAGAATATATTTACAAGCACACTCACATACATACTCACACATTTATGCAAGAAATACAAACCTATCTCTGTTAACCAAAGGAATGTTACCTAATTCCTGAAAACAATCTAAATGTCCCAGAAGAGATGAGTGGCACAGAAAGATATACAAAAAACAAATAAACAAAAACACTTATGCCATTAGTAGTAAAGTGGATGGAACTGGAAGGGATTATCCTAAGAGACATCAACCAGGCATAGAAGGGTAAATATTGGATGGTTTCATTTACATGTGGAAATGTGGAATATAGAAAAAAACAAAGGATCAGACTAAAACAAACTTTGACAGATCCTTGAATGCTAACCATAGATCTGAGGTATCCAAGAGGCTTGGGGGTGGTAAAAGGAGAGTGGGAGGGGAGCAAACAGAGGGGAGGGAAGTATAATGGACTGTGGTGATGGACTATGGGTGCTTTGGTGGTAGGAGAGATACAGTGACCAAATCTGAGGGAAGAAATCCTATATTGTGAAAACCCAAACAAATATGTAAAATAATGATATATCATTAATCAAAAAAAAAAGCTTACAGTGTTAAACCCATTGGTAGAAGGTTGTTGTTACTGAGAGTTTTAAAGGCAGGAATGTTGGCATATAGTAGTCACTCAATGAAAGTTTGTTGACTGAAAGATAAGTGACAAGCATTTGAACCACTAAAGGCAGAATAAGTGAGTCAATCTTTTCGAGTTGTGTAACAGCTGTGATGTACTTTTCTTAACTGAAATCAATGCTAAATGGTTACCATATAGTCATTGTTAGAACTGGAATGGACTTTCAGGGTTGTTTAGTTAAATCCTTTTATTTTACCCAGGAGAAAACTAAAATTCAGAGAGTAAAATGACTCAAATAATATCACTCAACAAATAGGATTGACTTGTGCTAGAAACCAGTAATTCTAGCACTGGGATTCACTATACTGCTGCATTGTTGTCCAGAGATTGTAAATGGAGTCCACATAGAAATGTTCATCTATATAACGCCATATGCATGATGTGTGTCATTTGTGTGGGTGTGTATTTCTGATTCCATTTTCACATTTTTCTTTCCTTTCACAGCATCATTTGTTTGGAGATGGTCAGCTCAAGACATACATATGCATGTGAATCTTTTATCTTATCCTCCTCCTTTTACCAATTCTATCTTTCTTTGGCTAGTTTCTTCTTGTAGGTATTTTAGAGTTAATCTCATTTTAGGTTCTAGTAAACTTAATCACTGAAAACAGGGCCTTATTTCAGGTTTTCTGTTTATATTCTACTCAATGAAGAGTCTGGTGTTCTGCTCGATTTAAGTCAGATCTCACCATAGGCTTTGCTGTTCACTTTCCACCTCAGGTGCCCTCTCTAGCAAACCTTTCAACAGAGTGCCTGTTGTCACCATCAAAAGTGTCAGCAGAGTTCTGTTACAGAGTAACTTGGGGCAATTCTGTGCCTGATGCCAAATCTCCCTCTACATCCTTTTATAGAATTTGGTCCTTTCCAGTACTCAGTCACCTGTAATATGAAGCTGGTCTTCCATGCCTGTCTTTAATTGCAGTCTTATTTTCCTTCTCCCATCATTTCTCTTTTCCTTAGCCTTGCTAGCTTATTATTTCAGATTAGGCTCATCTCAACTTCCACTTTCTTCATTTCACTAAGTTCTCCTGACAGCTCATCCTTTTCCTTGTCAAAGTGGCATTTTGGAGAATGATCTCAACCTACCATTGGAGTTTTAGTTCTTGCTTAGATATTTCTGTTTACAAAATACTATTTTATAACTTGAAATAAAATATTTATTGAGCTGGAGCTCCTATAAGCATTAAGGATGGAGCACTGCATGCAATTCCTGTCTTCAATAAAGCTAACGCCCTAGGGGAGGAAGCAGATTATAAATGAATGTACATTCAGGAGAAATGAGATATAATGCTATGAAGAAAAATAAAGCAGAGGGATGAAATAGACAAGAACAGAGAGGTGAAGGAGCAAAGTTTTGCAGAGGGTCAGGAAAACATCTCTAACTACAAGGTATTGAGCAGACACAGGAACGCATTGAAGTAGACTCTGCAAAGCCCTGGGAAGTGTGTGATAGACAGAGGGACTAACAAATGCAAAGATCATGAGGTAGGAGCAAATATAATTTTTTCAAAGGTGAACAATAAGGCTATTATGACTTGAGGAATGGAAAATAATAGAAGAAATCTGGAGAGTGGGCCAGGACCAGATCTCAATTGAGGGAAAGTAGAACAGTGTGGTGTGGATTATGACTAATAGCACTATTCTGCTTGCAATTTGAAGAATTTTCCTGTGTGGGGAGGGAGTCTAAAGAAGGGGACAAAGAAGACAAGGATGGAAAGGAAAACATTAGGTGGCTGTTTAAGCAAGATCTAGGTGTAGCAATAGAGGTTACAAGAAGTGGTCAATTTCAGAATATATTTTTGCTCTAACATTTGCTTGTCTAAAGAGTGGAGTCAAGAATGACTCCTGGGCTTTTGGCCAGAGAAAAAGGAGAATGAAGAGGCCATTAATAATTTGTGGAAGCTGAGCAGAATACACATCTTTGGTTTGTGTTGTGGGTAGGGAAGAAGTCCAAGTGTTCTGACTAGATATAAACTTGAGATTCTGGCCTTGGGAAGTTCAAAAGAATAAAAAGACATTTTTTTGCTAGCTATTACCTACCTCTATACTTTATTGTATTTTATTTCTACTTTCATATAATGCTTCAGGTCTTTCAAAGGTATATATATATAGACCTAAGATAGAACTAAAACTTGAGATAGTTCATTTGGTGATATTTGATGAAAAAATTCATTAAAATTTCAGATATAGTTATCTAATTCAAAGGCAAATACCAAATTGACCAAAACAAACCCTAGAATTCTAGCTGTAGAATTAAGGGGACCAAAGGGAATGGTGGTAGGGTAAGGAACATAGGGTGTAGGGGGCCCAGAGGACTATGGTGGAGGATTGCAAGGCTTTGGTGAGAGATATGGTTGATAACATACATCTGAAGAGTTGTGAAACTATACCTCTTAACCCTGTACAATATTGTAAAGCAATGTTACCTCAATAAAAATTAATAATACAGATCTGTGAGTTGTCAAGCCCATTAATCAGTTTATATGAATAATATAAAAATTCCATCTTAAATAAATGAATGATTCACAAGTGAAAAATAAAATATTCATTAATATAGCTTTTTTCTATTTTTTCATATTTTTAATTGAGCTATAAAACTACTTATATTCTTTGAACTGATATACAGACTATGCTGTATTAACTGATATTTTGATGTATCAAGGGATTTTTCTGAAAAGTTTCCTTTCCTGTAAACTGAAAGTAACTATGCAAATTTGAAGTATCCTGTCCTGAGAAGATACCAAGGAAGTTCAGGTCTTAATGTTTGAAATGATAGGTCTTCACCTAATGTGACCAGAGGGTGGGGACATTGAGAGTTATAGATGAACGTGTGAGCCTCTCTCCATTGCCTCAGCTATTGATGTTTGATATTAATAAGCAATAGAGCAGTTTTGAGGTTAGTTTCCTAAGAAAGTCTATGTCAATTTGAGGAAAATATGCCATTGATATTTTAGAAGCTTAGAAGTGCAGTGGTTTGCAATAGAAACAATGTGGATTGAAAGTGAGGAGACCTACCTTTCAGTCCTGCCCTTGTCACTACTGTACAGCCCTCAGCCACATGATCTCTCTGAAATTCAATTTCTATACATTTGAAGTAGGGTCAGCCTATAGGACTGTTTTGAGGATTTAGTAAAATAGTCAATTTGGAAATATTTCAGGGGCAATAGAACAATAAAGAATAAAACATGTAGAATACATGTACATGATATAGCTCCAACTAACCTATAGTATTCCTGATTGCGTTTTACCATGCAGACTTGCCAATTGTAGAATTACATGTGTACAAATACTGTGCTTTCTTAACATTAAGAGCTGTAAAATAACCTGGAATGAAGGCTATAATTTTCTTATAGGCTAAAATCAGAATATAGAAAATCATAAATAAAATCATATAGCATACTATATAGCATCTCTTATATCTGCTGATCTAAGACAGTAGACATGGCAACCATTAATGGGTTACTATTATGAACAACAAATAAGTGAAGCAAAGTCTCAGTGGATAATTTAATCTGGATTATTTTCTATCAACAAAATGGTGTTCTGTGTACCCAAGTTAAATTTTTCAGTGACATATTGGATAAGTACAAAGTGTGTAATTCCTGGTCTTAGTAAGTTGAGACCATCACTGAGGCTATGTTTGTGTCTGATATTCCTATTTCTTTCTTGATTTTATTCCTGTAACTTTTTATATAATCTATTTTGAATTATAATTATCTGTCAAAACTGCAAAGAGGTAAGCTTTATGAATAATATTGAACTAAATGGAGATACAAGGGCAACATTTATTCATATAGTTATAAAATTTTCAAAGTCTCTGAGAATTCTTCTATTTCATGTACTAGATAGATAATATAAAGCCGTTCTCTGTTGGACACAGAAAGTTTTGAGAAAGGGCTTGTTAAGTGTAACAGGTTTTTTTAAAAAAAAAACAGTAGGTATATTTAAAAAGCTATAATAACCCAAATATGATATTGGAGTAAAAACAGACAACCAGACCAGTGGAATAGAATGAGAGCCCAGAAATAAACCCACACATATATGAACAAAGGAGTCAACTGTATTCATCCGGGAAGGAATGCCTTTTCAATACAGTGTTGGAAAAATTGGGCAGTTTCATGAAAAAGAATGAAACTAAATCACTCTCTTACAATACACAAAATTTAACTCAAACTGTATTAAAGAATTTAATGTAAAACCTGAAAAATTAAAGTACATAGAAAAAAATATAGGCAAAACATTCCACAACAGAGCTTCAGTGATATCTTTGTGGATTCATTCCCAATGGCAAGAAAAACTGGACACGATAAACAACTTAGACTACATCAAACTAAAAAAGAAGTATCTGCATTGTGAAAGAAATCATCGCTAAAACAAAACTGAATGGGAGAAAACAATTGCACATCATACAGCTGACAAGGGGATAATATCCAAGATCTCAAAAACACCCATACAACGTGACATCAAGAGAACAAATAACCCAATCAAAAAATTGGATGAAGAGCTAACTAGACACTTCTCCAGAGAAGATATACAAGTGGCCAACAGGCACATAAAAAAAAGTCCTCATCATAATTTAACATCAAGGAAATTTAAATCAAAAAATAATTCTCGCACCTGTGGGAAGGTCCCATATCAAAAAAGACCAAAAATAACAAGTTTTGTTCAGGATATGGAGAAAAAGGAATCATGTATATTTCTGGTGGGAATGTAAACTGGTCTAGCCCCTATAGAAAATAGTATGGAGATTTCTCAAAATATTTAAAATATATTTACTACATGATCCAGCAATTCCATTCCTAGGCATCTGCCTGAAGAATGCAAAAGCACTAATTTGAAGGGACCTATGCACTCCTCAGTTCACTGCAGCGCTATTTACAATAGCCAAGCTGTGGTAATGTCTTAAGTGTCCAAAAACAGATGAGTGGATTAGGAAAATGTAGTGTGTGTACGTGTGTGTGTGTATTGGATACACTCAGCTATAAAAAATAAATAAATAAACTCTTGCCATTTGCAGCAACATGGATGGACCTGGAGAGGATTATGCTAGGTGAAAAAGTCAGGAGAAAGGAAAATACCAGATGGCATCACTTGTTTGTGGAATATGAGAAACAAAAGAAAAGGGAGAGAGCAGTCTGAGGAGGGGATGTGGACTATGGTGAAGGACTATGGGTGCCTTAAGATTGGGTGTGGTGTGGGAACATAAACTTCAAGGGGGTGATCTTATACTGTTAAATCATATACAGTTGTAAACCAGTGTTAATTATATTTAAAAAACCCACACATACACAACAACAACAAAAACACATGGAAATTGTTTACTTACTTGTTTATGTGATGCCTTATTACAAAAAATTATATTCAAAATCATTGATGACACAATGTTAAGAAAAAGGATATAGTGGGGGAAATAGGGAAGAAAAGGAACACAAAGATGTGAGGCAATGTTATTACCAAAAAAAAAAAAAAAAAAAAAAGACAGGGTACACAGACCTGTGCTAGAGACTTGGTTTTTCATAATTTGGTTCTAAACTTGCTAGAAGGCCCAGAACAAAAAGAAAACATGAGTTATGAGTCACACTGTCAATTTTATAAAAGCAAAACAATTTCCCTTGTTGTCATTGTGTTTTTTCTCTCCCACCATAAAAGACATGGTAACTGAATATTTTGGTGGTAGGTGTTAGGTGGTAACAGCACCTAAAGGGGGGAGATTCTGTATCTCTAAATCACAAACCCTATAAATCAATGTTACTTCATAAAACTAAAACAATAATTGTGTAAGGAGATATAACGTTTATCGTTTAAATGCCATGGATACCTGCTTGTTAAAAAATCTTTAAATTGAGACCCAACCAATACCGTACAATGAGATCATCACTGACTGTAAACATTTAAAGGAGCCATCTAACTTTAGATAATGGCCTGGAAACTTAGGATGTTCGAAACACAGAAGTCAGAGAAGTTTGAAGAAGGAAAATTATCAAGCCAAAATCCTAATGGGTTTATATGTAGTTTTATATCTGACAAATATTGTTTATTACTAAATTTATTCCCCAAAGAGGATTTTTTCTTTCATAACCTGCACTTTTTCTTATCTGAAAACAGCAATTTTGAATTAGATGACATTTTCATCTGCCTTTTTAGCTGTAAAAGTCTGAGTTTGAAATTATACTCTGGAATCAGATAAACAAGGCAGGTTGTCATAAAAATGGAAAGTAATGTTCAGGATGATAATAAGTAGCAGACTGCCAGAAAAATATATTAACAATGATACATCAAATACATTAATGTTTGAATTCTATAATATTTTAAAATACCTAATCTTTGTGTAAGGATTTTAGACATAGTTTTTCTTATATTGCAGCTGTCTTTCTTTCTTTTTTTTTTTTTTTTACATTCCATACTGTCCTTCCATTCTCCTCCATTCATGATCTCTCTCTCAAGGCTTCATTATTATATTTTTTTGGATGAGGTACCATTGTTTTACATCACTGTATATGTTTTAAAAGTATGGGATCTTTCCCTTAGGTGTTATAACACATTTATAACCAAAACATCCACAGGTTCCTCCATAATTCATCAGGCCCCACTTTGCTTTCCATACTTTGCCTCCCTGTCTGGTAGCCTCAATTTTTCAGATTTCTAAGAGTTATTTTATTTTGATTTTAACTAACCCTTTGGTTTGTCTATCTATATTCCATATGAGTGAAATCATACAGTATTTGTCTTTACCTTTATGATGTATTTTGTTTAGTATAATCCCCTTCAGTTCCATCCATGTAATAGCAAATTGCAAGAGTTCATCATTTGTAGTATTCCATTGTGCATATATTCCTCTCTTCTTAATATACTCATCTATACTTAGGCATTTTTGTTGTTTCCATAGCTTGGCTATTATAAATAATGCTACTGTGAATACAGGATTGCCTATAGTCCTTCAAATTAGTGTTTTTGCATTCTTTTTTTCAATTTTATAACAGTTTATTTTTACATCATGTTTTTGCATTCTTAGGGTAGATACTTAGTAGTGGAATTATTGGATCTTAGATGTATCTTTGAGATGCTGGAAACCTCTGCATTGTTTTTCATTAGGACAAGACCAGTATATATTCCTACCAACAGTGTAGGAGGATACTATCCCCCCACACCTGTGACAAAATTTGTATTTCTAGTCTTTTTGATGTGGATCTTTCTCACATGTGTGAGATAGTATCTCAATGTGGTTTTGATTAGCATTTCTCTCATGATAAGTGTTGAGTTTTTTTAAAGATTTATTTATTTATGCATTCAGAACTGGGGCACAGGCCACAGGTGTAGGAGTGGTGAAGGACTCACCAGAGACAGAGTGGGGACCAGAACAGACCAACTGATGAAGTACACTGCTGAGGGGAGCAGCGGGCAGATCAGGAGAGGCTTGCCATGCCACACCTCTGGGGTGGGGATGGGATGGAACTCATGCTGAAGTGGCTTTAGCTTCTTAGTGCTGTGCTTTAACCCGCTGCACCACCAGGGAGGGCCCTGATCTTTTTTTTTTTTTTTTTTTTTTTTTTTTTTTTTAATGCATCTGTTGACTACCTATAATGTCTTCCATGAAGGAGAGTTTGGTTAACTCATCTGCCCATTTTTTGTATAGGTTATTTGTATCTTTTTTTGTGATTTACATGAGGGTTTTTTGTTGGTTTTTTTTTTTTTTTGGTATTGGATATTAACCTCTTGTTAGATGTATGATATACAAATATTTTCTCCTACTTAGGAAGGCATCTTCTTGTGTTAACAATAGTTTCCTTTACTGTCCATAAAATTTTTCGTTTGATAAAATCTCATTTGCTTATTTTTGGTTTTCTTCCCCTTACCATAAGATCAAGTTCCCAAAGACCTCTGTGATGTTAGAATTATGGAGTGTTTTGCCTATGTTTTCTTCTATGTTTTATAGTTTCAGGTCTTGCCTTCAAGTCTTTAATTCATTCTATGCTAATTCTCTGTATGGTGTGAGAGAGTAGTCTCAGTGGGATTTTTTTTTTTTTATTTCATTGTCTTCTAGTTTTTGGTTTGCATATATAAATGCAGCTGATTTTTGTAAATAGTTTATGTAGCCTACCACTTTACTGACTTTTCATGGAGTCTTTAAGTTTTCAATTTAGATTACTTTTATTGCTTTCTCTGCCTGAGTGCTCTAGTTAGGACATACAATACTCTTCTGAATAGTAGCCATGAATGTATATAATCTTGTCTTGTACCATATCTTTGAGAAAGAATTTTCAGTTTTTACCATTGAAGATGTTAGCTTTGGGCTCAATACATAAATGATCTTTATTATGTTGCATTATATTCCTCCTATTGTTGTTTTTGAAATTTTTTTATGCATTTTGAATTTTATCAAATGTTTTCTCTACATTTATTGATAGAATCATATGGTTCTTATCTTTCCCTTAGTTGATGTAGTGAATTACATTGATGGATTTGATGAATTTCAATCATTTTTACCCTGGGCATAAATCCTAATTGATGGTGATATAGAATCCTTTTAAGGTAATGTTGAATTTTGTTTGGTATGATTGTATTGAGATTTTTGTGTCATGTACATCAATGATACTGGTCTGAAGTTTTCTTTTTTGTGGTGTTCTTTTCTGGTTTTTCTATCAGAGTAATGCTGACCTCATAAAATATTTTGGAATCTTTCCCTCCTCTATTTCTGGGGAGAGTTGAGAATTGTAGATAGATGGTAATTCATCTTTGAAGATATGAAAGAAAGTACTAGTGAAACTATCTGGTCTTGGGCTTTTTGAGTACATAGAAATTTGATTACTGTTTCAATTTCCTTGCTTGTAATTGGTCAATTCAGGCTTTTTATTTCTTCCTGGTTCAGTCTTGGGAAGTCATACACTTTGAAGAACTTGTCCGTTTCTCCTAGGTTACTCAATATGTTAACATATAGATGTTCATTGTAGCCTCCTATGTTCCTTTGTATTTCTGAGATGTCTGTTATTACTTCCCTTTTATGAGAAATTTCTTCCTTTTTTGCTTCGTTTTGGTTTCACTGATCAATTGGACTCTCTTTTTACTTCTATTTTACTTTCACTCTGTTATTTCCTTCCTTGTACTGGCATTTGATTGTTGTTTTTGTTGTTATTCTTTTTCTAGCCCCTTCAGATATAGGCTAGATTATTTACTTGAGATTTCTTCTTTCTTGATGTAGGCTTATAGTGCTCTATACTTCCCTATTAGTACTGCTTTTATTATGTCCAATAGGTTCTGGGAGCTCATGCCTTTATTTTCATTTGTCTTCAGGTATTTTTAATTTCTTCTTTGATTTATTCATTAAACCATTCTGCAGCCTGCTCTTCCACAGACAAGAAGTTTTTTCCTGTTTTCTTTATGCTATTGATTTCTAGATTGTTATCATTATGATCAGAGAAGATCCTTGATGTGATTTCAATCTTTCTGAGTTTATTGATAGTTGTTTTGGATATGCAGTCTATTCTGGAGCATGTTCCATGTGCAATTGAGAAGAACATGTGCTCATCTTTTTGGGGATGCAAAAATCTATTAATCCTAGAGGATAATTATTATTAATCTCAAATCTCACATACTAATAAGCTGAAGGCTAAAACATTTAAGCAGAAAGTCCGATTTAGGAAAAACAGGCTTACCATTTCATGCCTAGTCCCCACAACTACTTTTTGCCTAGGCCATCTCAATTCCTATTAAATGACAGAAAGGGGGAGCTTTTGAAAAGGCTTATATGTAAGAATATAGTGTGATTAATTGAGAAATGGCAAGAAAGCTGAATCCTAACCTGGCAGTAAGGCAATTTGAAAAGCAAACTTTGACTTATGGGATGATCCCAAAACTCAGGAACTAGTGATGAGAAAGACCAAACTTTAAGACTCTTCTGATATAGTCCCAAATTCTTTTCCAAAATAGTATCAAATACTCTCAATCAGCAAGAGGAGACTAACATACCATCATATTTTCACCAGCATTAAGTAGTAATTTTCAATCAATTTTGCCATTTAGTATAAAGAAAATACAATTTTATTGACTTATCAAAAAATATTAGTTTCTTTTCACATGAATAGCAGTCTAATGATCAATAAATTTTAGTGACTTCCCGCAGGCAAAACCTAGAATTCAGTTATCTATCAGTATCTACCTTTGAGGCTTTTGCCTTCAATCAGGATATTTGAAACAAAATGCACTATTACACAAATTATATGATACAGATTTTATTAGATGTGACCTCATAAAAATAGACTTTATTCTAAACTGAGGGAAATTAATGATCTTAGACTTCAGAAACAGCCTTTCAATTTAGTTGTACTTATGTATTTTATGACTCTCTTAAATTTGCATAATGCTTCTCTTTTGAAAACATTCATTCAATATTCATTTAACAAATATTTATTAAGTATATACAGTGTCTTAGGATGTACTAAGTGCTGGCACAGAATGATAAGCAGAACTGTGCTGCTATAAAATCTCAATTCACACATTAGCTTCAGAGAGTTAAAAAAAAAAAATCCCTGCAGTTGATAAAGAAAATTATTTCAGAAAATATAAATGTCTCCATAGTATGAGAAATGGGGGTGAATAACTCAGTTTTCTGATTACCAGCCAAGAACTCAGTCTACTTAGAAATCACTACACATCATAATATTTAAACTAATCATGTTCAAGGGCATCTTATGATTACCGTTAAATATATGGTATGCTCATGTGTCTCAGAAACCAAGTAGGAGCTATTATGTTTATGAAGATAGGTAACGACTTTTATTCAAGTGAAACATAAAATATCCTCAAGCTTTTTTATATCTATAC
This sequence comes from Condylura cristata, assembly GCF_000260355.1. NCBI lineage: Eukaryota > Metazoa > Chordata > Mammalia > Eulipotyphla > Talpidae > Condylura > Condylura cristata. Next base: position 17,101,878 of record NW_004567104.1, on the reverse strand, counting down.
ATTATATGTAGCTTAGATTTTTGTGAGTGATAAATCTCCTCAAACACACACACACACACACACACATACACACACTATAGAGAAGCTATCCCAGCCACACAAAGTGCATATAAAGTCCTCTCATCTTCTGCCCTTCCCTGATGGTGCTCCAAGGGCATGGCCTCCCTTTTGAAAAATGACTTAGTGATTAGAATGATGTCAGGGTATATTTGTAGAAAGACAGATTAATAGTTAAGCTATGTCAGGAGAATAACAGAATAACTATTATAAACATCAAGGAACATAAATCTCCAGGCCCAATGCTAGTGAGTAGTCAGGTCAGGAATCAGCACCTGAATGTCTCTAGTATCCAGGAGCCATGTTTCTCAATTGCCTCAATGCAAGCACTCATAGAGATGTCCTATTTTTCTAACCATTTTCCTAATCTATGCTCATTTTTATACAGTACTGATAAAAGAATCATTTTATAAATTAGACATGCTTGGATTTCAGTCTTGGTGCCATTCAATCTTGATGTCAACTAGGCTGAAACTCTCTGAATCTCATATTCCTCACCTGTGGAAACAGGGAAACGCCCTTAAGGATATTGAATACAACTCATCACTCCATATTTGTGACCTCTGCCGTTTCACTTTCTCCCATGAGTGCAGTACAGAAAAGAGGGGAAAAAGTATTTGTACCATGGAGAAATCTGACAAACCTACCCCTCCCCATGCCAGCAACAGTTGATGATGTCATGTTGCTAACATATACATTGATATCATGGGATGAGAATAACACTTGTTTCCTGTGGTCTTTCTCAAGCAAAGAAATTACTCCTATATAATTACAAGAAAAATATTACAAAAACTTAAAGTTCATTTTACAAAATACCCCGATGAGGGAGCCTTCCCAGTGGTGCAAGGGGTTAAAGCGCAGCACTATGGAGCTATCTGCATCCACTGCAGCATGAGTTTGATCCCTGGCCAGGGAGGTGACCCACATGGCACAGCAGACCTCTCCTGCTCCCCCCCCAACAGTGTATTTCAGTCAGTCTGCCTGTTCTGCTCCCCACTCTGTCTCTGGTGTATACTCTCACCCTCTGCACCTCTGTCCTGTATCCCAGTTTTTGTATGCATAAATAAATAAATTTTTAAAAATACCCTGATGTATATTACCAAACAGAAGAAGTACATCTGTCTTTCCTTGTGAAGGTTGAAACATTTTTAGTAAATATGTCTTGTCAGAAAATTATTACTGTTAAAAGTATACTTTCCTACCACACTGATAGCAGCCTTGGTATGTGATGGTCTTGACAAATAAAATGTTTGCAGAACTGAAGTATGTCCTTTCTGAGCTTCTGTCTTATGATTTTGTCATGTTTTCCTTTCCTACTGGGACTTTCATTAAAGCCTCTCTCACAGTTATACTAAATCCTCAAGATCTGCCTAGTAATAGTTGACCTGTGATAGAAATTTATTATGAGACAGAAATAGGGGCTATTGGTGTCAAGTTACGGAAATGTTAGGAGTCATCTTATGTCAGTGAAACTGACAAACTGATTGTAAACTGAAGATGTAACTAATCAGGTCAGAGAGCCCTCCATATCCAGGGTTCCCTTCCTCAGATTCAAACAACCCCCACAGTATCCTTCAGGGGGGAAATACATACTATGTAGTTAGGCCTGTGCCGATTGCAGGTATACTGCACATATAGAGACTGTCACTATTCCCTAAACAATACAATATAACTCTTGCATGACATTTATATTGCTCTTTTAAGTAATCTAGTGATGATTTAAATATACTAGAGGAAAAAATTAAGTATGAGAAGATGGATATAACTTAAAACAAATATTAAGACATTTTATATGTGACTTGAGCAATCTACAGATTAGTGTTTCTACGGGGAATCTGGAAGCAATCCCCTGTAGACACCAAGGGACAACAGTAATGAAGTTCATATCAAAATCCCTTCTGTTCTCTCTCCTCCTGCTTCCGCCAAATACTACCTACTGTTCCCCATGTTCTTCTGACAATTTCTCCTTCTCCAGTTACACCTACAGATTTTTAAGTGTTTCCACCCTCTAATAATTGTCTTTCAATTTGAGGGTTCCAGCTTCAGTTCTTAAATTTTCTCGTAGCTGTTTTCTTTGTTTCTCTGGTGTTTTTCATGAGAGGCACCTGTGAGTAATTGTGGCTCAGATAAAATCCCTCTGCTACTGATCTCCTTGTCCTTTACTCCCCCCACATTGGTGTTCTGATTAAATCAGTTTGAAATTAACACCCACAAACTCTTTTGATGGAAAGGGAACCACCATAGGAGAAATCAGGGGTGTTTTTAAAGAGACTAAGCTGATTATAGACTGTTAATCTCGTTCTTGATTTTTCTTTTAGTGTCAGCTAACTCCTGAATCACTGCCCAGTTGCCAACTGCAAGGTTCAATTCCAATGTAAGTCTGGCCAATTCTGAAATTCTAGCTGACTCATCCAAATTTCATGTTCACCCAGAAACTTACTTAAACATCCAAAATGACTTAAAAGTAGTTTCCCTAACTCTGAGATATCAGCAACTGATAAATGATGCACAGAACAAATAGGCAGAAAGGACTCCTCAATCATGTCCAATTTCAACTTCACATGCATGCAACTTATATGAGAAGATATTATTAGAGTCACCTTAACTTAAAAAGGCAAGCCATCCAAGCAACTATAGTTTTAGGAAGCAAATGTCCATGGCACAAAGCCAGGAGTCTCTCTGAGGAGCCGGTGCTATTAGACAGTAACAGAAGGAGCTTGTGTTCTGAAGTCTGACACAGTTCATGTCAGTTTCAAGATTAATTCATTCTCAAGAGAATAAGTTTGTTCACTGTCATCAGGTAGTTACGCACAATGCCTTTTTTTTTTTTTTTTGGAAGTACCTGGTAAAAAAACAGATTGAGGGGTTTGATTTGCTTTCCTCATTTCAATCTTTGAATCTTTTAAATTACCCTCTAAGGAGTTCATTTATCTCTCTCATCTGAAGATATAGAATATGTCTGACTTGATGATGCTCTGGGCATCTAAGCACAAAATTTGAGGGAAGTCAGTCTGCAGCATTCATGGGTGCTAATGTATTTCCTCCAAGAGAAGACCTATTGGCGCAGCTCTGCTGAGAGTTTATCGCACCATGTCGGGTAACAATGAGAGGATGGAACATTATATGGTTTCAGGAAAATGAAAAGCTTGTAGAAAGGAAACTAATATAGAATATTCTTTTTTGATACAAAACCTTAATTATAGAGTTCAGAAAGACAAAATTATCCAGTTTATTTTGACACAGTAGTCAGCCCCATAAAATTTGTATGAATCTGATTCCAAATCTTATTAAGGTCTGCTATTATTTTAAATTTATAGCTTCTAAAAATGCTCATTGGGCATTCTTCAAGTGTTTAAGAATCTATGCAGAATTTCCATACTGTTTCTTTCTAAGCTAAGAAATGGGGAGTAAAGAGGAGTGTGAGAGATGGGGCAATCTACTTGGAAAACATTTAATTGTTTTACAAGTTTTGTTTAATTCAAGCAACTGATCCTTAAATTTTCTAAGCCACTGTGGAAACTTTTGTTGGTCATCAAATTTCTGTCCTCCTATTTCTGGCTCAGATGTTTTTGTTTTTAATTTTTTTATCATCAACCATAAGTCTTATACTTAAGGTTTCTTTATGGAATCAGGAGCCAATATGCTGAACCCTTTATGTTTTTTCACGTGTAAAATTCATAAAAAATAAGGATTTTTTAACATAAATTTTAAACCAAGATTCACAGTTTCTCCTTGAAAACAAAGCAGGAAAGTCACATATTAAATATTCTGATCACCACATGCAGTTATTAGGAAGAATAAATCAATAGAAACAAAAGTATGTCAAACATAAAATTTAAAAAAAAATCAGTCAAGGGCTCTCCCTGGTGGCGCAGCTGGTTAAAGCACAGCACAAAGAAGCTTGAACCACTTCGGTATGAGTTCGATCCCCGCCTGCCCCAGAGGTGACCATATGGCCTGGCAGACCTCTCCTGACCCACCCGCTGCTCCCCTCAGCAGAGTACTTCGTCGATTTGCCTGTTCTGCACCCCACTCTGTCTCTGGCGAATCCTCTCACCCTCTGCA
>NW_004567104.1:17096602-17097445 GCF_000260355.1 Condylura cristata | reverse complement strand
AGAGAGAGAGAAAGAGAGTACATTCCTATATAAAGTATCCATAAGTTAACGTTTGTAAATTAGTCTAAAATGAATGTAGGAGTACTTTGAATCTATCAGCTAGTTGAAATTATAACCCCTGGACACACATACAAAGATATAAACCTACCTTATCTTAATAAACATAATTTGGAAAAAAATTAAATAAATTTGCCAATTTAACAAATGCATGCAGAACCCAACACTTTTCAGTATATATTAGCTTGTGTCCCATTAGAATTTTCTATTATGATGCTCATGAGGTCTAAATTAAACATAATGAATTGCTAATATAATGTGTGCTTATTGCTGGATCAGTCTTAGAAAACTTTATTATTTGGAAAACGTCATTATTCAAATATTAGCATATGATTTAAAAATATGGGGGCGTAGACCGAGCATTAATGGCCAAGGAGATTTGGAGGGGGTAACATTCCTGGATCTTGTTCTAACTTCAAAGTCTGTGTGGCTACATAATATCTTTGAATTGAAGAATGGAAAAATAATCTAGAATATTAAGGATATGGTTAATCCATTTACTATAGGAATGGACAGTAGACAATTGGAAAATATGACTTACTTCTTTGTATGTTAAAGCTAGATGTTACAGGTATTTGGGCTCACTAAATAACATAACATTTATATAATAAAAATAATAATATAAATAGAGAAATGTGGTTTGGACATTTATATGGGACAATTAAATTAATTGTATAGTGACCTGCAAATTTCCTTAAATTAAATGTATACTCTTTTTTTTTTTTTTTTTAAAGATTTATTTATTTGTGCATACAGAACTGGGTTACAGGCCAGAGGCTCAGGGGC
>NW_004567104.1:16984294-17091680 GCF_000260355.1 Condylura cristata | reverse complement strand
AGGATACTGGTAAGATATTGGTAAGAATTGGAACCAATTGGTCTCCTGTGGGAGTAATAAGTATTGGCCTTCATTGTGCGGCTTTCACCTAGATTGCAATGGTTCTAAATTTAGTAAAGGCTATTTGTCATTTAAAACCTAGGTGAATGGATTCCCCTTTTGAAGACTTCTCTGTATAGAGCAGGCAGAGAATAATTAATCTATTTACATTTATCAACATGTTCTATAGTCAAATATGTAAATCTTTCACATACTTTTTTGTTTTACAAAATTTACACCATGTAATTGCTGATTTTAACTGTTGATGTTGAACTTAAAGTGACAGTGCTGCCTGTACTACTTACTAATTAAAAAGAGAATTTTGGGCCCTCCCTGGTGGTGCAGCGGGTACAGCACTAAGAAGCTTAAGCCACTTCTGCATGAGTTTGACTCCCGCCTGCCCGGGAGGTAACCACATGGCGAGGCAGACCTCTCCTGACCCGCCCGCTGCTCCCCTCAGCAGTGTGCTTCATTGATCTGCCTGTTCTGCTCCCTGCTCTGTCTCTGGTGAATCCTCTCACCCTCCGCATCTCTGGCCTGTACCCCAACTCTGTATGGATAAATAAATAAATCTTTAAAAAAAAAAAAAAGAGAGAGAGAGAGAGAGAATTTTAAGCCCTACAATAAATTTTTAGTTTTATTGCTATCCTGTTACTTTGCACAGAAGTCAGAAAGTCAATCTGTGGAGCAGAATCTAAAACCCACAACAGAAGTTCAATTCATGATTATCAGTGGTGATAAGAATATGCAATGCTTGATGCATGTTTTATGACATGGGGTTGTAGCTCAATGTTGCCATCCTTCTGTTTTTGTTATGAAAAAACTAAAATATAATATTACCATTTTGAAGATTAAAAGATATATATATATACAAAGCATCAGGCACTGCTCCTGGAATCAAGTAACCATTCAATGAATGTTAACTTGTTTTCTAAATTATCACTTAGAAAATAAAAATTAATATTTGTAAGATTTTTCCACATTCCCTTCAATTCCTATCATTCCAGAAAGCATTCTCTGTAAGTATTTCAGAAGGCTTTTTGGAACAGAATTTTAAAGCATTCTGGTTTTTCAGTCCACACCATTTTCAGTCTCATAGAACTATGATTTTATAACAATTATAAGATGCTTAAAGGGAAATCTCAAGGGAGCGAGGGATCTCAGTTACGTGAGTCTACATGGCAGCTGACCGTCATCCTGGGATGGAGCTGGCCCAGGCTTGGGCATAAGGAATCCAGAACACAGAGTGAAAGCCAGAGCTTGTGTGTCAAGTACAATGCTGCTGGCACATTTATTCTAGAAAATGTTCTTTTATTGTAATGATTTAAGTATCATAGTTTTGCATTTCTCTGTCTTCTTGACTATGGTTTATAGGTCATAGATTAGAGATATGAGTGGTAAGGCTGCTCTCTTAGAGATGGTCAAATTATCCAACATTAGGGATAGTTCAATAAACAATGGTATTTACAAACATCTACCTTCTATGCAAGCCCTGTAAAATGTGTTCTAAAAGATAATATGATTTTTCAAGAAGTTATAGAATAGGAAAGATACTAGGGATAAATAGAGAAGAGAAAAAAATGTATTCCAAAATAACATAATGTGTTAACATATTGTGTGGATCCTGGGTTTGTGCGGTGAAAAATGTCACCTATTTACATAGAAAAAACAATTAAACTTTTGTGGTAACAATACCTGATTTCATAGGTGAGTTTAAAGGAGGAGACTCTCAATATTCATTTTAAAGAAAAAATTTTGCTTATTTATGATCTTGAACTTTGCTTTGAATAGTAATTTTAAAAGCTGTTATAAATGTTTCAAAGGAAGTCCAGGCAAGTTATAAGATTCTTATGCATTCTGTCAGACCATCTTGGGCTATTAATTATAATAAATTGTAGAAGGATGAGCATGTGTAAATGAGTACATGATCGATGGAGAGCCTTAGTAAAGATTTTGCAAAGATGTGAAGAGCCAATGTTTGCCAAAGATCACTGGATGCAAGATTCTGCTTACATGACAAAAACAAACCCATTCACGGCATTCACATAATTTAAACATGCTAAAAGTCAAAAAGAGGTTTGCAAGACAAGTAACTCTGTTTATGGAAATAAACACCCAGATAAAGATGAAAATACAGGAAACCTAACTATTAAGGTTACTGGTAAGATATTGGTAAGAATTGGAACCAATAGTCAAAATGGAAATACAAAAATATAAGGAAGATTCTACATATACTTCTAAGTTTGGGGAAATTAGCCATCATAGTCACACCACTAATAGAAACCATATAAGTGAGCTGCACAATTCAAAAAGATTATGCGGGGTCGTATATTCATCATGGTATCTAATCAACTTGTAATGCAGCTCACACTGTCATCTGTACTTATCTTATTCTTCCCCCTCGTTGAACTCTTTGTGGATCAGATTTTGGGAGTCTGTTATAGTTTTTCCAGTAATTAAATCAAGGAAACAGTAGATCAGAGCTTAAAATGTCCTCACATACTTTTTAGATTCTCATTTCTTTCTTAAGCTCACGAATGTCAGTGACATTAAAAAAACCCAAATATGTAATTTCCCCCTAATTCCTAAAATGCCTGATGCAAGCAGAAACAAAATTCACAAAAGAAACAACTCAGAAACAACACAAAGATCTCTGTGGTGCATTAACACTGGAAGGAATTTAAATGCCACATGCAAATATCAAATGACATTTACAAAGCACACACCCTGTCTAATTCATCTGTGAGTTAATGTGGTAATTATAGATTTTATACTTTCCAACAAAATCACCATTGAAAATACAGCAGTCAGGAAAATTCCAGTAGTAGAGAAACAACCACAAAGAAACTGTCACCCACTCAACACAAAGTTCGGGAGTTGCTTCTACCAATACTGAGTGACAGATCCTTTTCCCCCATAAAAATGAATATGAAGAGTTCGGTACATATAGAATAATCAGTATCTAACTCTCTATCTGCTTATGTGTTACCTGCTTATCTAGATAGCTCTCATTTCAGCTTCCGGGTGCTATAATTTAGTAATCAGCAGCTATGGAAAATTAAGAGCACCAGTTATGAGGTTTATCACAGTATATAGCCAAGTTCAGACCTTGACAGGCAAACTTAATAAGTTATGTTTAATAGAACATTCTGCAATGATGAACATGTTCTGTATCTGCACTGTTTCCAACGTATTAGCCACTACTCATGCTTTTGAGCATCTGAAACATGGTTAGCATAACTGAAAAAGTTGATTTAATATTTTCCTCTAATTAAAATTGCCAAAGTGGTCTATTAAATACTATATTGAGCAGTTTCATTTTAAAGTTAAGAACTTCATGAAATGACAGTGATGAAATGCTATCCAAGTAAAAAGAAACCTCCATTTGCTTATCAACTGTTTGCAAATAAACAAGTTGAGCTACTCTTCCCTATGTAGAGTTTAACCATCTATGTGGATGCATGATAGAGAAGAAGACATACAAGCTATTTGGGATGTTTGGGACTGTTTTTTGAAGGAGAAGACTATCATTCACTTCTGTATATACATTAAGCATCACAAACCCTAGACCAGAATAGTTGCCAGTATTTTTCACTATATTGAATACAAGGCTTTTGTTTGACAAATGGGAGACTAATGCAGACATTTGACTCATATATATTATATATTATATACATATATAACATATAAATCATAAAACAATCAATTCATCTCTTATCTATTACTTACATTGTACTAAACTGTGGCTGTTTTTACATAATATATAGAAACATTTAATATCAGACATTTAAAATTTTATTATAAAGTATGCACAAAGACCTCATGAAAACATTTCACAAAGCTTTAATTTAAGTGTTTTCTTATTTTTCCCCCACAGCTGCATCAGAAATGACTACGGGAAAAATTTCTGAGAAATAATAGCACGTTCTTTGTTGGGAGACAATTCCAGAGCTTACTTGTGTTTCTGCGTGTCTTACAAGTGACACTAACTTCTCTTTGTCTATATGATTTTTTGAAGGATGTTCCTATAGCAAACTTTAAAAGTTAGATATAATGTTTCTCTATAGAGCAAAGTACAGAAAAAGCTCATAACAGATTTTGATTCTCTGAACTTGGAGTTCTGCATTGCAACCTGCTGTCTGTTCTGATATCACTCATCTCTCTATATATTACCCTGTGGCAGGTGGGGCTGAGGAAATCAGTTGGAGAAAACATAGATAGCTCTGATTAATGTCATTGCAGTGAATTAAAGGCCTTTTTCTCTAACTCAGGAGTCTCATTAATTCTTCCAGCAGCTATGAAGCTGTTGCAGGTTAACTGTCAGTTCGCAGCTAGGTTAAAACCTCAGACTCTTCATAGGATCTCAAAAGCTGATAGTCCACTTGGTGTCTTTCCCACAACTCTATTTCTCATCTTTAGTACCATCTCGTCTCTTCCTCTTCCCTTTCCCAGTTTTATCCTGTTCTATGCTTCAAACATCTATTTTGTGTTGAACTTGTTGCTTTTTTCATGTTAAAAGATGACCTTGCCTAAGAGCAAAAAATAAAGAATTAAATAATAGTAATAATAGCAGCCACAATAATCAAATATCTATAGAAAGATGAATGATTTCTACAGGTAAAGTGATCTTAGAAAAGTGATCCTGTTACATCTTCATCCCAGCTAAAATTCCAAATGGCATATATTCACTTACAAAATGACGATGTCATTTTGCATGTCTATAATAGCAATTTAAATATTGTGGGCAGGTAGGTGTGCATAATAAAATATGAACCAGAAAAAAAAATTAACTTAGGTTACTTAACCTAAGGAGAAAATTCTGATTTTTCTCTGTGTAAATGAAATTAGGTTGGAGCCACTCCCCGACCCCCATTGGGAAATGACTTCTATTCTAGAAGTTTAAGTTAGAGGGCTTTGCTGTTCAGCATACCTACTTAAATGTGAGACTCCTATGTCATTGTGGTACTTGATAAGATCCTACTGTGACATGCACACACACTTCCTGTGAGTACTGAGAGGAAGTGTGTCTTTGTGTTATTACAGTGGAGACATTTTGTCCAACAAACCAATGCATCACATTTATTTGTAATTTGTAGAACATGACTTGGAAATACAGTAACTAGTAAAGCTTGTTCTTTGACAGATCAAAGCCTCACTCTCCTGTTATTTTTCTTTCCCACAATGTTTCTCAGTGGAATATCTTCAGAATTCCAGACTAGAAATAGCATGAGACTACCACTGGGCCTGGCACATTTAAGGTACTCAGTAAATGCCTTTTGAGTGAATGAAAGAATAAATGAATGACTAGTTAATATGGCAAACTATACTCTTAAAAACATTATATTTTTTTTAGTTCTGTAGAATAAAGGCACATTTCCTTTCATCATGAATTAGAAATTGAATTATTTTTTAAGCTGAGTGAGCATACATTTCTCACAAAGCATAGACTAGATTAATAGATGTTTGCTTTTTCCACATGGAAACTTTCTATCATATTCAAGAAATATCAACAACTCTAATTCTGAGAATTGTGTAGACCATTCATTAAAAGGAAGATTCTGTATGATACAGAAGGTTCTTTGGCAATTTGTCTTTTGTGTTGTAAAGAAACATAGAGCTTCTCTGCTAATAAATGAAATTATCTATGTGCAGGTATATTTCATAAAGGTGGCTCTGATAAGCCCAATCCTAACCCTCCTTCAGGGTCTAGACCACTCTTATGTTTCCTTACTGCCCTACCACACTGCCTTCCCTTTGATTGCCTGTCAGCACTCAGAATACAAGAAGTGCTTTCTGCCTACAGGAAAGACTCCTGTTTTAAAAAGTGATCTTAGCACTTAAAGGTTTACAAAATAACTTCCTGTACCCAGTCCTCCTCCTCACAATTAAAAAGCAGAATTAGGGGCTCGGATCATGCAGGTATTAGGTCTACTACTGCTTTTGGTCATCATTTCATTTCTGAGGCTTAACCATCTGAGACAGAATCTCAACTCCATCACTTTGTAGATGTAACCTTGAGCAACTTTAAATTTCTCTAAGTCCAGAGTCATGATATGTAACAATGGGAAAGTGGGAATAGTTTGCAACTCATAAAAGAAGATAATCCATATAAAATAAATAACATTTTCTCTGGCACATAGGAGTCTTTCCATGAAAGTTAACTTTAATTATAATGACCTCCACTCTACAGAATGAAAACTGATATTCAAACAAGTGAGTTACTTTATCTAAAATTACACAGTCAGTAAATGGCATGGCAATAATTCAGAAATGCTTATCTGACTGAAGCCAGAATCTGGTAAAATCCATCCATCCCATGTCACTTCTCTGAGAATTAAAGTGGCACATCCTCATTGTCCACCTCTACTCATGAACTTATTAACTGTACCCATATTAACTCTGTCAGGAGTCATCTGACAGAGGGCATGGCTGAGCATAAAATGAAGCAAGGTGACCTGAGATAAGCAGATTGAGAAACTTAGTAACAACCTTTTGTTCAATTCCTGGTATACAACTTAGTCCCTGGCATGAATATTGCTTCATGTTAGACCAGATACCACATGTGGCAGAATGGACATGGGGGTCCCATGATTACTGACCCTTTACTCACCCTCTGTGTGCAACTGTACAACTCACCTCTTGGTATGTAGCCATGTCATTTCTGATCATGTACAGCTGCCAATGTAAGCCCACCTGGAACCTTGTAGAAACTGAAAGTGTACATGACCCTAATTTCCTACAAAGGAGACTCAGCCTTGGGAAGTAAATCCACTGAGTCAATACCACTGCATCAAACCTGCTTCTGGTTAGCCCTGGTGTCCATGTTTCCTTTGTGCCATATGACATGTTGGGTATTCACTTTCACTCTATTAACTTTCAAAATGGTCTTCTGATACTCTGCATGTAGGGAACTAAAGAACAAGGCAAGTTGCTTGAGACCTCTGGCATTTTTATGGCCTTCTGGGTTTGCATTTTCTCAAATCTACAGCCAGCCTTACACCGCCTGACACCCACCAATCAGCCTCCCTCCTGCCCTGCTGTCTTGGCAATCTAGAACTGCTTTGCTTCCTCAAGAATGTGGCACAGGAAGAACTAGCCCTTTGGTCAGCAATACCAGCTGGGTTCTGCCAGATTCACTTATGACTTTGAAACAAGCAACCCATTATTGGGTGCTGTATACTACACATTTATATGTGCCTTTACCTGGCTCCAAAGAGAGCACTCCCATCTATTGCACCTAGAGGACATAAGGTTACTTGCACAAAGCAGTTCTACGAGGATATAAGGACATATAAGCAGAACAGTTTCTTAATCTTGAAATGGCCACACAGAAATTATACTCATTATCATCAGGGAAACCTGGGAGAGCCAAATTCTCATGAGAGTAGGATTTTAGCACTTTGCAACTCAAAGGTTTCAATCCAAACTGCTGCTTTTATAGTCTTCCTTTATATTTTGCTTTCTTGAAAATTTATCCTGTGAACTAAGTTGAAACTGTTTATTAAATCAATCTATCTTTCCATGCATCCATCTAACTTATAACAGGGATTTGGGTCAGGTGTTTATGGAGAATGACAATTTCCAAAATCCTTAGATGAGTCAGAGGCTAGACAGCTAGGAGAATGATGTAATTCTATATGAGATGCCTACAAAGTTGAAAAAAAAAATATTTGAGTCCAAAGTAAAAAAAAAAAAAGTTGATATCCCAGCACAGAAGCAGGTAGGAATTAAGAATTCGTTCTTTTATTTAAGGAAGTTACTGCCTTTTTGTACTGCTCAGGTCTTCAACTGATTGACAGTACAACCTATATTATTCAGTCTTCCTCATTAAATGTTAATCTCATTTTACAAAAACAAAAGAAAAAATGAAGTAGGCCATGCAACCAATGCTGTCTAATGACATGGTCCGGGCATTCGGGAGATTCCTGAGAAGATGGGAGTTTCTAAACCCCTAAAGAAATGGAGCCCTGGGAGTCTCCACAGCAACACCTGCTGAAACGTCCTCATTTGTTCTTGGTTAATAATAGTTTAAAATTGGTTATATGATTGCCCTCTCAAGATTGCAGAGTTGCCTTTAGTGTTCCATCTGTATATTTAAAAAGACTGTTTCAACGGTAAGAACGGATATTGCTTCTCCAGGAAAAACAAAAGAAAAATACCCTTAAAGACGCAAGTAGAATAATGTTTGAGCAAATATTTGGGCACCTAATCACACTTGAGGTAGTTTTTGTTAGTGAGCAGACTGATGGATACCCAAGGAACCCCAAAATTGCATGTTCTTAATGAGATTCTGCCATCTGTCACATGAAAAAAAAAAGCCTAGTCTTAGTGTGTATGATGTTTTAATAAAATGATTGTACATAGAAAGGAAAGAAGAGAAAGTGTATGTTTTGAAGAGGAATCTCCATAGAAGTGGAGGTTCCATCTTCCCTGCCCCACCTACTGAAGGATACAGTAGAGTGGAGAGGCGAAGGTAAAGAAGACTTGGGGAAAAAACAGTGGAGACATAAAGTGGGACATGTGAAGGAGAGGGTACTTGTTTTTTAGCCTTGGACTTGGGGGACAAGGAAAGGACACGTAGAGTAGAGATCATAGAGACACTTGAAAGAGACATGTGGTGAGAGACACCTGGAATATTGACAATTGCAGCCTTTATCTTGATTTGTACTTTGATTTTGCTCATCTCCAGATTTTCCTGGCCTCCTTACCACTCTCCTAAGATTCCCCATCAGAAGGTGCCTTAGACTTGTGTAGGCTTTGGGCCTCTGGCTCTATTTTGGGCCAACCTATTGGCTGGGCATTTACCCACAAGGGGCTGGGTAACTTTGGGTGCTAGATTCAAAATCTATTCTTTCCCTTCTCTTCTTTTCAATGCACACTAATTGTACTAAAGTTCCTTTCCATTAAAGGTCTTACTCACTAAAGGATGTTTTATCTTGCTGTGGTGGGTGGCAAGCTATTTAGAGCAGGCAGGCTTCAGGGTCCTGGGGTGCCTGTCACCCCTGCTCAATAATACAAGTACCTTTATATGTCTCAACTACATGTGTCCCCATTCTTGTCCTCCAAGTCTCTGAGGCAAGTGCAAAGCATAAAAGCAAACAGGGCTTCCTACATTTGTCTCTCTGCTCCTTTGCCTCCTCACCTCTGTCACCTCCAAGTCTTCTATAGCTCTAGCTGCTCAGCTTTTCCCCTCATTATGTGTGAAAGGAAACTTGCAACCTCCTCTTTTATATGGAGAGTCCTCTTATGTTTGGGGGAAAACAGTTTATGTTTTTACTGGGAATTATTTTCCATTCCTGTCTCTTTCCTCATGAATAAACTCAAGATGGGTTTTGAGAGGTGGCTTTTGGTTGTTGAAATTTCTCCACACACCAAGGCAGTTTCTTATTGGCTTTAATTAAAAAAAAAAAAATGGAGATTTGAGAATTTACTTGCCAAGCTTATGTAGACCTAGCATTTGAAACCAATATTACCAATCTTTAAACTTTTCACTTTTTCCATTTTTTCCATGAAGCACTTGATGTTACTCCTCACTAGTTTTTTACTTCTGGCTTAATCACCCATTCACTATCTGCCTTTAGCATTTCACACTACTACTTACAGCCTCTGAAGAAGTAGTCTTTGTTTCTCGTTTGTTAAGTAAGCCCCATTATTATTGCTCTCTAAACTTGAGTGGCCTTGCAATAATACATGTGGGTGTAGAACTCACAGACAGTGGACCTGTCCTCTATTGGACACTGTCCTTGGAGGGCTGCAGTAACCTTAGAACCAGGCATAAGTGCTGCATATTATATCAAGTTCTCCTGGGAACTACAGCCAAGAAGTGGTAAGGCCACTACACCCAAGTTTCCATATTTTTAAACCAATGCCCTGGCCTCAGGACCAGGGCTCTGTGAAGTGAATGTGTGCTTAATATGATTCAAGGCAATGTCAAGAAATTATTAAAATATGTATATTTCAACTTAATGTTATAATTTTTGCTTTTATGCATTCTTTATAAAAATATAATGCATCCTTTTATAGTAGTTCATATATAATTTTTATATATATATACACACACACACATATATAAGTACATATATAAACACACACATATTGGGGATTATTACTTTTTTAATGGGGTAGACAAGCATGATTTTAAAAAGGTTTGAAAACTGCTTTGCACTGGTGCTTCATAATGCTAATGTACACATAAATCACCTAGGAATTTTGTTAAATCTAAGTTCAGATGAAGTGTGTTTGACATGACTAATATTTTGAATTTCTATCAAGTTCCCCAATGATGTTCACATTTTGGACTGGGGACCATATTTTGAATAGAAAAGGCCTATACACCCCAACCCTCTTCTTGGCATAACAGCAGAAGGCCCTCTTAAGTGTTCAATACATGAATATTGACTGAATGACAACAAACAAATCAAAATGCATAAGGCCAGGAATTATTTTCAGATTTTTCAGATTTTTCTAAAACCTACAGTTTTAGTAACTCTTAATGTGAAATCATGTTAGATATTAATTATTTTAATTCATACCTGTGACAAATTGTATTAATCTTAATCTTCATTTGGGAAAATATTTTATACAGATGAATGAAACAACAGTAAAATTACCTAATAATAAATTTAGTTTTAAGTTCTGTAGTAAACATCTTAGATACTTCTATACTCCACCCTCCACCATTTATCCCCAAGAGCTCTCTGGGGAAAGATAGGAACTTCCTTTCGATGGTACTGCTCAAAGTCTATCTTTTCTCAATTCAACCTTTTTCTTCCTAGAACTGAGCACTAAATGGAGGTAAATAATTTACTCTTTATTAGTAGCCACTTCCTTTCAGCTAGTTCTAAGGATTGCTAGGACTAAAGGCATTAAACAATGAGCACACACTAGGTGTCTGTGATTGTGTGTCTATATGGAGAGGGGACAGCTAGAGCCTTTATTTAGTTCTATTTTTACATCATTCTTCATTTTGTACATTTTTTCATCTCGGCTGTAATCCCCAGGGACTTCCCACCACCAGTTCACCCATGTACCATCTCCATAGTCCCGTGAGCTCTTCCTGTCCCAGTTCTGATCCTATTCCTTTCTCCACCCCATAAAATGTCTCTGTTTATAGTTGTTTGTTGATTTTTATTTTTACATTACTATTACTTTTTTTTTCTTCTGATCCCTTATACTCCTGCCATGAGTGAAACCATTGGTATATATATTTTTTTTAAATTCTTTCTGGCTTATTTCAGTAAGCAAGATCTCTTCCAGCTCCATCAATGTTGCCACAAATGGCATGAGTTTATCCCTTTAGAAGGTTGCCAAAGGGAATGTCAATTACCTTTCAGCTGCTACAATGCCAGGTAGAGGAATGGCTAGAAGGAGAAAGCCTTGTTGTGGCTGGGAAGCTAGCTGGGATTATTTAAACCCCAACTCTCTGGCCCCCAAAGTCACTACAAAATGCAAAAAAGAAGGGCTAACTGCCCCACTGGAGACTTACAAAAGATTTTATTTGGTTATATTTTAATTTCATTTTCAAACTTTTGGGCATTTTACTTTCTAAGGTAAGATTGTGTTGTTTTAAGTGACTACATCTTTCTAGGCAAGAAAGGAATGCATTTCAATGAACCAAAATGAAGTACTTGCGATTGGGCTTGTTTATTAGCTAGAGGTATTTTAACAACCCAGAAATGGAGAATGTATAAAACAAGGACAATATTTTTAAGGATTTTCTTACTCTAAATGCCTGACTTGTGTGTATTTTCTACTGCTGTCATGGGAATATTAAAAATGCAAAAATCTCTTTGGGAATAATAAGTATGTGGCAGTCAGATGGGAGTAAATATTTGTACCAATTTTTAAACTCTCTTCCAACCCTTTGTTTTAAATTTCTTCTGTTGTCATTATAGTCTCAGGTTATATAAGAACTGAACTGAGAAACACTTGAAAGCTTTTATAGATCTTCCTTTCCAAATCTTGGTTCACATCTTTTATGTTCCTAAACTTGTACTTATGTTAATATATGGCCTTATACCTTTATACTTCATAAGATGGATTTATATTTTGTTATGTCCTTGACTTATAATATTAAGCTTGTTACTGTAACTAACTAGTTTCTTATGCTTCATTATTCCAGGATTTTTGCAACTTATTTTGGATTCCATTAGCTAGTATTTCTTAACCAGTGTTCACAAAATGATCTCCTCGTTTCTGAGATCATAGAGGTGTAAGGTCTTTCTGAAAGGAGCCCACATAAGCAGTCTTAGAAAAGAAAGGTTTACTGGGGCCAGTTGTCCAATAGAACTCCAAAGGAGGAGGAGGCCCGCTGCGCCAAGGGAAAGTAGGGACAGAATTTACACCAAAGGGTCGTAGGGGAGGAGGGTCATAGTTCAGAATAGCCAAGGTAGAAGCACAGACTAGGACGTCAAGGCCCAGGCGACCCCGCACCCCACCCCTAATCTGCGCAACCAGGAATGTGTGCAGAGTCCAGTAGTCATGATATCTGCCTCCTCATGGGTACTGTCAACAGGCCACAAAGTCAGGGAGCCCTCCTGGTCTCCCTGCCCTGCCTGGGTTGGCATAACAAGAGGTAAATGGACTGTCCCTATCTCAAGCATTCATGATTTTGGGTACTCCCTTTTCTTAGTCCTGGCTTCTCTTTTTTAGATGTGTTGTGTTATCTATTTTAGCAGTTATTTCACTCTGTTAATATGTTAACTGATGATGGAAACTTTGGAAGGAATATGCACAAACTTGCCTTTATAGGATATTTCTTAGGCTCCACTCATAAAATTCAGATTCTAAGAACAGTTTGTCATCCTGGGTCCATGTATTGGACCTCTAAACAGATGATTTTGTTTTAAGCCAGGAACTTAGAACAAATCTCAAATGAAGTCAGAGTTATGAGTTCAATTACCTTGTGGGTCAGGTGTCAGTTATCGTATATGACTTGTGAAGACCTCACATTCTGATCTGAATGATCTGAATGATGTTTGTGAATGTCTTCCATTAGTTGCATGGGAAGTGAAAAGGTTAAGAATGTTAGCCAAAATTTACCTCTTTTTTTTTTTTTTTTTTTAGAAATACAAACCAAAGCTAATAGCTTTTATGTTGCAATGTTTCTGGATGAATAAATATGTTTGTCCCAGATCTCATGCTGTGGTAGGGTCTAAGAGGCACTAAAAAACCTGTCACATTTGAGGGAGAGAAACGATCTTGTGGTGAAAGTTGCAATGGTTATTGCCTCCAAGGTGGGGGTTGGGAGCAAAGCTCATTGTAAATGTCAGAGTACATAGGCACAACCACTACACCTTTTAGACATAGCCCAGTAAAACGATAACTGCCCTACAAAGTTTTCTCATTATCAGTCTTTGGGATTGTGCTCACATTCCCTTGCATCCAAACTCTAATACAACACTGTATTCTCTCTTGGACTGCAAAGCTGGAATATTGGAGGAGTAGGTCTACAGAGGAGCCCTGTGTGGTTTCTGCTGCTCATTTTTAGCATATCACACACTGTGTGATGTATTTGGTTTGCATATCTAGCTCATTTTCCAAATTCTGAGCTCCTTGGGGGTAACAAGCCAATGTTTATTCTGGGACTCCACAGAACCTCAGTAAATGTTCATGGATTATGTAGATGCTCAATAGAAACTCTGGAAAGTAAGGTGTCAGCCAGCCAGAGAGGTTGGCAAAACTAGAAGGTCTCCACTGAGGTGGTGATGCGTCTACACGGAACATGAAGGACAACTCAAGGGAAAGTGAAATCTGCAGTGAGGTAATTGTTGGGGTCTGGGGTGAGCAGAAGCAGTAGCAATGCTGAGGAGAGCTCTGGTCACATCACAGGGAAGTAGAGGTCTTCTCTAGTGGCTTCTGGATAACTACTGTGTGGACTAAAGACCTCTATACATTTACATTGCATTATTTCTATTAGCTTGGATTTATCATTTGATAGACATTCTTCTCTTTTGAATGCTGGCAATTATGGCTTAAACTACATAGTCTTTTGTGCACGTAACAGACGCTTCAAATCTTTTCATTCACATTATATTTGCCCCTTGAAGAGAGAAAAAAACAAAAGTCACTGTTGTTCAAGAATGAAATAGAAAGTTCCCTTATTCATTTTGATATTTCCACAGCATGCTTACTTTACAAAGGTTGTGTTGGGTGTGTAGAGATAGTAAAACATTACTTTCTGTAAACAGCTACATCAGAATTAAATGCTTGCTAAGCAGATCTACAAATAATGTGGCCATAGAAATTCAAGAAATCTGTTTATCTTGACAGCATCCCAAGAGACAGAGGATAATAATGACTCTCACTTTAGCAGAATCCTAATGGAATTGAAAGTCTTTCAGGGTTTGAGAGATGAGAAAATATGACTCTACTATATCCTGACAATAGGACCTTTCATTACTGTATAGTCAGACTCAAGTCAGACTACCTGCACCTGCCATTTAAAGTTGCTCATCTTTTTACCTCTTTTCTCATCTGTAAAATGGGGATAATAATGTTTCCTGCCTCTTTAAGATTCTTAGGAGGAACTAAAACCATCAATAGATGCAAAAAGTATTTAAAACATTACCTGACACAGTGTTACGTAAGCATGAGCTACAGCTATTCTCAGTGCCTCTTCATTTTACTACTATGGTCATAATGCTGACCATACCGATTTGTTGTCAGGATTAATTGGTAAGGGGTATGTGAAGTCCCTGGCAGACAGAAAACATTAAATACAGGAACTCTTCCTGCTGTCTTCACAGAAAACTTGTTTCCTCAGTTTAAAAGACAATAATATGCACATAAAATAATGTTATCTTAAGAGTTGCCTTTTTGGAAATTGCATTGGTGAAGATTTAGACGCTTGTGAACATGCCAATAACGGTATTGGCTCATGTTCTGCTCAATGTATTATTTACACCCAAGTTCCAAGAGTAATCAAGTTCCCAAAATTGGCATGACAATTTCCATGACAAACTCAGTGAAGCGCTTAAGAGACTTGTTTATGTCATCATTTCCAAATAAAGCAACCTTATCGATAGCTATAAAGCTTTGCAGCACTCATTCTTCCACCTACTCCAACTGCTTTAAAGTCTGTAAGCTTGTCAAGAAACTGTTGTTTTTCTTTTTACTTTGGAACTCTACAAGCTAATGAACGAGAAGGCCTGCATTAAAGGGCATTTTTAATAACAGTAATAAAAGACTCATACATTTGGAGATAAACCAGCTTTAAAAATGACTTTTGGCCCTAAACTTATTCTTTCACATTAGATATATATTTTGAATAGGGGCCCCCACAAAGGCATGCAAATGTTTGAATGTGGGCAGTAATACTTTTAAAATTATTTCCTTTTATCACTGAAGTAGCATTGGTTTCCAGCACTGTATATCATTCAGGGGGATAGGTTAACGCCTCCTCAGATGCACATCACCACATCCCACCCACCACCAGAATCCCATGTCCCTTTATCTTAAACCACTGGGCCCCTCCCCAATTTGTTCCCACACCCACTCTCCCCTTGTCATAGGTTCAATTATGCACTCATATTTCTAGCCTTCATTTTGGTTTATTTCTTAGTAGACTTGATTTTTGGGGTATTTTTAGAGCAGTTTTAGTTTCACAGTAAAATTGAACAGAAGATACAGAAATTTCCAGTATAACCCCAGCCCTACACATGCTTAGTCTGCTCTGTTATTAACATATCCCATCAAAGTGATACAATCAATGGATCTACAGGGACATATTACCCAAAGTTTTTATTCTCTGCACCTATTGATACGATCATATGACTTTTAAATTTCCTTTTGTTGATATGTTGAATTACATCAATTGATTTGCATATGATGAATCATCCTGTATCCCTGAAATAAATCCTATTTGATCATGATACATGATCTGTTTAATACATTATTGAATTCCGTTTTCTAGATTTTTGTTGAGACTTTTTCCATGTTCATAGGGATATTGGATTGTAGATTTTTTTTTTTTTTGTGATGTGCTTACCTAATTTTCATATCAGGGTGATTTGGCTTCATAAACAAGTCTTGGAAGTATGAACTTGGTTTTGTGATATTGTGGGGATCTTTTGGGGGTTGGGGACTGTAGTTATTTTTGAAATTGTTAGTATGTTGATAAGGAAGTACAATAAATTTAAATATCATTTTAGGCAAGAAAACCATTTTTACGATACTGATTCTTCCCATCAATGGGATATTTTTCTACCTCTTTATGTCACTGTTTAAGTCCTCTAGTAGGTTTTTATATTTCTCATTGTATAGGTCTTTTACCTCCTAAGTTAGGCTAATTCCTAGGCATTCTTTTGGGAAACAATTGTAAATATAATTGTCTTCTTGATTTCTGTAGCTTTTTATTAATTATATATAGCAAAGTTACAGAATTTTGTATGTTGACTTTGAAACTTGACACTTGGCTGTATTCATACATTATTTCTAGTAGATTTGTGGTAGGTTATCTAAGTTTATATATATATATGTGTATGTATGTATATTAACTTATAATGTGCAAATAATGATAGTTTCATTTCTTCTTTTTCAGGTTGGATTACATTTATTTCCTGTTTTTGTCTGGTAGCTCTGGCCAAAACCTCTAATAATAGTAAGTTAAACATAAGTGGGCACAGTGGCATTTTATTGACTCTAGATTTGTCTTACATGACTTCCATTATCCTAACTTTTTGAGGGTTTTCTCATAAATGCATATTGAATCTTATTAAATGTTTTGCATTAAGTTTTGTCATAATTTTTATCTTTACTTTTACTAATGAATTACATTGAATGATTTATGTATATTAAATGATACTGTTGGGCCCTCCCTGGTGGTGCAAATGGTTAAAGTGCAGCACTATGAAGCAGCTACTGCAGCAAGAGGAGTTGGTCTCCGGCCAGGGAGGTGACCCATATGGTGTAGCAGACCCCTCCTGCCTCTCTCCTTGCTCCCTTCAGTAGTGTATTTCAGGCTGCCAGCCTGTTGTGCTCCCCACTCTGTCTCTCTGAGTCCTCTCACCACCCACACCTCTGGCCTATACCCCAGTTCTTGTATGTATAAATAAATAAATCTTTTTAAAAATTAAATCATCCTGTTATCTCTGGGATGTATCACACTTGATTATGATGTATAATTTTTGTGATTTTTGTTGATATGATTTGCTAATAACTTGTGGGATATATTTGCATCAGTGTTCATTAGGGATATTGGTCTAAGATTTTCTTTCCTATGCGGTCTTTATCTGGTTTCAGTATTACAGTAATGTTGGCATTGCAAATTTGCAAAATGTATTAGGGAGTGTTCTCCATGTATTTTTAAAATCAATTTGAGCAAGATGGGCTTTAGTACTTCTTTAAAGATTTGATAAAATTATTTGTAAAGTCATCTGGTTCTGAGCTTTTGCATTGGGGAAGATATTTTTATTGTTATTTCAACCTCTCTGTGAATCATTATTTTTATTAAATTCATATTTCTTTCTGATTTGGTCCAGGTAAATTACATTAATATAGAAATTTGTCCATTTACTCATTATCAATTTTGGGGTATAGAGTTGTTCCTAGTAATCTCATTTGAGCCTTTGTATTTCTGTGCTATCTGTGATTTCTCCTCCTCCCTTTCTGAATCTGTTTATTGATGTTTAATCAATCTTTTCTTTTTAGCCTAGCTAGAGGTTTGGCAATTTTATCTTCTCAGGGAGCCAATTCTTCATTTCACTCTTTTTATGTAGTTTTTTTTTTAATTTGTTTCACCTATTTCTGCTCTTTATTATTTCCTTCCTTCTGCTAACTTTATGTCTGTTTGTTCATCTTTTCCAAGTACCTTAGGTGTATTAGGTTTCTTATTTAGCATTTCTGTTATATTCTTATCTGTGCCTGTATTCTAGAAAGAAGGAATCAATTCAGCCAAAACTTTGAGTTGAGTTTAGTGAATCTGATCTCAGACTTCTGAGAGAATAAATTTGCACTGTGGCTAACCATTAAGTTTGTGGTAATTTTGTTTATAGCATCAATAGAAAGCTAATATATCCTTCTTGAGACACTGAGTTTAAAAGTTACAACATCTAGTATTAGAGTTCCTCTTTAAGAATATTTTAACAGAAAACTGTGGTCTTTTCTGGTACCCTAGCATGATGCATCTGGAACAAACCATGGCTCTTTATGGGTTCGGTGTGATGTTGTTGTGGTAGGTTTTTCCAACTAAAACCTACCAACTGGTCATATAAAGTCAAATTTCAATCCTGCTTGGCCTTGGTGGTATTATCCAGCTCTGAGAAAATAACAGTGAAGGGAGACAGAAGTGCTGATAGCTCTCATGCATGGCTCCACTTCTGTAGACAGTTTCAAAGTTCCCTTTAACTGAAACTTAACTTCTTTTGTTCTAAGAAGTTCAGCAGGCTACATTACTGCCTTCTGCTGAAGAGCTTTAAATAATCCCTGCCCAACACTATTTTTGGTATCCAGGACAATAGATTATTATAGGCAAAAGAAAAAAATTCAGGACACTAGTACAAAAATAGGCCATTTCATTTTGAGATGAATTATTTCTTACTTAGTCCCAGGATAACTTGCAGGAACAAAAAAAAAAAAAAAAAATCCCCAAGGAACAAGGCAAGGACCTTGATAGCATTTGGGGCCAGAAAGTTTAGGGTAATTCTATTTTGTTCTTTCTTTAAGTTTGATTAATTTTCTGTGTCCATTTTTATAACTTTACATCTTACCAAGTCCTTCCCCCCACCACCCCCACTTCCCCCCCAAACTGGGGTATCTGTCAATATCAATATCAATTTAATACTCTTAATATAGTTCTTACTTTCTTAACCAATCCAGAATGCTAAGGAAATCTCTAGCAGTAGCATTTCTTTCCTTAATTTACTAAAGGAATTACAAAGTTTGTGTATTAATAGATGTATTTATATACATGTTATTATAAAAACAAAGTACAGGGGGTACATAATTTCACAGCAATCAGTAGTCTACTAAAAATGTTTTCTAATGTCTAACTATTCTATATATATAGGAAAATTGAATTCTTTTTCTTCTTTCTGAGTAATAAATTCAGTTGAATTTGTGGAGTTCATACAATATACTGCCAGATGCATGTTGGACAGAAAAAAGTATGTACCTATTTCCTTTCTTAAGGCAAGAAAGTGATAAGGACTTACAAAAGAAACCTATTCCAGACCATGAGGGGGACATTAAATATAGCTGCAAAGAGGACACAGGTATGATGGTAATCTCTTCTCTTTTTGGGGGGGGGGCAGGGAAAGGGGAGGCAACTATGAAGAAGTGAACCTTGATCTAGACCTAGAGTTTTTGTTCTTCAGGAATTTTGTTTTTTGTTTCACAAGGTCAGGAATGCAATGGGAAAGTGTATTTCAGGAGAAATTAATAAAAGGGACAAAGAGAGGAGGCAAAGTAAATGTCTGGTATATTGGCAGGAAGACATATACATGAACAGGAAGGTAAGAATTACACTTTAAACCACTCTGGAAGAAGTGCCAAAGATAAGCTAGGCAAAGAGTGAAAGGCATTTTCTAGACCATATTTACCTACTTTTGGTTCAAGTATGCATAGAAAATAAGATTAAGTAGGCAGAAACATCAGACTACTTCTTTCAAGGCATTCCTCTTCAGGTCAGTTGCCTGCTTCTACATATAGGGAAAATAGACACAATAGAAAGATGAAAAGAAAAGTGAACTGTAAATCAAAAAACTTCAATTCAAATCTAAGTCACTATCTACTAGCCATTGAAATTTCTCTTCTGACCTTCCCCAGGTTTGAGTGGCAATGTCTTTAGAATGGAACTCTGATAACTAGCCTTCCTGTTTCATCAGATAATGACACCCATCAGTCATAATGATGAGCTATCCGTTCTGAAACCCCATTAGTTTATATGCATTCTCTTTAATTCTTACAGCAATCCTGTGTAGTGTGACTGATTAATCTCCTTTTCCAAAAAGTGAAAGAGAAATAAATGAAAATTTCTTCCAGCTTTGTGAGATATAATTGACATATAACTTTGTGTACGTTTAAGGTGTAGAGAGTGTTGCCTAGATACTCTTACATATTCGATATGACTACCACCATGGCATCAGGGAACACTTGCCTCATGTGAAATAATTATCTTTTTGTGTCTGTCATGAGAACATCTAAGATCTACTCTTTTAGCAACTCTGAGGTATATAACACAGTATTGTTAACTGTAATTACTATGCTTGATTAACTGGAATTTTGTACAACTTGATTAATAACTCGCCATATATTCAGTTACCATTCAATTCTCTATTTCTGAATTTGACTTTTTTAGATTCCACACATATTGACATCACATGATGTATCCTTTGTTTGACTTATTTCACTTTAGCCTAATATCCTTAATATTTTAGTCTAATATCCTCAATATCCACACTATACAGGAAATTGCAGGATTTTTTCTCTTTCATGACTGAATACTATTTATTTATTCATTCATTTACAAATGGACAATTAGGCTGTTTTCATATTTTGGCTATTGTAACACTGCAGTGAACATGAAGGTGCAGTTATCTCTTCCATATCCTGTTTTCACATCCTTGGATATAGACCCAACAGTGTGATCGCTGGATCATATGCTAGTTCTCCTTTACTGATTTTTTTAAGTAACAACAAAGAACCAGCTAGTAGTTTAAGTTTCATTGGTTGTTTCTGTTTGTTTGTTTGTTTTTTTTCAAAATATGTATTTCATTTATTTTCACTGTGATCATTATTTCCTTCCACCTGCTAATTTTGGGCTGCCAACATTATTATGTATTTAAAAATTTACTTTTTCCATCATGCCTTTATAATTCTCTCCTTGTTTTTAGTTTTGACAACCAATTATATGTCTTGGTATGGATCCTTTTTAGGGATTTGTCTATTCATTGTGGAATTTATCTTGTTTAGAACTCTCTGGTTTTCCTGCATCTGGGTGTTGATTTCTTTTCTCAGAAACAATCAGATGAGGGATATTTCCAACCATTATTTCTTTAAATAAGCTTTCTGCACTTTTCTCTCTCTTCTGGGACCCCTATAATGAGAATGTTGGTCCACTTGATGTTATCCCATAAGTCCCTTAAGCTGTCTTCACTCTTTCTCATTCTAGTTCCTTCTTGATCCTCTGATCTAATAAAATTCACTGTGCTCCCTTTGAGTTCACTGATCCCTCTGCTTGGTTTAGTCTGCTGTTGAAACCTCTCTATTAAATTTTTCAATTTAGTTATTATATTCTTTTGCTCTAAGATTTCTGCTTGGTGTTTTTTTGTTTGTTTGTTTTATTTTCCACTCTGTTGAAATCTCATTTCAGTATTACATTGCTCTCCTGACCTCAGTGAATGTCTTTCTGACCACTGCTTTTACTCTCTATAAAGCAAATTACTTATCTTTGTTTCATTAAGATTTGCTGGTGGAGTTTTATCTTTTTCTTTCATTTGGAACACAGTCCTGTTTCATTTTTCTTGATTCTCTGTGTTAATTTCTGAAAATCAGATAAAACAGTCTCCTCTTCTCTTCCAGTCTTTGCAGAGTGGTCTTGTGTAGGAGATGGACTTAATCAATCAACCTGGCCCATAGTAGGGTTGGCCTCTTAAAGTTTTGTCATATTCAACATTCTCTTTGCTCTTGGTGGCTCCTTGCAGCTGAGAGTGAGTCAAGACCCATCAGTGACACAAGGGGAAGAGTGCAGTTGGCACTTAAATGCAGACTGCTTGGAGGTCAGATTCTCAGGCAGCAGCTGGAACATATGTGGTTTGCCCCTTTTAGGTATGAACTGACAATTATGCCTCCTTCCTCTGCACTAGCCCAGGTATGTAGCCATGTCATCATGGCTTGAGCTTTGTTTCTGAGCCCATTAAAATTTTTTTCCCTGTTCACTACAGTGCTGCATGCAGGCCCATTGGCCATCAAAGTCAGGTCCTCCGAGACCTCCTCAGACAGCAGCCATTAAAGTTGTTGTGCCAGATGTTGCACAAGTTCTTTGCAGAGCTACACTGGTGACTTGGAGCAGGCTAGTGGGAGAGAGCCTAGGAGGTGTCTGCCAGCCCCCGTGATCTCTGGAGAAGATTGCTGTCAACCCTAAATATCTGCTAAATCAGAATTCTGACCCTCTGGCAACGGCATTTACAGAATTCAAATGGGCCCCTTTAAGGGAAAACAAGAGAGATGGGGATTTTTTTTTTTTTTTGTTCCCTTTGCCTGGAGTCCTGGAAAGATAGCCGTTAGAAATACTAAATGCAGTAAATCAGAAAGAGAAAGACAAATATCAGACGGTGTCTCTTATATGTAGATATAGAGAAACCAAACAAAGGGTCAGATAAAGCCAAACTAATAATCCCTAGAAATCTGACTACAGAAACTGAGGGGACCAGAGAAGGGGAAAGGGAGGGGTGAGACCAAACTTGGAAGGGAGAACAATGGACTTTGGTGATTCACTTTGAGTCATTTGGCCATGTGTGTGGCATAGTAGTAACAATGCCTGTAGGGGAAGATCCTATACTTCTAAAACACAATGATGAATCTCAGTATTGCCTCAATTAAAATAAATTTAAAATAATACTTTATTGTCGGCTGTAGACTGTGGAACTACTGAACCCAAGACCCCTTGACTCTCTGAGTCTGGGGATCTGTCTTTGGTCAGTCCTTGCAAAGGCTAGAGCACAGAGCATGCCCAGGCTCCTTTCAGGGAGATACTAGAGACTGAATTATGTCTTAGCCTCAAAATTGTGACTTGTTTGATGTGGGGCTTTTCATTTGTTTGTTTGCCCAATGTGTAGGAGTCATTCAGTTTCTGGGTTTCTCTCAAAGGGAATTGCTTCAAGAACAGCTGTACATTCTGAAAGGTTTGGCTCAGTAAGGAGGAAGCAACGAGATAGCGAGGCCAGTAAAACCAAAAGTAGGTTTATTGCTCGTTCCCATGGGGAGGTTCACTTGATGGAAGAAAAAGAATAGAAAAGGAGACATCACAAGGTTAAAATCTGACTCACACCAGAAAGGGCAGGTGAGGGGGGTGGGAGGGGGTGAGGGGGGCAGAAGGAACTAACATAACTGGTACAGTGAATGGGCTCTCAGATAAGCGTTTGCAGATTTGCCTCCTTTGACAAATTTATGATGGAATTGGTTTTCCCAGAGCTCTTAATTGACTGTGGGTTTACTTTTTATTCTCTCTCTCCTTCCCTTACAGTTTCTCTTCTCTTGACAGGTTTAGGGTCAAGGAAAAGAATCTCAAACAAATGCAAATAGTGAGAAAGCTGGCCAGCACCCAGTCCTCTTCCTCCCTGCGCTGCCCCCTGCCCCTTCCCCATTGCTCTTGCTGATTCCCCATTTTTGTTTGTCTTTGTGTAAATAAAGGCTCATGTCCACTGGTCTCCATCCCAGCACTAACTTTTACTCCCTCCCCTTTGTGGACGCTCGCCCACCTCCCCTTTTCTTTGTTGAACATTGTATAAATAGCCCTGTAACTTGCCAAAAAGCAGGATGGTAGTCTTTCGGACATGAGTCTGCTCCCCTCCTCATTTGTCGACAAGTAAAATCACTTTTCTTTTCCTCAAACTGTTTCATTTTATTGGTGGAGGGAAACTGAGGCCAGTGTTCGGTAACATGACCATTAATCCAGTCATAGAGACTCCTGTATCAGACTGCTGTAGGAAATATTGGAAGCACAGACATTGGGCAGTGATCCAATTGGATCACATAGTGATCCAAAATCAGTAGCAAACAGTGCACCCCACAAAGTAGTGTGCCCCTCCCAAAGAGAAAAGGACTATGTCAGTGCAGGTTCTGCACTGGCTCGGGGCAGCAGTCCTCTGCCTATCTGTGACTATGCCAAGTGCTTCTTTCCACCCAATCTCTCCCTCTACAGGGCAGAGGTCCCCTGCCTGCATGTGACCTGTACCAGGCTGTTTTCTCTGCACTGACCTCCCTCTGTGGAGGACGCTCTCCTAAGTTCACCTGCCTCAACCATTCAGGCCTCTCTCTGCCTTTCAGGGCAACTCTGCCTGCCCACTTGTGCCTATGCAAGAGTCTTTACTCCTCTGTCCTTCTCCCTAATAAACCTGCTCTTTAAATATAACTGAGTCTCTAATCTCACAGGGGAACTCACCACGTACCACTGAAAGGGTAGCTCTGGTGAAATCTTTCCCAGAGTGAACTCAAGAACCCCACACTAACTCCAAAAAATGACATCACACTGACTCCAGAAATTGTTGAGGTCAGAGAAGTTGCACTGAGAGAAGGTTAAGTGGGATTTTTAGAGGCCACGGTCAGGGGAAGAAAGGGCCAGGTGAAAAATTTTATTAGGGCTTGTGTTAATCTTTAACCAGTGGAGACAGACAAGGTGGTGACAACTACCTTGAGGTTAGCACTGTGAGCTCCCCACTATCTGTTTCTGCTTGGGGCAACTGTTCCTTCCATATGCCTATGTTTGGCTGGTGCCTGACCCTTATGCATTCAGTGTGGACACAAGGAGGAATTCTTGAGTAGTCTATGTCACCACCCTTAAAAGCCACCTTAAGAAATGTTGGAGGGTAAGGATAGAAAAACTGAATAGGAGGTGCCAAACAGAAGCCTGGTTCTCAGAATGCCAGGAGCTGGAGGTGGGGCAGAGGGATTCCATTGCCATTAACTGGGCTACAGGATTAATATCCTTAGGATCAATGCCCAAATATCACAAAGCACAAGATCCAAGCAGGTATCAGACTGCTGTAAGGTAAAGATATGGAGATTAAGCCCACTGTAGAATCTCAGGCTTCTTTCATAGTCCACATAGTTTATTCAAAGTCAACAAACAAGCCACTACAGGAAGGAGTGAGCCCCTCCCAAAGAGAAGTCTCTACCTGCAGTTTCTGCACTGGCACTGGCAGCAGTTCTCTGCCCACCTGTGCCTATGCAGGTGCTTCTTTCCACCCACTCTCAGAGGGTCAGCAAATACAGTGGGAGTTTTAACTTATCAACAGCAAACAAATTCATGATGTAGCTGAAGTTGGCTGTGGAGAGTTCTTGGGTTCAGAGAGTGGGGTTGACTCAGGGAAAAATTTTCCCAGGGCTCCCCTTTCAGCAGTGCATCCCAAGTACTTACTGAAAGGTCACCCAGGGCCCTCACCCAAGCCCCTCACCCAGACCCCCAGAGTGGCGAAAGGAAGCATATCTAGTGGTATCAAGATGAGCTGCTGAGCTGGCTTCCGGATGTTACCCCACATAAAGAGCCTGATAAAGATCAAACACCCCGAACGAAAGGGACTGCTGCCAACCAAAAGGACCCCAAGGTTCTTCACTACCTCCCCAGCCCCAACAGAGCTGGGCATATAAAGACCCCTAGCTTGGACACTGAGTGAGACTCCTAGGCCACCTGTTTCCTTCCAGCACTGACTTTTACTCCATCCCAGCACTAACTTTTTCCCCTTTGCAGGCCTTCACCCATCTCCCTCTTTTGTTTAGCTTTGTATAAATAGCCCTGTAGCCTGCCAAAGCACAGGACAGTGGTCTTTTGGACATGAGTCTGCCGCCCTCCTCATTTGTCAACAATAAAACACTTTCCTTTTGATCAAACTCTGTTTCCTTTTGTTGGCTGAGGGAAATTGAGACCAGCCTTCGGTAACAGTTCCTTGTCAAAAACTTCCACCTGGCCTTTTCTCCCCAATACCTAGGCCTTTAAAAACCCCTCTTACCCTTCCCTCAGTGCGACTTCTCTGACCTCAGCTCTCTCTGGGGCCAGCGAACCTCGCCCATCCAGGACCATAGCAATAAACCTACTTTCGATTTTACTGTCCTTGCTATCTCTTTGCGTCCTCCTTACTGTGCCAAACCTTTCACTTGTCAGTGCAGAAATTGCATCGATAGAATCTTTTCTTTGGAATTGCTCATTCATTTGTAGAGTTAATTTTCGTTAATGTAAATTCTTCTCAGGTGGGAGTAGTTTAACTTAAGGACAGGCATTCTCTGCAGTGACCCTCAGCCTCCATATCCCTACGACTAGCCTGCACCTGCTTATACTGTTACAGGGAAGGATGAGGGGCACCCAGAACCACCAAACCTGCCTGTTCTAAATAGGCCCCGCCATCTACCACATCAAGACATACTCTAGTGTGCAAGATCTTTAATTGAAAGGATATTTAATACAATTAACGAGCAACAAAGAAAAGGCAGAATTACCCATCCCCTCATGGGTAAATATCCAACCAAATAGGGTTGTCCCAAAGCAGGGCCACTGAGACCGAAAAGCTGGCTGCAAGGCTCAGGCACCTACTGGTGGGGAGACACAGAAAAAGGGCAGAAGAGGCCAAGTGTGTCTGTATAGAAGGTGCAAAATCAAAATAAAAGCTGTCATACTTAACCTCCCCATTGTCTCTCACCCACATCTGTTTCAACCAGTCCAGGATCAAGAAGCAAGTACAGATTCTTCACGTCCCTCTGCTCCATGCACCTCCTTCAGGTCTCCTTCTGGCCTCCATCCTTTCTACTTCCTCCTTCCAGGCTGGTCTCCAGCTTCTCTTCCCTGTTAGCTCCACTGTTCCTTGGGTAGGGCAGGGAACCTGGAATTTCCCCTTTCCCTCAGCACAACCCTTTTACAATACTTTTCTAGAGCAGTCTGATACTTGTTATCAGTGGTTGGTATCTAAAGATTTTTTCACTTCTATAGCTGGTTTATTATATTAATTGCTTCTGGCCCCACCTCCAGCTTTGGCTTTGTAAAAGTCAGGTTTCTGGTTTTGTGGTGCCTCCTTTCCAAATTTTCTATTTTTTTTTTTTTTTAGATTTATTTATTTGTGCATACAGAACTGGGGTACAGGCCAGAGGTGCAGGGGCGGTGAGAGGATTCACCAGAGATAGAGTGGGGAGCAGAAAAGGCAGATGATCAAAGTACACTGCTGAGGGGAGCAGTGGGTGGGTCAGGAGAGGTCTGCCACGCCATGTGGTCACCTCCGGGGCAGGCGGGAATCGAACTCATGCAGAAGTAGCTTTCCATTCTTAGTGAGGTGCTTTAACCTGCTGCGTCACCAGGGAGGGCCCTCAAATTTTCTATTCTTAACCTCCACCATAACCATAAACATTCTGTCATGCCATGCCATATCTTAGTCTATAAATCATTGTTCACATATTTCAGTTCTGTTTCACTGATAATGTGCTAAGTATAGTTGGATGAGAGTAACCTGATCGACTGATACTACCTAGTAGTATACATTGTATAGTATACTGACTATACATTGCTGAAGGACCAAAAGAACATGATCTGTAGGGTCTTAGCAATAAGTTACCAAGTGAAGAGGTCATTTTCTTTTCCATTTTTCTTAATGTATTTAGACTGCATGAAAGAGGAAACATTATTTACATGTTATTTTTCCGTAATCACTCTCTAGTGCTTAAAAAGCTCCCTTTTATGAAAGAAATGTCAGATTCAAGTTCAAATCATTCACTAGGAAATTTTGTCTAGTTAATATTTTTTGTAAGATAAATGTTATTTTTATAATACTGTTATTTTTCACAGTATTATATATTTATGGCAACCCATTCTGATCTACTTATGGCAGTGAAGAGTGAATCAGATTAAAGAAAATAGTCTGTAAATAATAACTCACATGTTACTCAGATATAGCAAAGATGATTAAGATGGTTCACAAATGACTGAAGTTTGTCAAACAGTACTGTTCCAACACGTTCAAATTACAAATAACAAACTAAAATGAAGAACTATTGATAGTTATAAGCAAAAAATGGAATTTGTATCCATGTTCTCTTTTTTGATTCCACTATAACAACCTCCCTCCCAAAGTTGTGAAAATCTTGATCTTTTCCTCCTCTCAATCTTTTCTCTCTGATACTTTCTTTTCTACATGTCAGCTCTTTGTTTTTACTGAACTTCAGTCTACTCCTCTCCCACATGAGCTATTTTGGCTATTTTAGTGAAATTTAGATGACACTTCTTTCTACTATATCCATGTCACTCTGTTGGCAGGTACATCTTAACTGGTTGTCAAGAAGTTTTCCATCACTTAAACAACATAAAGGTCTCAGTTCAGTTGAAAGATATATATATATCAGTTCAACTGAAAAGACATATATATATATATATTTTTTTACTGCATTTATCTTTAGTAATGCATTAGTAAAAGTTTATAATACTACTCATACTTTTTTGATATTGACAAGTTCAAAATTGCCCTTATCATTATCCTAGATATTAAGGTAGTCAACTAAGGTGAGAAGATTCATATCAAACATTAGGAGCAGTGGTGGTGTATGGCCAGGCTATAAATACAAATGCAATTAAATTCAATTAATGTTTATTAAATGCTGACTATTTGGCAGTCACAATGCTCAGCACTGAAGATATAAGATAAATTTGATATCCTAATAGCTATAATTTATTGGACACATTTAATTTATTATGCCCTTACTTTTTATAACAGTTCTCTAAGATAGAAGACTTGTCATCCCTGTTTTATAGATGAAGGAACTGGAGTTCACAAAGTTAGGTAATGCATCCAGTGACACAGAGCTAGCAAGTGCCAGGATCAGAGTTTTAATCATTTTGGTGCTAATTCTCATGTTCTGTAAATTATAGTATTTTATCTCTTAGATAATCAACTCTAATAGTTCTTAATTTATCATGATATATATGTGATTTCTACTCTCAAAAAACTAAGTCTATTTAAATAGGAAAATATATATATATAAATAGTCCAAATGCCAGATGAATGTAGCATACATGTAAGGGACCAGTGTTCAAAACTGCCGTATGTGGAGGTATTGGAGTTTTCCTGTCTAAAGAAAGTCTAGGGTTTAAAGGATATAAGATGATTAAGAATGATGTTGAAGGCAGAGAAATTGAAAAAGGAAGAGGAATAGACTATTAGAAAAGAGAAGCCAAGGAAAGGAAATGTCACCCATTACAGTGACAGTAGAAAGTATATGTTGATAAACAGGGAGACAGAAGTGAAAAGACTCACTTGGACATAATCAAAAGAGTGAATGTCAGACTTTAGGCTTTATTCTAGAGGAAAGAGATTGCAGGGGAAATGTGTAATAACTGTGTTATATGAAGAGCTATCTTTCTGGGTATTCACCCCAAAAATATAAAAACACTAATTGAAGACATATGGTCATGGCAGCTTTTAGGTTGAGCAAAGAAAATGTGGTATACCCACACAATAGTTGGAATACTATTCATCTATTTTAAAATGTGCAATCCTATGATTTGCAGCAACATGGATGAGACTAGCAGGTATTATGTTCAATGATACTAGTCAGATAGAGAAAGATAAACACTGTATGATTTCACCCATGTGTGATACCTAAAAAAAAAAAAAGAATGACCTAGATAAATAAAAGTAAAATTTTAGATGACAAGTCCAATTAGTGATTGGAAAGGGAAAGGGAAAACTGAATAAAAGGGGTCAATTGTATAATAAGAATGGAATTGGATTTCTTGGGATGAATTTAATGTAGCATATACAGAAGTTGATTCATAATCATATACACTTGGAGCCTATAGAATGTCATGAGCCAATATTTCAATTTGAAAAAGATCTACTGGTTGGAGTATGCAGGTAAAGTTAGAGAGAGAAGAGTTAGGAGGCAGAAGTTATCGAACTTCTAAAGCTTTGTGCTGACAAAGCTTTTATTGAATGGCTGCCACAGGAAAAAAATATATATGTATGTATCTATATATAGACATATATATAGGACACCTAGAACCATTCAATAACCAACCAGAGGTTAAACAGCCAGGGTTTTCTCCATATTCTGAGTCTATAAATCTCCTCTTAAGAAAAAGACCATGAAAATGAGATTAGGGTGGAGATGAGCAGACTAGAACCTCACCAAGATAAGGACACTAGTGGAAACAAACTTTAAAATATCTTAAGATGTATTTTAGAGCAAAGTAAGACACCAAAGCAGGTGACACTCAAGAAGCTGCTAGGAGCTGGTAAAAATCATTGCAATCAGACTAAACCATATGGGTATGAACTACAATAAGAGGGACCTTTATAAGGCAAACAATGATTTTTCTCTAACTTTCTGAAAGTCTTGCTGAAACCAAATTAAGGAAAAACATCATTTTAGATCTTTGGAATTGTACCTCAGTGAGGTGTTATCTGGATTACATTTGCTGTTTATTGACAGGAAAGCATTGTGATATTTGAAATGGCTACCTGTTCTGATATGTACAGTTGTATAGTAATTTACATTCATGTGTATTTTGTGTTTACCTTCTTATGTGACTATCCATTTATGAAGCATAATTAAGACCTAGTAGGCTAAAAATAAAGTAAAATTTACTTTCTGGCAAATTCTTTAATGTGACTGATTACCCTTGGCACAAAAGCTACAGTTGCATGAGCTTCTTAAATAAAAACTGCATAATGATCTTCCCATCTGTCAAAGTCGCATAATTAAAAGCATCAGCAGCCCATAGAATTAACACCTCAGGTTTTGCTCACAGGTTTGGACAGCATCCATCATCAGCTTGACAGATGGAATTGTTTTGTTTTTTTTTCTCCACTTTGTCCTCATTTCTACAGCTTTACAAGTCTCTACTGAGGGTCCCCTGGAAGATGAAGAACACTTGGACCTGGAATAATGGACTGTAGGCAGGATCCTTTAGTAACTTGTTTCATTATTTATCACCAGACGTAAGCTGAGACTCTTACTGTGTGCCATTAGAGATAGGATCAATCTACCCCATTATCCTCTTGACACAGGAGAAAGCTATTATAAGGGCACATGAGGACACTTGGCATTCTCTAAGACGGAGAGAGGAAAAGGTGACTTCTTTATGGTATTTTCTGAGTACCTGTTTTGTACTTGCTTATTGGAATTACTACAAAAATTAAAAGGAACCACCACATTCACCTGCAATTCTAGCTCTAGTTCTTGCATTAAATTATAATTACAAAATAATAATTATTATTTTTATTTTCCTTATTATATCATATTATTGCAATAGTTATAAATATAGTTATTATTAGTGCCAGCATCATAGAATGCCTATCACAGGCACAATCTTCAAGGGTTTTCTCATGTCATAGATTTAGACTGAGATACAGTTAAAATCTTGCCCAAAGTCATATAACTAGTTTCGGAACCAAAATTTGGCTTATTTTTCCCCAGAATATTATACTTAAATAGAAAATGTGACCAAGTAGTTGGCAGAGTGATTTCTTTCCACACTTAGAAGAATATCCATAAGGAAAAGAGAATGGAAAATTAAGAAACCCATTATTCAATTCAAGGTGGAAATACAGGTAATCTTCAAATCAGCAGAGTACTGCACTCTAAAAAGATGTGTTTGTAAATTAGTTGTTTGTCATTTATTCATGAAGTAATAGGAATTTCTGGATTTGCTTCAAAATAATGGGAGGGTGAAAATGAAATAAGATTAGCTATAGTTGATAATTTTTGAAGTTGGCTGATGAATACATGAAGGTTTATATTACTACTCCTTCTATGTATTTTAAGTTTTCCATAATAAAAAATTAGAACAAATAAGCTAATAAAAATTAGCATTTTCATTATGGATATGTGTACACTAGATGGTATCTTTGGAAATACATACAATTCGGAAATACAGCAGTCCACATAAAATTCTCAGCAACCATTGTTATGTTGTCAAACACTGTTTTTATAATTGTTTGTTTCAATTATAAGAACCCACTCAGATGGTGATCACATTGTAAAGATTAGTTTGAGGAGTAAAGTCATTTCCAATTTCTCATTCATCTCTAAGATTCTACAAATACCTGCTATGAACCTGTATTAGTCTAGATTGTTTAGAAAAACAACAAATATTTTATTTATAAAATATTTATTAAATATTTTATAATAGTACATAGGTATAGATACGTGGATATAAATATGAAGATTTTCTCTAAGGAATTGACTTAGAGCCTGAAAAACCTCAGCATCTATAGCCAGGAAACTATAATAAAGGAGAAATAATGGCATAATTTCCACCCAGCTCTCAAGAAAGGAAAATACTAATACCCCAACTCAAAGATAGTCAGTTAGAGAAAAAAAAATCTCTCTTATTGCATCTTTTGTTCTATCCCAGCTTTCAATGGATTGAATGATACCCACCCATATTAGTAAACCCATATTGAGAAGGGCAATCTACTTCGTTCAGATTACCAACTCATATATATGTTAATTTTATCCAGAAACAACTTCTCAGACAAACCCAGAATAATGTTCAATCAATTATCTGAGCATGTCAGGCCCAGTCTAGTTGGCACATAAAATGAGCCATTATGGTGCTTAATAAATCACAATCCATTCTGAGGTGAACACAGCAAGAAGGACCAGGTAAAATGGTTACCTAGTGAAATCTCAGATCCTTCAGTTAAGTCATGGTCACAAGGAATTTAATAGACCTGCTAGCACTGATGTCCACAGAGTTAAAGTGAAAACTCCCTAAATGGGCGATTACTTCACATCACCTATACCTGAAATATCTCTACATTGGGCAAATGATTTTCCTGTCATAACTACTTCCTCTCCCTCCCTCCCATCTCGCCTCCCTCTCTTTAGTCCTCCCTCTTTTGCTCTCTCCTTCCTTCCTGAAAAATTTAATCATCAAATGATATGTGTAAGGTATAGTGCTAGCTTACAGAAATACAGAGGTGAATCACGTATTGTGCCAGTGAGGACTAAGTTCATAATTTTTTTCAAGAATTATTTATTTATGCTTACAGAACTGGGGTACAGGCCAGAGGTGTGGTGGATGAGAGGATTCACCAGAGACAGAGTGGAGAACAGAACACTCTGAAATACACTGCCGAGGGGAGCAGTGGGCAGGTCAGGAAAGGTCTGCCACGCAGTGTGGGTCAGCTCCCTGGCTGGGGATCGAACAGGTGCTTCAGTGATTTCTGTGAGCTTCATAGTGTGGTGCTTTAACCCATTGTGCTACCAGGGAGAGCCTAAGTTCATAATTTTAATGCAAAAACTTATAAGTAAACACTGGTTGAAAGGAGGACAAGAAACTTGTTCTGAATCTTGTTTTGCATAGCAGTTGAGACAGCCAGCACTAATAAAATGTCAGTTATCTATACCAACTAAATGGGAGACAACTACTTCCTTATCCCTGATGATGCCTCTGCCCCTGTTCCCACCCCAGACCCTAAAACCTAGTGAAAAAAAGATAGACAATAGGTCAATGGTAATAAATGCATGATGGAAAATACAGACATTCAAAATATAATAATGAAGATTAATTGAGAAATCTATTTGAGAAAGAGACATTTAAGGGGAGTTGGAGTAAGGATATATTAGTTTTCTAGAATATATGGAAGAAGATATATTAGTTTTCAACATACCACAAATTGTATAGCTTAAAGACCTGACATGGTTTCTTCTGAGTTCTGGAGGCTAGAAGTTCACAACCAAGTTGTGGGTAGGTTTGGTTTCTGCTATGATCTCTTTCCTTGACTTACAGAAGGTTTCTGTCTTGCATCTGCATGCCCCTTAATTGGCATGTAATTGGTGTCTTAATCTTCTTAAAAGGACATGACTCACATGGATTAGGGGTCACTCATATGACCTCATTTTACCCTAATGACAATTTTTTATTTAATTTTAATTTCTATTTTTACATCATCTTGTGCCTTTTTCCATCTCAGTTGTAATCCCCATGGACTTCCCATCACCAATTCACCCATGTGCCAGCACCATAATCCCATGCTCTTCTCTCCCCCCATTTTTGATCCCATTCCTCACTCCACCCCCATAAAATGTCTCTGGAATATAGTTCATTATTATTTATCCCAGCTTGGTCCTTTATGCCCTTGCTATGAGTGCATATCTGGTATTTTCTTTTCTTTCTAGCTTATTTCACTAAGCATGATCCCTTCTAGCTCCATTCATTTTGCTGCAAAAGGCATGGTTTTATCCTTTTTGATTGCAGAGTAATATTCCATTGTATATACGTAACACATCTTTTTGATCCAGTCATCTACTTTTGGGCATTTGAGTTGATTCCATGCTTAATGCCATCTTTTAAAGGCTCTGTTTCCCAATAAAGTCTATTAAATCTCTTTCCCAATGCAACTATAGGCACTGGGAGTTAAGACCAACATATGAGTTTTGGGAGTACACAATTGAACCTATAAGAATAGTCATCAAGGAAAAGGGGGAAAGTGGAATAGGACAGAAAATTGTAGGTTCAGTGACCAAGTATAAGGAAAGATTTTGTTTTCTTTAGAATGGCTTAGGCAATGTCAGTAGCAGAAAATGGTAACAATGAGAAGGGGTTGGGAAGGTCAGAGATGAATAGAAAAGCATGAACTGGTAGAGACTGTGGATGGAAGATAAAACTTACTGGAGAAACAGGTATCTGGTAACACTAAGGGCTCAGTTGAGGCAAGTGAACTTCCTCTGGTGAAAACTCAGCAGAGATGAGTCATGGGTTTATTAAGAAGGGGTTTTATCATAGACATATGATTCAACAGGACATGGGACTAATTGGGATATTGGAAGATGGAATCCAAGCTAGAAAACCCCATGTGTAGAAAAGGATAGGAATGATGACTATAAAGGAAGTAGAGAAATCAGTAAATTAAAGAAAGGACATTTGTTTAGTGATATTGAGTTTCCTAGGTTACTGGGTACCAGGAACACCTGCAGTTTCCATAGACAAAATATTCCCACAGACCCTGGCATCACCTTCATTCTAGAGCTGGATGTGTCCAACCAGAATAGTCCCTGGACAGGACAGTTTCAGTCAATTTGCTGTGTTGGTAAGCATCCTGGTGATGCGTATTCCCAACTCCATTCTCTTCTTTGTGCCCCATTTCGTGTCAGTAGGTCCAAAATAGCTCAAAAAGCATGCCTTCTCTCATAAATTTAGGAAAGAGGAGTTGGTATTAAGAAACGTTGTTCACATAAGACTATAGACCTAAATGTCAAATGCTAACAAAATTTCACCAAAGGTTTTGCTTTTTAAAGTGGAATTCATTATTTTCAGAATTTTAATTGCTAATTACTTAAAGTTCTTGGTTTCTCTGTGCATCATAAACACATGCAAAATTTATTTTGTGCAAGTGTGTGAAGTAATGCATTCTGACCAAACCAGACAGCTTGATTTAATGACTATGGGGATGGGTCCTGTCCCAGTTGCATTAATTGATAAAATATTTATGACCCACAGTATCATAATATATGTGCAGATGTAAGTGGGATGTTGGATGACCCAAATACCATTGAGGATGCCTTGTGAAAAATTAGATTAATTCCTCTAGGTGCCACTCTTTGGTATTGTTTGGTGCTCAAGACAACAGTATAGCAACTCCTGGGGGCAGGCAGGAAAGAAAGCCAGGGAACCCACCTTAAGTTCATGTGCCTGAAACCCTTAAATAGCTGCACACCTTCAGGTAGAAATAGCAAAAAGCATATCAGTTTGTGATTTGCCTACTGTTTGTCAGATACTTTTAAATACATTATTCTCTTATTGTTAGCAACACTGCAAGGTAGATGTTTTCTGTTTAGAAAACTAAGCTTAGCAAGGATAAGTGACTTGCCCATTTATTTGATTAATAAGTGGTAAGCCATGTTATAACTTATATTTGAAATCTTTACATCCCCACTTTACCTGCTCCTATCTAATTTCATATCAACTTTTCTCTTTGCCCTGTGACAATTTATATTTCATTCAAGGGTGTTCATCTTATTCCTGATATCTATACAAACTCAAAATCGTCTACTTGTCTTCCTTGGCCTGTTAGCATCAAATCATATTCAGTTCACTTATTTTATTAATTATGGCTTTATTGGTCCATTCCAAAAGAAAAAAGAACACAACACAAAGAGCATACAGATTAGTTAGTAATACTGAATAGTAATTTACTTGAATTTCTTATTGTAAAATATTTGATTCATTTGATTCAAAATATTTGATTCATTATAACAATTTGTAAATATTTGTGAATATTTAGTGATGAGTAAGATAATATACATGAAAGACTATAGAGTATTAGCTGGAATAGCAGTGAATTAAATTCAATGGTAAATTTACTGAGAACATTTGACCTCTTTTAGATCTTCAACCTCCTCAAGGCCTTCCTACTGAAAGTATGGCATCTTCATCATCTCTTGAAAGTTCATGAGAAATATAGAAACATGGGCCCCAGCCAGACCTCTTGAATCAGAATCTGCAGTTAATGAGATTCCCAGCTTATTTGTATGTTAAAGTTTGAAAAGCATTTTCTAATAGACTTTATTCTTGCTGGAACAATTTTTGAAACAGTACAGAGTAGGGCTTGGGCATTAAACTGTTTTGTATCAACACTTGCTAGTTTTGTAACTTTGGACAAGTTATTTAAACTTCTCTAAGGTTGGGAATCTTCATTTGAAGGTCAGGAAAGGTCAAAATGGGTCTGAGTGACAATAAAGAAGAACACAAAGGCAAAAAAGATGACAGAAAGGAGAAATGGATCTTGATATACTGCCTAAGAGCATGAAAATATGGTAAGCCAATTTTGAAGAATATTCTATCACATGTTATTGGGAATGTATGTTTATAACATTGGTTGAATTTGGAACTAAATGAGACAACTGTTGGCTTTTTAATTTTAGCAGTTTTAAGTTTTGGATAAATAGTGATGTACTATAGGAAAACAACAGTAATGGTGAAACAGAGGTAACTTGAGGACAGAAAGTCATTTTAATATACAAGTTCTTAGAGCAAAACTAAAAAAAAAATTATAAAAATTCATCTGCATAATATATCTCTCAGATTTATTCTTATGCTCAAATGAGTGAGACATTTTTTCTAGATCCAAGTCTGTATTTTTAAAACTCCAGTTTTCTAAATCTAACACTTATAAAAAATCGCCAGTGATATATTATCTTTTTTAGTCAGAAAAAGTAGTTTAATGAAAACATCTCTAATTTCCTTGATCTAGTGGCATGACTCTAAAAGTGAAACAGAAGTTTATCTGTTTAAATATTGATTAGATGGCATAAAATGTAAAATACAATTGATGTATTGGGTATACTGTTAAAAGAGTTTCCTAGAGAAACATACCTTTTTGTAATTCCATTGCCGAAATATAAGCACTAGAGATGTTTGTTTGAAAGATAGCATTGCAACAAATATTATTAAGGCAGTATCTTTTAATGAGAAACCAACACTCATATCAGTG
Organism: Condylura cristata; assembly: GCF_000260355.1. Classification (NCBI taxonomy): domain Eukaryota; kingdom Metazoa; phylum Chordata; class Mammalia; order Eulipotyphla; family Talpidae; genus Condylura; species Condylura cristata. The sequence continues at coordinate 17,054,511 of NW_004567104.1, read as the reverse complement.
AATTGAAAAATATTCCTCCTATTCTACCTGATATTGATATTGCCCTTGTCCCCCTTTTTTATAGAATATATGGCATAAATAGATTATGTAGAGTTTCAGACATAGTAAACTGAAGACTCTAAAATAATAGGAAAAACAAAAGGAAAACTTGGCCGTTATTCAATATTTGTTGGGACAAAATACAATTTATTCTATTTCTAATAAAGGAGTTTGCTTGGATCAGCTTTAATATTGGTATGGGGATTGTTTTCCTGACCAAAAGAGTCCAATAAAATGAAACCTTCTATATTGGAGCAGATTTGTGACAATCCTGCACACAAATAAGCAAAATCTAAATAAAAAGACCATTATACACACTGGCACTTACACATATAAAGACAACAAGAACAACTTTGTATGATTTAAGGCATTTTGAGATTTAAAAAAATAATATAATAGTTTATTTTTACATCATTTTATGCCTTTTTCCATCTCAGTTGTAATCCCCATGGGCTTCCCATCACCAAATCACCTGTGTGCCATCACCATAGTCCAGTGTACTTCCCTCCCCCCACCGTTTACATTTTGAGATTTTAAAAAGCTTCATTATAATTTTAGAAAGTCATCATACTTTGTTTACTCCCCAGAAAAAACTAGAACATAAAAATGAGTCAAATAAAAATGTTTTATCAAAAACTAAAGGAATCAGAGCAAAATTTATAGCACATATTTCAAAGGAAATAAAATCTTGCAATCTAAAGCAATGCATAATTCATAACATCTTGGCATGTTTGGAAAAACCTTGAATATTAATTGGGTAACCAAATAGAAGTTTCTATAAATTCTGTCCTATGATGACCTATGGAAAACTTTTTGTAATTATAAAATGGTTCAGAAGTACTTTTGCAAAGAGGAAACTGTCAAAAATTTTCTTCCTAAGATATGAGCTTATACTGAAAATTTGGTAGTATCATAAGAATGACTTGTGAGTCACATATACATGCTTTACAATTAAGAAGGAGGGGAAGGTTATATCTCAATGATAGCAAAATTGTTGACACAGGACTAAAATAGATTAACAATCAAACGCCATCATTTATAATTCAGTGATATCCACAACATAGATACACCAGTCATATTGCCCCACACAACTGCACCAAAAATAAACTCTCTTAGAACTTATAAGGCCTTCACATCTCTAAGTATCCTGAGATGGAGTTGCCCCACAGCCTATTGGCACATCAAACTTAAAATTCTACAGGAAAACACTACTTAAGTAAACAAGTTATGTTAATGGTTAACTGTAGTCCAGGAAGTTGCTGTGACAAATAAGAATATTAATCTTCCAACAGGGCAGGTATCTGAAAATAGGACCTGTGCAATGGTCTATCATATATCTTTGGAGAATTATATAATACTACGAGTCTATTAACATCTAAATAGCCTATGTTGAGAAATAGTTTGGATGAAAGTGATTGACAGAGAATAGAAAAAGATTTAGACAGTTATGTGGGCTTGAAATTGTACTAAGAATAATTGCTAATAATGCTTAATAGATATTGCTGTTTTCCTTTATGATAATAAAAAGCCTGTTATAATAGTTAATTTTTCCTGACATTCATTTACAGCAAAGTAAATCAAATTCTAAGAAAATTCCTAAATATAAAGAGTGTGACCATCACAGACAAGTATCACTTGCTGGGGATCCTGGCTGCACTGATGTTCTAGGGTGCTTTCAAAATGTACCAATAACTGGGTAACTTAACATGACAGAAACTTTTTCTCTCATGGTATAATAATCACAGATTTACCTGATACCTGGTTGTTTCTGGTACCAGAATCCCCATCACCATTGTCCTGTTAGTTCTTGTTTATTCTTCTTAATACTTCGTACCATATTACAATGCCAGTTACTCCTAATTGATTTCTCATCTACAATGGAGATAATATAGCATGGCAAATCCAGTGTTAATCTTAAAAATGAAGCCCACATCCAAATCCCAGTTATGCTATAAAAGAGTGATTTGATCTTGGGCAAGTTACTTTGCACTCAGTTTTTCTGTAAAATATATGACTTATAATCATACCTAGTTTATGGAAAGTGTCAGGGATATTTTTAGTGACTCCTTCCATTTGCAGTTATTTTCTCCTCTGCCTATTATTTCTCTTTTAGCTCTCAATTTCTTCATTTTTATGCTCTTTTTCAAAAATATCATAGCTAACGATTAATTTATAAACTTTGTTTCCAGACTTTCTTGCCAGCCTCATTTTGGTTACTTGGTATGATAAGAGGCTCAGGTGATTCTGTGAAGGACTTGGAAGGTAGGAAGAGCACAGCTATTATTTTTCTGCTTCTGGTGGTTCATCCAGCAGCAGCACCAGCACTAGCTGTCAACTCAGGGATCTAGGAGAATCTATGATGTTTTCAGGAGTATCCTTAAGACTGCAGTCTCAGCAGGTGTTGCTTGGTTCCAACACCAGCCTCAGTGGCCATAGCTCCAGCACATCTGTCATCATTTCCCAAAGATTAAGAACATGACACTCATGAAAATATAGAGTAAGCAATATCAAATATTTTGTTCAAGTTAATAATCAGCAAGTGAGCCATTAAGATGGGAAAGTTTCTGCAAAGGAGATTTTGAAAATGGAGATCTATATAGTTCATCACTCAAAAGGATGATGAAATGAATTTGCTAATAGGTACAATACACCTGCAAGGCAACAAACTGTAATCACGGGTGTTATCTCTTTAATTGGACAGATGCTACTTACATTCCTACCAGTCAAACATGTACAGCTTAACACATATTGTGCATCTTCACTATATCCAGACAAATTATATTCTGCTATATGTCCTTAGGTAAATTTGTTAATCAGTTTCCTCATAATGTAGTGAGAAAAAAAAAAAAAACATGCTGCTCAAATTTTGTCTGATTTCCATTTTTAATAATGTTTTTAAAAATATATAACCAGGCCCTCCCTTGTGGCTCAGCGGGTTAAAGCACAGCACTAAGAAGCTGAAACCACTTCCGCATGAGTTTGATTCCCGCCTGCCCTGGAGGTGTCCACATGGCGTGGCAGACCTCTCCTGACCCACCCGCTGCTCCTCTCAGCAGTGTACTTTGTCGATCTGCTTGTTTTGCTCCCCACTCTGTCTCTGGTGAAGCCTCTAGCCTCCCCTGAGCCTCTGGCCTGTTTCCCAGTTCTGTATGCACAAATAAATCTTTTTAAAAATTTGAAAAAATATATAACCAAAATATTATTTATTTATTATGCTAATGAAGCTTCTGGAAAAATCCCCCCCAATCCACCTATAACCAAATTATTACCCAGAAAACTCTTTAAGTAAGTAATATGGAGCCATCACTGTTTAAATGAGACATGAAGTATTAGTGTATATATAGCATGTGGTCAATGATATGTGAGAGCAATTAACTGTCACTATTATTTTTCTCATTATTTATGAATAACCAATTATAATAGGTAGGATTTAAAGCTGCTTCTCTCATCTCTGCCTCATTTCCATGCTTAAATCTAGTACCAAGCCCCACTTAGGTGCTCTAGCTCATTCTAGTTGGTTTGCCATATGCTAGAATATCACATGGATGAATGCAGAGGTAACTGGTGACTTTTCTACAGCAATTATATCAGCAAGTAAATAATCATTGTCTCATTCATTTTGACATTTTGCTGACTCTAAATTTAGGAAAAACAACTGTAAGATCAGTACCCAGATGGAGGGGCTATGCCTTCGACTGTGGTGTGCATTTGCCCAGAAACAATTCCTTTTTACTTAACCAGGAAGATGCTGCCATGCTGCCCATCTTCTCACCAAATAGCACCTGGAACATATTCTTGATTACCTGATCAGGAGGAGTGGTTAACTCTGATTTGGAAATACTAAAAAAACAAAACACAAAAAAACTTCTGAAAACTTTTGACCATGGTTCATATTTAATTTAGGAGGTATGACTTAGTGTGGGCATAAGTGATAAGAAGCCATCACTTCTCTAAACTGAATTAGAGAATCCTGTTCATTATTCTCTAACAATTTAAGTCGTTTAAAATCATAAGTACTTTACTTTTAGTCTGACTTTAGTAGTTTTTTTGAACCCTTTGTATCATATCAATGCAACCACCATGGCTGAGTCACTTAATCACTATCTGAGACTCTGTGTTTATGTAACTTGACTCCTGAATTTGACCAGCCATTTTCTTAATTAGGTGCTTAACTCAATGAACGCAAGATTTCTAATTTAGCACCAGATTTACCTTGATGTTGATTTCACTTTAATTCATAACAGCATTTCAGTATTCCAGCAACAACAGCAAGACCAGCAACAAAAACTCAACTTTGGTTACCTGCTTGATATCTCATTCCACAAAGATAGGACAATCCTACCTTGATTGTTAGAATTGAGAAACCCTCCCTCCCCACACCACTCCTGTTGTTAGTCCTGTTCTGACTTCTTGTCTGATTCAGCTGTTTTCCTGGATCTAGAACAATGTTTTATACTAGACAGCTGTGGCCTTTCTTGTCCTACCTATTGTGAAAAGTACTCCTAACATATTTTTCCTGTTTGCTGCTTTGGGGATTCATTCTCATCTGAGATTTTCTGGTAACTGTCCTTTGCCTGCCAAAAGATTTCCTCTCTGTTTGCCACTTTCACCCTCCCTGAAGCATCTCTGTGCTGATTCACTGGTTCTGACCCCTCTTTTGATCTCCCATATGAGCCCCATTCATACACTGGTGATTTCCATAAAGAGACAGAAAGGAAAAGTAGTTGTTCATGGCTTTTGGTATACATGATCCTGATGTGTGGTAGTACAAATGAATTGTTCAAGTGAGATGAAGAGTCTTGAGTCAGAGTGCTATGCCACTGCAGAACCATCATCTACTCCGAGTCCATGTGGGCACTGTCCCCTCAAGGCAGGCAAGGGGTAATCCTGATGGGAATATATATGCTCCAAGTGGTTGTCAATGCTGTTTTCTTAGAAATATGTAAATTTCCTTTCTTTTAAAACTTTCTCTTATTTTGAATATTCTGAAATATTGGCCACTTACTCAAAATGTTTATAATTCTTTACTGGCTAAAAAAAATAGGTGGGATTTGGCCCATAAGCCATCAGGATGAGTCAGCCTCTAAATTGTACCTGGAGCTGAGACTGGGGAAAAGGAAACTGTATTCTTCAGCTGTCTTCTTTGCTAATTTGGGTAGCCTGAAATTGTCACTTGAGTAAGATTTTTTTCTATCCTATTGCATTCTTATACTCAACATTTTTATTTTTTTCAGAGTAAAATCTTATTTCTTAGTCAGCCTTTCAATATTGGTAAACTTCTCATGTTAATTTATTAGGTTTTGCAGTATTATAGCAATCATAAATATGGCTTAACAACCATATTTTAGCAAAAACTCTTTTATGTGGCATATTGTGAAAGAACTTTTCCTAAGTGCTGACTGGTTGAATTTATTTTAGTTTGACTATTTTGTAAAAATCTGATCGTCACATGTATTTATAAGAATATAGGTTACACTAGCCATACTTATAGTTAATAAGTGTGTAATTTTAGTATATCATACTGAAGAAAGACCACACAAGCATGAAGTGGGAATTAGATATTTTTAAATAAAGTAAAACTTAGTCTCATTTCTACATGGAGATCAACTGCACTCAGAACTAAAAGCTATTCTTATAAAATTACATCTAATATTTTAGTACATTTCTCCTGGGAATAAGTGTGACAGATAGTACAGTTTTCTTGTCACTAGCCACTGAAATGCAAAACTTTATGAAAAGGGTAAACCCAATTTGAATGAAAATTTAAAGTTTTCCTTAAGAAAACTAATGAGGGCCTTCCCTGGTGGTACAACAGGTTAAAGCACAACACTATGAAGCTATGCACAGCCACTGCGGCATGAGTTCAATCCCCAGCCAGGGAGTGACCCATGTGGTGTGGAGATCTCTCATGTCCCACCTGCTGCTCCCCTCAGCAGTGTATTTTGGTACATCTGCCTGTTCTGTTCAACCTGCTCTGTCTCTGGTGAATCCTCTTACCCCCTCAACTCTGGCCTGCACCTCAGTCCTTGTATGCAAAATAAATTTTAAAAATTTAAAAACAAAGAAAACTAATGAGCCCCTCCTTGTCTTGAAAGTTGAATTTTTATTATTTTTGTTTGTTTTTATATCCTCAGTGGATTAGAATAGCCTCACAAAATTCTGATTGTTGGGAAGCCTGCCAAAGTCCTCCTTATCATGGTTTTCATCATGAGGGGGAAAAAAGGTGGGTTGGGTCCAGCCATTTGTGGGAAATATTTACCTTCAGTACTATGTTTAGATGAGTCTTGAAAGATTGTCCAGATTCATCTACCATGGAGTCGTGTTTGGGGAGTAATTATTGACTTTAGAAGCATGAAATAAGGCAATGATAACCTTGGAGTTTAAGCACAGGGCACTATTGTACTCTGTGCCAGCAAGGGCATCACTGTGTCTAAACCAGCACCCTGAGATGAGTGTCCCACAGCAACATATTGTGGCAGTGCCAAGACCAGTGGTACTAGTAGATTAATTGGATTTTCCATATTTTTTGTTTGGTATTTAGAAAAGGGACTAAAACCCAGAGTAGGCCTTGGAGTTCTTGAATGAGTCAGAAGAGGACATGAACAACTGATTTGAAAATCAAAAATTGTATTTATCTGGTAGTACATCTGTATTTATACTGTAAGTAAGTAAAGCAGATGATGCCAGTTATTTGTAGAGGACCTAAGTAAATACCAGCACAAGAAGTAAAATGTCGATGTCCATGACCACTGCCAGTCCAAAGTGAAATGAGACCTGCTAGAGAAGACCAAGGTTTCTTAAACACAAGAAGAAAGGCCTTGTATTTGGGGAAGTACCTGGGAATGTTTGGAAGAATTGTTAGAGAAAGGAACGTAGTACTGTTCTCCTGTCCAGAGCTGAGGAGGCATCTAAAGCTCTAAAGCACTCATAGATGGCTGTAGAGGCCACTGACTTAGACAGACAGAGAGAAGTTGCACTAAGCATCTACATAGGTTGAAAAGTAGTAGCAACTCAGGTATCCAGGGTCTTAATCCAGCCTCGAGAGCCATGTGTTGTCTTCCATCCTTAAGAGACATCATCTGAAATCTGCATCAACTAGAAAGTTTAGAGTAGACACGGCATGACTGGCAAGGGCCCCTTGGGACCACTGAACATTTCAGATGAGCCAACAGAAAAGTTTGGACATTGTGACAGAATGGGCAGATGGGGATGTCAGAGTTGTCATACTCCAGGATTGTAGGTAAGATGACAAGATTTCTACTCCAAGTGGATGAATCCAGACAATCATGCAATACATACTTATTCAATATAAAACATTTTCACTGAGCACTCCCTGGTGGTTCAGGGGTTAAAGAGTAGCACTATGAACTGTCCACAGCCACTACAGCACAGGTTTGACCCACATGGTGTGGCAGACCTCTCCTGCCCTGCCCACTGCTCAGCAGTGTATTTCAGTTAATCTGCCTGTTCTGCTCCCCACTCTGTCTCTGGTGAATACTGTTTTGTTTGTTTGTTTGCTTGTTTGTTTGTTTTTCAAAGATTTACTTATTCATACAGAACTGGGGTACAGGCCAGAGATGTGGAGGGTGAAAGGATTCACCAGGGACAGAGTGGGGAGCAGAACAGGCAGATCGATGAAGTACACTGCTGAGGGGAGCAGCAGGCAGGTTAGGAGAGGTCTGCCGCGCCATGTGGATCTCCTCCGGGGCAGGCGGGGATCGAACTCATGAGGAAGTAGCTTGATCTTCTTAGTGCTGTGCTTAAACCCGCTGTGCCAGCAGGGAGGGTCCTCTGGTGAATACTCTTACCACCCCCACCACCCCACACCTCTGGCCTATACCCCAGTTCTTGTATTCATAGTAAATATATTTTTTTAAAGATTTATTTATTGTGCATACAGAACTGGGGTACAGGCCAGAGGCTCAGGGGCGGTGAGAGGCTTCACCAGAGACAGAGTGGGGAATAGAACAGACAGATCGATGAAGTACACTGCTGAGGGGAGCCTCGGGCGGGTTAGGAGAGGTCTGCCACACCATGTGGTCACCTCGGGGGCAGGCGGGAATCGAACTCATGCGGAAGTGGCTTTAGATTCTCAGTGCTGTGCTTTAACCCGCTGAGCCACTAGGGAGGGCCCGTAAATAAATCTTTTTAAAAAATAAAATGTCACCTTCAGAGTTTAGTAAATTTGATATTCTGGGAAATGCAGCTGGGTACTTCAAGGAACTTCTGTCTTTTCGGCATGAATGCTCAGGACCCAATAGATTCATGCCCCAGGTACAAGCAGCGTGACTAGCCTGGGTTTTAATTCCTTTTCTGCTATGTAGCAGCTGTGTATAATCACATCTCTCTAAACTTTAATTTCCATCTGTAAAATAGGAACAAGGTTGTCCTTATAAAGTTGTGGTGAGGTAAAGCATGCAAACTTTTGAGCATGGTGTCTATCAGTATTATAATAACATATTTTTCAAGCATCAACTCTTGTGGGTTATATTTATCAACAGGCACAGCACATGACTTGCTATATCAGAAATTTGAGTCACTTGTAGATATCTTGCACAATCCAGAAACTAGTCACAAAGAAAATCTTTCTAAAGAATTAGTTTGTGTTTATAGGCACATCTCTTTATGAAGGCAGTTTGTGTCAGACACAAAATTATTTGTAAAAAAAAAAGTTGGCTGCTCTTAGTAGCAATTGATGATGCTATGAGAGTTATTTTATAGAACTGCTTTATAAATAAGTAATGAGAAGGTACAGAGAGAGGTCTTTCCAAAAAAAAAAAAATGTGATTAAAAAGAAAAGAGAAGTAGTTAAGAATTATAGTATGGCAAACTAAATGCTCTTGGGGAGACACTCTTTGCAATTTGCTCATCCTGTTCAATGAATAGCAGAATGTCTGAAGAATACAATGAAGAGAATTCTGGTGTATATGCCTCCATTTATTTAAGACTAGAAAATGTTCATGCATCTTTGATCTCCTTCTCATTTCACTAGTGTCCCTGAGCTGTTAATAAGTCTTTTTTTTTTTTTCCTTCAAAATGCTTCTCAGATCATCTATTATCACTACTTTCCTGCCTGGCTCCCTTCCCTGTCCTGCAGAGACCCCACAGGTTCACTTTATCTTTACTAAAAGATCTGCATCCATTCCTGCCATTAGATTAGGGGATTTAATCAGGCATAAGCCAAATATTTTAATATTTTCAGGCAAACCCTTGCTGGTTCTAAGTCCTTACAGAATTAGAGGACAAACAAGAATCAAAGGAATGAGCATAGAACACAGGAAATATGATAGAGCACTTCCACACCTCTCAACTCACCAGGGCATGGAATGCAAACTCCAGTGCCAGCCTCCATGTTTGAGTTCCTAATACCTGACTCTGACTTCATTGATATTAAAAAAAAAAATAAACATCGCATCACTCTTCAATTAAGTAGTACTTTTATGTTACATGTTGTACAAAGCACTATATACATGATCACATTTAATTCTCACATTAATTCTCATGGGACCATTGTGATCTTACTAATCACCATTTTAAGTTGTAAAAAAAAAAAAAGAAAAGAAAAGAAATAATAAGATTAAGAAAAAAATAAGTACTTGCCCAAAGTCTCATTACTAGAAAGAGACCAGGTCAGAATTTGAAAGCAAATTTATCCAGCTCCTAATAAAATCAAACTCCAAGAATTGAATTTTCCTCACTTCATTCAACTTTTAAATCTCTTTTTTCCTCACCCCATGTCCACATTGCTGTAACACTCTGGTAACCAAGGTTCTTCCCCCACTCTAAGTTATGCCATCTGCCCTCCAGAATGCTAGTGGCCCCCTCCTGGCCTGCAGTCTGTGCACACGTATATAAGGAAATGGTTAAAGTCAATGTGGGGACCTGATGTCACGTGTTTCATTTCTTTACCTTTTTCATTATAGACTTTGTTCACTAAATAGCTACAGCAGCTCTCAGGCATGTTTCATATAGTATAAGTATGGTATAAATCACAATTTAATGGAATAAGAAACCACTATCCCCCATATGACATATTCTTTATGAGATTACTCATTTTTATCACTTTCATTCTTTCAGCAGTTTATATGCAATAATAATGCCATCTTACCAATTAAAAGTATGAGTAGGCAAAGCAAGCTGAAGCCAGATTTTCAGTGACAATGACACAACAGAATCTGGATTTACCATAGCAGGTTCAGAACCAACAATCATTGCTGCTTTGTCAAGCTTATAAAGCACACGCTGCCAGTGAGCATATTGCTTTTCTTTCCATGACCGAGTAAGGGTATGGGCTTATTTTTAGTAAACAATCCCAGAGAGTCTTCTGAAAGAGTAGATGTAACAAAAGAATAGCCATAAATATATTTGCAACTTTTCCTTTCATTGAGACAATATTACACTAGAGAAAAAAGTCACCTATAATTCTACTCTCTAATGTACATATATATATGTATTCCTCTTAGTCACTTCAGTACTTTCTACTGGTTATCATAGTAATTCCCGTGAAGATGAAAAATGAGCAGTTAGTAGAAAAATAAATATAAGCAGACAATGAACATACTTCATCATTAATCAGGAAAATTGAAATTACAACAAGGAGGCATCATTTCTTGGCAAAAATTCAAAATATTGAAACTACTCACTTTTGAATAGAGGTACTGCTATCTATATTCCATTTGTTGGATGGGATGGAATATGAAAGATGGTTGGTGTAGATTTGACAGTATCTCTTAAAGTTCTATTTTAAGGTATCAACCTATAAAATATTCACATGGGCACACAAAGTTAAATGTGTAACAATGCTCATTGTACAATTGAATAAATTTAAAAGGTGATACTATCTAGATACACATTAATAAAGGAATGGTTAAATAAATTACATGTTCATACTGGTGAATTCAGTAGATGTTAAAAAATATGATGCCTGTTCTGCTCCCCACTCTGTCTCTGGTGAATACTCTCACCATCCCTGTACCTCTGGCCTGTACCCCAGTTCTGTATGCATAAATAAATGCATAAAAAAAGAGAAAGTTGCCACTGATTAAAAAAAAAAGATGCAGTGTTAGCAATAGTAATGTCAATTACAGAAAGGGTTTTCAATATATATTATTAAGTAGTAAAATTATGTTGTAGAATGATAGATTTAATCCAATCTCATTACCTAAAAAATGGCATATGGAAATGTATGGAATGTGAGAAAGGATGAACATCCTGTGTAAACAGTGATTGCATCTTGGAAATAGAATAAGTTTAGAGAAAAATCATAAAGAAGCATCATTACTTCTTTAGAATTTTAATTATGCTATTATCCATATGTAATTAAATGTTTATAGTATAATTATATATCTGGATTTTTGTATAATTTTAAACATCAGAACAAAGAACTTATAATGTTCCTATAATTTATATAGATTTCATTCATTCAGTAGAATATACAGGCACTTTCCTTTCTTTTAATAACTAATATTTTAGCAACGTACAATAATCCATTCATTGAATTTGCCATTTATACAGCAACTCCTTTGTTGCTGACCTATACATTGTTATCAACTTTTCACTATAATATTGCAATATATATCGTTGTTATAGACAGCCTTTTCAATTTTCTTCATTTTAAAGTAAATTTCTATAGGTAAAGCCCCAGGGTGAGATGACTTGGTGGAAAGATAAGAATTCTTTAAAAATCCAATAGATACTAAGAGCAAAACCCTATTTCTGTTGATCACCCACTGCTAAGATCTCCTACTGTTAAGGATTCTCCTCTACATATAACAAAAGCTGTTTTATTTTATCAATTTTTTCTTTTGTTCCTTTATCTAAGTGACTTTGATCTTAAATTATAGTCAATTAATGATTCTGCAATCTTCACTTGTGACTAAGCTCAGTCCAACACAGTAAGATGAAACAAGGTGACAGGAAGGTAGCTTTTTTTTTTTTTTTTAATCATAATGTGCCAGCATGAAGACTCATACATCAAGAGCTACTTGCTATTCCAGAAAGCATCCTCTGGTTTGGTGAGGGCAATGCTACAGAACATCTTTTCCCAGAAGGCAAAGAAGTTGCTCGGGAAGAGCAAACCTTTTGTGGAAAATAAGAAGAAAAAAAATAACACACCAAAATCTGATAGATTGAGTAGCCTCAGGAAAGATTTTGTTTGTTTTAACAATACGGTATATCTTGAATTATATGACCTCAATCTTGGTGAAAGCCATCTGCCTTCATGCAGGCTAAGACACTTTTACCATTGTTGTTACTTTCCCTGAATACTTGATTCTTAAAGTAATATAGGAATTCTCACATGTATGATATAGAGAAACAAAACAAAGGAACAGACAAAACCAAACCAAAATAAACCCTAGAAATCTGCCTGTAGGAGTGAAGCTACTGGAAGGAGAAGGTGGGATTGAGGAAGGAGCCCAGTTGACTATGGTGGAAGACTCTGGGTGCCTTGGTGGTGGGTGTGGTGTGGTAACACACATCTGAAGAGGTGTGAACCTGTATCGTCACTATAAAAAGTAGAATTAAAATAAAATGATACAGGGATTCTTAAAAATTTCCCAAATCGCCCTCCCTGGTGGCGCAGCGGGTTAAAGCACAGCACTAAGAAGCTTAAGTCACTTCAGCATGAGTTCGATCCCCACCTGCCCCAGAGGAGATCCACATGCGTGGCAGACCTCTCCTGACCGCCCACTGCTCCCCTCAGCAGTGTACTTCATCGATCTGCCTGTTCTGCTCCCCACTCTGTTCCTGGTGAATCCTCTCACCCTCCACATCTCTGGCCTATACCCCAGTTCTGTATAAATAAATAAATCTTTAAAAAAAATCCCAAATCTTTCTTATGATTAAGAAGTATGAAGAACTAGAATTTTCATCACATAGTAATATCAGTCATCAAGAATATTTATGTCAGAATGCTCTGTATCATTTATTATTTCTATATCAGAAATGGCCAACAGGTTGAAAACTATTCAAAGGGACAATTCTCCTTTCTACCTCCCTACTCTGAATAAAGGCATATGTTGAATACCCATAAGTGATGATGATTTGGATCCACCAAACCAGTGGCAGCAAATACTACTTGACCCTAGCCTATTTGAACTGTCTCTCCCTGCCCCAACCTTCACTAGACAGTTTTCTATAGTATTCCTCTCCCATTACCATCCTTTTTGTTCTGGGTCCTGAACCACTTTCCAGGAACAATACCCAGTACCTCTTTGAATCCCCTGGGGGGAAAAACAAACAGAGAAGTTTAGATTAAATGTTTTAATTACATTAAAAGACAAATAATACTAATGGAATTAGTTAGATCCACAAATACATAACAATTGCATTTATTTGTTACAGAGCATCTCATTGAAAAGAGAGCTACTTTTCCTGTTCCATGTCCCCTCCCTGTGATAATAAGATTGATGTCTGGAGCTGCTAAATAAGCAGATGTGACAGCAGAAAGCTGCATGAAATCTCATGCTAAGCCATAAAAGGCAATATGGTTTTTCCTGCCTCCCCGGCCCACCACCTTTACCCATGATGCCCCGAACCCAGTCAGCACATGTGAGGAAGGACATGACATTGTTTTGTAGATCCAGCCTGTACATCAGTCCCTTCTAAAGTCACAATCAACAGCCAGCACCCCACATGTGAGTGAACAAGTCTTCATATTCCATCTCCACTATGGGTACTGTTTGTCCTCCACTTCCCCTGGGTGGGGACATTTGACAAATTGGAAGACATTAATAGTTAACATAGCTAATGAGGGAGTGTGGCTAGCATCTAGGGAATGGAGAATGTGAACACTACTAAACAACCTACAGTATACATCCCCCACTACGAAGACTACCCAACCCAAAATGGCACTAGTACCAAGTTGAGAAACTCTGCTTCAGATGATGCCAGCCTCAGTCTGGAACCATGCTAGCAGCTTATTCTGAATGAAGCAGAGACAAGGTGTCCTTTCCAAAATTGGCCCATATTATACTTTCATAAGATGGTTTGTTTTGCAGCAAATATAATTGAAACAACATCAAATAAATGGAGTAACTGAGTCATATTCAGAGTCTGGGTGACTCTGAAACTCATGCATCTTTCTATGCATAACACAACAAGGAAGGAAGAGAACAACAAAGAAAGAATCACAAAGTAGTTTTAGCCAAAATATGACTTAGACTGAGACATAGGAAAAGAAAAAAGAGAGGAGAGGAGTATTTATCATTGGGTAACTGTCTGCCATGTTCTTAATCTCAGACTCACCAAGTCTCTTCCCTGGAAAACGCAGGAAGAAACTGTTTCCTTTACAGGTTCCTAATGGTTACACTTGTGTCTGTTTTGGCCTGATGACCCTGAACATGCCTCCATCAGCTTCTAAAACCTGGGAGAACTCCCCTGAGTAAGGTTTGGAAAGATTTCAGTTTTCACAAAGATTAAGTTCATCCTAGAGAGAACTGCTCAGTCAGGATCTTTTCTCAAACTATGTAAAACCCTGGTCTGTTCATGAAAATCCTTTAAATAATTAACTGATTTCCAATGTAACTCACCATTTCCAAGGGGAACATCATTCCAGTAATTCTGCTTGTGCTACCTGTCCTAAGAAAATGATCTGAAACTTTAGATACAGATTTATAAGCAAAACTGTTCACTGAAAGACTACTTACAAGAGATGAAAACTAGAGCAAAAATCTTAAAGGTCTGACAAATTTAGTATAGTATAACTCCATAGCAGACTATAATGCAAACACAAATGTTTTATCCTGGTCCTGCTTCTAATTTTTGGTATACCTTAGACTCGAGGATTCCCCATCAACCTTGTAAAACTCTTAGAATTGTGCTACAGTCAGATTTCTTCACTCTTTTCCATTTCTTTTAAAAAGAAATCTTACCTGGCCTGATGATTCTACTATTATCTTCAAAGTCCCTCCCTATTATTCTTCATAGACATTCCTCCCATACATATTCTCCATGTATAACCCTTTCTTGGTACCTAATTGTTGTATTAAGAGTCCTCCAAGAAAACATAGGACTAATTCACTTGCATCCTGATGGAGAGGACAGCATCCTCTTGGGTGGGTGGAGCATGCATCACCACGAGTAATCTCTATGAACTCAATCAATGCATATTTCACTAGTGCTGGGTAAAATATCTTAGTGAAAAGATAAGTGGTTTAGGGGCACTTGCCTGGGACATGGGCTATCTCAACCTATCAAGGATATAGGAAATACAGCAAACTCACAACTAATATAACCTTTAGACATCTTTAAAAAGTAATGGTCAATATCCAGTGACACCAAAACATCTGAGTTGCCCTGGCAGATGACAGAGAAGAAATAAGGAAGTGGATTTGTTGCAGTTGATACATTATGAAAGACCAGAAAAACCAGAGATAGACTATGTTCTAATGAAAAGTACAAAGGGTTCCAATGAAAAGGGTACCATTCACCAGGACCATGATGAATCTACCACTGAACACCGGCATCACAAGGATTGAGGGGAATGTCCTCTGCTGGACACAACTGAGGGTGGCAGAAAATCAGCTTTGGATACTTCGATAACCATGAAGATGTTCGTTTCTCAAGCAATATAATAGAGGCCAGATAGACTAATAATTGATAACTAGTAGCCAGTGATTAATAATGACCAAAAGAGCTGAAGGTAGTCAGTGGGCCTTTTAATCTGAAAACTTATCTTTAGTACTGGGAAATATTCTCTCATATTAGTGTTCATTCCTACAATATCCTTTTTTTCCTAGAGCTTATTAATTCATGTGTTTTCTTCTGGTTTGATCCCAAATACCTTTTTTTTCATATTTTTATTCATTCTGTCCCTTTTGTGTATGTTGTCCTTTTTAAACATTTTCTTAACTGCCATCTTTCAACCCTTTTATTGATTTTTTTTGACTGTTTGTTCCTCTTTTATATTCTCTTATTATTATTTCATGGATGCAATATCTTCTCATCCTTCTAAGGATAAAAATTTAAGGTTTTTAAAAAATCTATTGTCTTTATTTCTGTTATGGATTTTGTTCCTTTGTTTCCTGTTCATTTCAATCTCTCTTGCAAGGTGGAGGTATTGCTTAATTTTCTAATAACCCATGGTGTCCCATATATCTTTAAGAGAAAGATTTCAAAAATATAGCTGGGATTTTTCTAGAGAGAGATAAAGACTTCCTTTTAGAACCATTGGACAAGAAGATAGCTGTTCAGATAGTAGAATCCAAATGTAGCGTCATTGGTGTCCTTTCTCAATATCTCAAGAAAATAATCTTTTTTTCAGCCTGGAATTGGTAACTGATTGATATTGGAAGGATGTCAAAGGGGGGGACCCATGATTCAGGAGACAGATACCCTCTAATCATTCTGTTTTCAACCTTATCCATGCTCCATTCTTCCTGCTTCATACCAGTATCACTCTGTGTAGGTACTGAGACGACTTCCTGAGTTACTCTTTCTCCCTTTGCTTTCCATCTTCTAAAAATTCTTGATCTCTGGCCAGGTTCTGTATTTCCCCCTGATCCATTTGTGTGGGTAGTCCCCTGCTTTTTAAAAAAATCTTTTTCCTGATATTTTAAAAGAGCTCTTACAGTAAAAGGAAATAAATTAAACTATTCAATCATGCTCCTATTTTTTTCCTCCCTGGCTTAAATGCTACTTTATTACCTTAAAATTGACATATAATTGGCAATCTTTTCAGGCATTCCAATCCATTCAACTGTGCTATCTTATTATGTAACAGTACCACACTTCTAGTGATCATAATTTTAAAGTACAATTTCATATCTGGCAGTATGAGTCTTAATCATGATTCTTTTTAAAAATTTCAAAATTTCACTGTTCTCACACTTTCTAAATTAACTACTTACAAATAAATTTGAGAAAATTGACTTGTTGTTTCTATTAGTGTCTATCTCCATCCTCAAGAACTTCATATGAATACTTTTAATTTAGTAGTCTTTATCTCCATCCTCAAGAACTTCATATGAATCCTTTTGATTTAGTAAAGTCCTATGTTTTCTTTCAGATCAATATTGCTTATTAAATTCATTCTTAGGTATTTAATGTTTGCATTTTACTTTGAAAAAAATGTTTTATGATATATTTCTAATGTGTGCTTGATGATAAAATGGGAAACTACTGGTTTTTTATAAATTCACTTGATAATTTAAATTTTTTTACAGGTTGTTAACTTTTTAGTAGTTTTATTCTTGAGTCACTTAGGTTTTCTAGGCACATAGTCATCATCTGCAAATACTAGTAATAGTTGTCTGTCCTCCAAGAACTATATTCATTTATATTCCTGCATTATTATGCTAGTTACCATCTGAAATATAATATTATAGAATGGTAATGATAATGGACATTATTCTTTGTTACCGATTTTCATAGAAATGTCTCTGGTATTTCATTAAAATGAAATGAAATTTGTCAACTTCAAGTAAATCACTTTAAGAAAGTGACAACTCAATGAAAGCTTTTAGCAAATCCTCCCACCACCAATCAACCAACTCTTTACTCTTTCTCTTACCATCTACTTCCCCAAATCCAATCATCATAGATGCTTAATAATTCTACCTCTGAAATAGCTCTTAAGTCTTCGCTGGCTTCCCTTTTTTATTTCCATTGTCTTAGACCTCACTTCTGTTCTCTCTTTTCTATTATCTTATGAACTTTTATGTTCCTATCACCAGTACCAAGCTCCTCCAAATTAATTCTCACAATGCTGTTCAAATGATCTTTCTGGAATGTAAAACTGATTATGTCACCCTCCCTACTTAGTTATTCAATGTTTCTCTATTGCTTAGGTTCTAATTCAAACTTTTTAATTTGACTTACAGGAACTGAATGATCTTGCCTTGCTTACCTCTCCGTCTTCATTTCTCTCACCATCAACAAAATTTTCTTCCACAATCTAGCCATATCCTTTTATATTTTCTCAACTAACAGCTTTTGCCCATACTATTTGTCCTACCCCAAATATCTTTGCCTCACTCCTACTCTTCAGCTAACTTTCCAGCAAACGTACCCCAGTCATATAATCTCCTAACTCAAATATCTTTGCCTCACTCCTACTCTTCAGCTAACTTTCCAGCAAACGTACCCCAGTCATATAATCTCCTAACTCCTGTCCTTTTGCATGTAGCCCTATTTACCCTCTTGTACAGTTAGTTGACTGCTCCTCTGTCACCCCACTATAATGAGACAGTATCCATCTTTTTCACTATTTTGTGCCCAATACTTGATAGAGAATCTGAAATTGATATTCCATAAATATGTATTAAATGAACTAATGTCCAATGAAGAAAGAGGTATTGGATAGAATATTTTTTTCTTTGAACTACCCACCAATGGTGCTATTATAATCATTTATTATGTAAGTTAAAGTTGAATACATAAATTGAGAATTCATTTTTTTTGAAAGTTGAAGTGACCAGTATCCAACATACTCTAAACATGAAGCTGCTCATGAATGAGAGGAAAAGAGTTGGATGAATTCCTCAACATGTTTGTTTTTAGATCTATTCATATTTTTTTAGTTCCTCTTACTTGAACTCATATGTCTACTATCCAGAAAAATCATTCACTCATTCACTTAGTCCAAACTCATTGTGTATAAACCTCTATGATAAACTGTACATTGTTGTAGTCACCAAAATAACAGTGAAAATACCTGAGACCCATAATTGATAGATGATAGATATCCTTCATCTAATCCAGCCCCCAGATATAATCACATTTTTGTTAATTTGTTATTGATTATATGCATTTTCATATCTATAATATGTTTTTATGACTTTTAAATGTCTGATACACATTAACAATTTTTTATTTTGTGGCTTGTGAAAAACTCCCTATATCAAAGCTACAAAAACAATCTCTTCATATATTATTCTAACCCTTTTGATGTTTCCTTTTTATATTTAGATATCCAATTCCTTTGAAATTTATTTTTATGTAGTGTAAGATAGAATTCTATCCTGACTATATTTTTTCATCTGCCCAATGCCACTTATTGGCTAAAACCCTCCTTTGGTTGGTGGGAACTTAAAGCCACTTTTATCACTGTAGTAACCATGAAGTCTTTTACCTGTTTCATTGTATTTTTTTTACTAGAGGGTTCTTATGGTAATGTTAGCAAATCTAAACATAAAAAACTCACTTTCTTAAAAACTAATAATAATGGAAATGCCCATAGAATATCATTGCTTTTGGTTTCTGTCAAAATGCTTTGGGAGTAGATTGCCTGGGCTTGATCAGTGGTTCTGGAGCCTCTTCAAACAGGCTCATTAGAAGCAAACTCCTTCCAATTCCACTCATAGTGTGAATTTATTGATAGCTTGAATTTGGTTGTGATGGGAGTACTGGCAAACACTACCTGTCAGGATTTTGTTCTAGGGAGGAGGCAGAGAGAGTGGGAGATCAGTTTGTCTAGCATTGCCAGGCATTTACCAGCAATGACACCACGTTTGAATCCTTTTTCTGCTGTTTTACTAAATAACTGGGCATGTTATCCACTTGTAACTCAGTTTCCTCAACTGATAATGAAGATAAGAATAGTGAGTTTCTCATAGTCTGTTATGAAGATTAAAGGACTTAAAATATGCAAGATATTTAAAATAGTGTGAGATATAAGACAACTATTATAATTTTCTTTTATATATTTATAATTTTATTGCATTTTTGTGCTTTTATTTCTGGTCAAGGAGATCATATTTTTTTCTTATAGGATTGAATGCTTATTTTATTTATCAAATTTTCTTATTTAATAAGCATATAAGTAAGCCCCTATCACTGCATTCATTTTGGATTACATACTATCTATTCCTCATGCCATTTCCTCAGTGTCATTTTATTTTACATAGTCTTTTAATTGTAAATTTTTGAGAATAATGTATGTACAGGGCTGCATATAGATTTATGAAGGTGTTATACAGAAAATTAACCAACTGACCTTGCCACTGCAATGCCACTGACTAATAATAGCACTTTAAACCAAATTTGTTTTAATACATCTAGTGAAGACTTTTTGTCCCCAAATCAGGTCACTAGACTTCTGTTTCAAGATTCCCATATCATCTGTTGGCTTTGATAGAGTGTGAATTCCACATGATGCTATCATTCTCCCCAGTCCCTCTATCTCTGCAGAATTATGCCACTGTTTCCAGTTTCCATTTCCAGCTACATTCTTACACCACCACTTCTTTCTCTTGTGTTCTCTCCAGTGTCCTCTTCTGCCACAGATATGGGTGCACTTCCCTCTTACTGTTCCCAATGGGACCAGTCTCACCAAAAGGGTCAAGTGGGTTTTTCTCAATAGATATGCAATAGGTCTATTGCATTAAGTGGAATATGGGGAAGGTGACCCTGTCAATGGAGACCGTGGGTCTAGAGAAGTCTCTTGCTATCACTTTAAAAAGTTAATTAGTTTAAGTTACCAGCGGTAAAGATTCTAGAGACTTAGAAGAGCTCTTTGGTTTTTGCCTTTTTTTCCTAATCAAAGAAGCAACCACTGCTCACTTTTTCTTTGAATCAGAAGAATATAATTTGGGGGTTATCATCCAGATGCAGCCTTATTAGTGAACATATTTTCTCTATCTGAGGATCTTATCTTCAGAATTAAAGATGAGGCCACACCTTTCTTGTCCATCATGAGAAGGCTCCCTTTTGACTGCCCTTTTCTGTTCCATTTTACTTTGTAGCTTACCACCATGTAAATTCTCAACATATATATTAATTTTTGACATTTACTTCTACTAATTTTCTGACATTCATTTGCTTATCCATCCATCATCAGAAGAACTCAGAAAAATAGGGGAATTTTCCCCTGTACCCTAAAATTCCCTAAACTCCCATTTTAATTCAATCCTTATTTCAGCAATACATCCTCTTAGAAATATTCCTGGGCCCTCTCTGGCTACATAGCAGGTTAGGATGCAGCACTGTATGCTGGCCTCAGCCACGTCAGTGGGAGTTCAATCCCCCACCTCAGAGGTGATCCATATGGCATGGCAGACCTCTACTGACTTGCCTGCTGCTCCCCTCAGCAGTGTACTTTCTTGATCTGCCAATTCTGCTCCCCACTCTGTCTCTGGCGAATCCTGTCACTGCCCCTGCTCCTCTGGCCTGTACCCCAGTTCTGTATGCATAAATAAATAAATAAATCTTAAAAAAAATATTCCTAAGAAAGTTGGTATCTGAGTTCCTGCGTAATTCAAAGTTATTTTAATCCTGTCCTCATATTTGTTGCTAATATGATAGGAGCAAAATTTACTTTGAAAATCACTTTTCATCATCTACTTAAAGGCATTTGTTCCATTGTCTCCTAACATTCAGCATCATACAGTTGGTGTCTCATACATTTGTAGATTATCTTTTGTTCCCTTTGGAAGTTTTAGGAATAAAATTCCATTTTATGCTTGATTTTCTATACTTCATATGAATATGTCTACATTTGAATCTTTTATTCATCCAACTTCTTTTACATTTGGACATCTCTTCATTTCTAGAAATTTATGAATTATTTATAGTTATAATTTAATAACATTTTTTTCCTATTTGTCAACTTCTCTTTTTGGATAGCATAGTAGTTGGATTTGAAATTCTAGTACTGTCCCTCTATGTCTCTTAACCTTTTCCATATTTGGTACAGTTGATTTTTATTCTATATCTGTGTAAGTAAGTCTTTCCTATTAAAATATATTATTTTAATGTAGCTTTCATATATTTAATTTTCAAGAGATTTATCTTACTGTCTGTATTTGCATTTCCCATTAGATAGTAGTACTTTAATACATACAACATAGTGTTGAATTATCCTGAGGTCCTTAATTGCAATTTTCTTTTTGAGGTTCCTTTTTTTCCCTTAATTTATTTGTTTTCCCTAGAGATAACTTTCCATTTTATTTTCTTGGTTTTTCTATCATACTGCAGGCTTTCTGCAAATCTCTGGTGATCCTTGTGTTTTCAATTATTTTTAATGAACTGTTAATGTAATTTGGATTTCCTCATTGATATAAAATAATGCAGATATTTTTTAAACTGACAGTGCTTTCTGTTGATGGTCTGTTTGTTCTGTTGTATTAAAATATTTATCAAATTATTATTTGATTTGATGGATATTAAGGGCTGTTATCTTTATGATATTTGCCCGTGGAGGTTAAAATTTTATTTGTGGACCTCCCTGGTGGCCTATGGGTAAGTCCCAATGCTGTCACCTCTGTGGCCTGAGTTTAGTTCCTAAGGAGCTAGCCCACATAGGGTGCAGCAAACCTTTACTGCTTGCCTGCTGCTCACCTTCGCTGTTCCCCTTAGCAGTGTATTTCAGTAAATCTGCCTCTCTGTCCTCTGCTCTTTGTATTTTCACCCAGCGCACCTCTGACCTGCAAGCCCAGTTCTTCTACACCAAAATTTAAAAATATATATATTAAAAAAAGTTGTAAAATTTGTCACATATGTGATCAACTTTTATAATTATTTCACGAAGATTACAAGTATATATATATATATACATATACATATTCAGCTTTAGTAGTAATATATTCAAGACATGTAAATTTTATTTAATCTTTGTCACCTTGATCTATCAATGTCTCAGATCTCCACTAAATTCTCTTTTGAGAACATTTTTGTTTATTCTCCATGTATTTAATTTTTTTAAGTACAAAGTAACATTGTTTTATAACATTTTATAGATTTCAGGTATATGGCATTATAATTCAACATGTGTAGATGCCACATTATGATTCCCAAGGAAGTCAACTATATGATGGCAGTTGGAATCTAGACTTTTAGTGAGAATCATGTATTTTACTTTTAATTGATAAAATGTTAATGATCAAAAGTAATATTTCAAAACCCATATCCATAGCACCAGAATAAGCATATGGTATTTGCTGCAGTTTAAAGAAACATTTTACTTTATTAATAAATCTATTTAAATTAATTTAAATAAACATATAAAGTTGGATTTTATTTTGATCTTCTCTTTCCTTAAAGAAGGATGAATTTACTGTATATTCTTTCAGTCCATGTATCTGTCCATTACTACATAAATATGCATAGATACATAAACTGTATATTTCTTTGTAGTTTTAAATTTTTCTAAGTCACATTATGCTCTACTAACAATTTTTTAAAATTTTTATCATTATGTTTTAGAGACTTAATTCCTACATATATCTTGATTATTTTCAATAGTATTTTTTCTAACATTATCTTGCCAGGTTTAGGCTTCTCCATTTCTAGGTAAATTTTTAAATAAAATTTAATTATTGGGGTTTCATGAAATTTATAGATAAATATGAACAAAACTTACATATTTGCAGCACTAAAAAATTCTACCTGGAATATGATATATTTCATTACTTGTTTAGATTATCAAAATTTAAGTGTGTCTCTTTAAAACATCAAGTACATACATTCTATTTTGTTTATATCAAATGTAAGAGTGAGTGTATTCCATGAACATTAATTTTTTTTTAATCTGCACTTGTGCTTGTTTCTACTGTACTGTTTTAGTTTCAATTTACCATATTTTATTTCCTTATTTATTGAATAAACTACATTTTAGTATTTGTTATTGCCAAATAGTTGATTGCCTTAAAATTATATCAGTACTTATTTCCTTCAATTAATGTCTATGAGTGGTAAACTTTCATAGTTTCAGAAAAAGTCTATCTTTCCTCACTCTTGAACAATGACTTAACTGCAGGTACTCACTCTTGAACAATGACTTAACTGCAGGTATTCTTGCACTTCGAAAATTCTGTATCTTCAAACATCTTCAGCTTCCAAGAAATCAGTCTACTTGTCGCTCTTGGACGAAAATTTTTCCTTTTTTCTGCTTGCTTTTAAGTTTGTCTATATATCTTTGATAGTGTACAATTTCACCACACTGAACCTAGGTAAAGATTGGGAGATAGGTTGTCTGTGCATTTTTTAAAATTTAAATTGATATATAATTGTGAATCAAAAAGAAAAAAAATTTAAATTTTGCTCATTTGGAAAATGAATGAAGACCACCTTCAGACATGTGAAGACCACCTCCAGAAGTTGGAGTCAACAGAATAATGACTCATTTGCTGTGAAGATCCCTGTGGTGAGAAACAATGGAAACAGAAACTTGCAGAAATATACAGATGGAGCTTCCATCATGTTTGTGAGTTGCAAGAATAAAGAGCTATGATAACTTTTTACACCCTCTAATCTACTTATAGGAAAAGCGATTCCAGTTCCCTTTGATCCTTACATATTCCAAGACAGAAAGAACCCTGGCTGAATTAGATCTGTAAGATCAAGAGGATGCTTGGAGTGTATGAACAGTGCTTCTGGTTTACCAATTAAATGTTAGAACACAGTCTTGTTTAGTTAGCTGGAGATGTTAGACATTAACTAGATGACTTTTCTTTGTTGAGAAAAGACAATTATGTATTCATTCTGTGCAAGTAACTTACCCATATTCACAATTTGACTTTGAATAACCTCTCCAATAAATTGTTCTTTTCCTGAACATTGAATTTCTGTCGATGTAACCTTGTATAAGACCTATTTTAATAATTTATAGTTTTCTGGAACTTATTCATCTTGAAACTTTATAGCCATTCAACATTTTCCTTTCTTCCCAACACCTACAAGCCACCAATCTATTCTCTACCCTCTACCTTTATAAGTCTGTTTTAGATACCTCCTTTCCTCTTAAGGAAATTGTAGATTAAGAGTGATATATAGATTCTCTGGAATATTATTAGTCTTTTACTGTTTCCTCTTAAGGAAATATACTGGGGTGATTTATTTCACCCAGTATAAAGTCACCTAGGTTCATCTATGTTATCACAAATCATAGGATTTTTTCTCTTAAAAGATTAATAATATTCCAGTGAATCTATATACCATGCTTTACCTATAATTTGAGTCGATATTTGAGTTATTTCCATTTCTTCAATATTGTAACTAATGTTACACTGAACATGGGTGTGCAGATTCCTCTACAGTTTCTGATTTTAATACTTTTGGATATATAGTATAGAAATGAAATTGGGGGATCACAGGGCAGCTCTGCTTTTTATTTTTTCAGTGACCTCCTTACTGTTTTTTGTGGTATGGAGGCTGTACCATGATATATTCCTACTCATATTGTACAAACACTACAATTTCTCCACAAGTTTACCAGCACCATGTCTAAAGAATTTAAAATATTTTCTCATACCTGTTCTGTTGGCTTTATATAATCATCCTAAAATATATGAGGTGATATTTCACTGTGATTTTGATTTGTATTTTCCTATTATTCATGATATTGGATGATTCATTAAAATAATAATTTAGATCTTCTTTCCTCCAAATCATTGTTTGGGATTTTTAACTTGATTAGTATTAAGTTATATGTAATTATTTTCTACAGTTATTTTCTTTCTTTTTTTTTTTTTTTAAAGATTTATGGATTTATACATACATAACTGGGGTACAGGCCAGAGGCTCAGGGGCAGTGAGAGGCTTCACCAGAGACAGAGTGGGGAGCAGAACAGGCAGATCGACGAAGTACACTGCTGAGGGGAGCAGCAGGCGGGCCAGGAGAGGTCTGCCGCTCCATGTGGTCACCTCTGGGGCAGGCGGGAATTGAACTCATGCGGAAGTGGCTTTAGCTTCTCAATGCAGTGCTTTTAACCCGCTGGGCCACCAGGGAGGGCCCTACAGTTATTTTCTTACCTATTTTATTTTACTTTTTAAAGTCTTGTTTATTTATGCATATAAGGACTGGGGTACAAGCCAGAGATGCCAGGGTGGTGGGAGAATTCACCAGAGGCAGAGTGGGGCACAGAACAGGCAGATTTACTAAGTACACTACTAAGGGGATCAGCCGGTAGACAGGAGAGGTCTGCTGTGCCATGAGGGTCATTCCCCTGGCTGGAATCAAACTCCTACCAAAGTGGCTGCAGCTAGTTTCCATAGTGCTGCACTTTAACCTGTTGCACCAACAGGGAGGGCCCTTACCTTATTTTATTTTTTTAAAGAGTTATATATGTCTGTCTGTATGTATGTATGTATACAAGAACTGGGGTGTAGGCAGAGGTGTGAGTGGTGAGAGGATTCACCAGAGACAGAGTGGGGAGTCCAACAGGCAGAACTACTGACATATACTGCTGAGGGGAGCAGTGGGCAAGACAGGAGAGGTCTGCTGTGCCCTGTGCTTCAGCTCCTGGTGAGGCCCAATTCTTAACTATTTTATGTACCCTATACCTTTTTTACTTATAAATTTCTTTTTTATTTCTTTTAGGTTAGAGTTTTAAAATAAATAGTTTTTTTTATTTCTCTATTTTATTTTGTGTTCTAAAGAGTTGGCTCTTAAGATGATTTTTTTAGCTATATGCAGATTTTTTTCAAAATTCTTTTTTATAACTGAGATTTATAACTCCTAATTCACTTATTATATAATTAACTTTTAGAAAACTCAGGAGATAGACTTAATTAAAGTAAGACATGTAATTTCATATACTTTTTACTTTTCTTGTATTTTAAACAATTTGATCTGAGAGAAATGCTTGTAACACCATTGTGCAGGGTTTGTAAGAGGAATTGTTTAAAGGAAATGATAGCGAAAGTTAGGAAGTAAATTAGTGGCCAGAAATAGAAGTTAGGGTGCAGTTAGTTAATTGGGTCTACATAATATTCAAAGGTAACATTCAGTGTACAATAAGGGTATCAAATTGTTCTGATGACTTTTTATTTAGAAAGTGTATCTGCTAAAGATACATTTTGATAATCTTGTTCCCAATACAACTCTGAAAGGTATGTTCACTGGGTATAAAATTTTGACCTCATAGTATTTGGTTATAATTTTCCCTTCAGCACTTTAAAGATGTCATCCTATTGTATTATAGAATTTCTAATTAGAAATCTGCTGTAATTTTTATCATTGCTTTTTTGTTTGTTTGTTTTTTAATCCTTGACTGCCTCATATTTTCTTTTATTGTCAGCTTTAGCACTTTGGATATTATACATCCAGCTATATGTGGAGTTTTGTTTGTTTTGTATTTATCCTGTTAAGGGTTTCTGTGTTAATGGATCTGTGGATCTTTCATTTTAGGGAGAAAATTTTTTACCAGTATTTTTTATAATATTTTTTCCCTATTCTGGTTGCTCTTTCTTCTCATTCTGAAATTAAAGTTACATATAGATTTGTCACTCAATTTTATCCCATAGCTTTGATGCTATATATATATATATTTTTTTTTCAAATAGAAGAACATATTATATTATTATAAATGATGGTAATTTGAACAATAACATTTCAGGCAATGACTGAAGGCTCATGAAGTGTTATTCATGAGTTGTGCTCTTCCTGTGGACAGACTTCCAAGTGACTTTGACTCCCATGCTATCCCCATAGTCTAGGCTTAAGTATTGCTCATACAGGCAATACATAAGGGCACTACAGCAATTTTTGGACTGAAATATGACTTTTTTCACTTTTATCATATTTATTTTTAATTGAAGTAACACTGACATAACATTATACATGTTTCAGGTGCACCTCATTATAAATCAATACCTATATATATGTTCACTACTAAAAATCTAATTTTTTGAAATATTATAGTTTATTTTTACATCATTTTGTGCCTTTTTCCATCTTAGTTAATCCTCCTGGGCTTCCCATCACCAAATCACCCGGGTGCCATCACCATAATCCAGTGCACTTCCCCCCTCCCCATTTTTTATCTCATTCCCCAAGCCACCATGTAAAATGTCTCTGATACATAGTTGTTCTTTATTGCTATATTGTTTGTAATAGCTTTTGACTTTAGAATTTGTATAATTCTATCTTCAAATGCACTGATTCTCTTTCTGGTATAGTTGTATCTGCTTGTTAAGGCACTCATCTCTCTTACTCTGTTTTTAATTTTACCATGTCCATTTGTCTCTTCTAATTTCTGTTTCTCTGCTGAAATTCCACACTTGTTCATGCATATTATGCATATTATTCACACAGAGCCTCTAGCATATGAATTTCTTTTATATTTCCTGTCTGATCATTTCAACATCTAGATCATTTCTGAGTCTGGTTTTATTGATTATCATTTCTTGACACTTTTTTTTTTTACTTTTTTGTGTGACTCATAATTTTTTGTATGTAAAACCTAAGTTTAAATAATATTTATGTTTAGAGAAATGCATAATATTTTAGTTTCTTCTATGGCTAGGTAATTACTATGAGTGAGTAAATAAATCTAGTTGAATTGGGTTTTGTTATTGCTGTTGTTACTGTAAGTGTGTCATCAACACAATATTCCTCTGAAATCATGCTTAGCATGGAAGCTATTCTGTGAGACAATATTTTTATTCTCCTCTATACTCAGACCTTGAACTTTCCTATGTACCTGTGTTTTAAGGTTATCTATATGTGCTGTGGTCCTTTTCCTAGTGGTGGGGAGCTCTTTCTTATTACCTGGTTCTTGCCTCCCTGGTGATTAGTTATCCATTTTTCTTGACCTGACCTGTCTTAAGCAGACCTTGCGTCTCAGGTTTTGACTTGTCTAGTGGTCTTCTCTCTTTTCCTCCATGGCAGCCAAGGTTTTCTGCCATTTATCTTTGTGAGGTCTTAGAAGTATCTTGCTCTCTTCCCAACACAGAATAATTCAAATGGTTTCCTATCACCCCTACTCAAATGAGAAGGCTTTTTTTTTTATCACTTTTATTCTCTCCCAGCTGCAGTAAATCTTCAGCTGTGCCCCAGAGACAACAGATTTTGCTTCTCTTCCCTCTGAAGCTTATGGTTTATGTTCTCTGTGCTTGTACAACCCAATGAGTTTGTGCTTTTGCTACAGAATTGGTCACTTTTCTCTCCAGTCTTGCACAGAGACTGGAGGCTTTCAGAGGCTTTCTCTGATCTACTAAGCAGTTTTCCTCTTAAGTACCTCATGGAGGCATATGAGGAGAGCTGGTGTAAAATCCCCTTGTGTTGGTGGCCTCCCAGGGTTTTATATTCTCAGGCTAGCTCAAATTTGGCCTTTTGCATTGTGCTAAAATATTTAGTTGATTTTTTTTCTTGTCTGCTTGAAGTGTCTGGCATTTATTCCTCCTATGTGCTGCCAAAGGAGAGCAGTGTTCATATCTCATCTCATGTTTACAGAAGATCTCTTTCCTTAGGATTCAGGCTGTGGACTGACCCAAAACATCAGTTTTCTTGGAAATTCAAAGAAAGTTATGATCTCTCACATTTAAATGGAGTTTTCTGTTGTTGAAGTAGAAACAGCACATTTTCTAGTTTTCTACATCAGACCAAAGTAAAACCATCTTTTTTCACTGTTCTTTGTAGTCTGTTTTAATAATTTCTTGCTGTTTCTTTAATTTTATATTCTTTGGTATTTTCCTTTTCCTGCTTCAGTTTTACATTGATATTTTAATAGACATGTATTTTGTTTTATTCCTTTAGTGCACTGGTTCTCCATAGAGGGCATTTATAAAAATTGTTGGGGCAATTTTATTTTTGTCTCAATGACTCAAAAGGCCATTGTTCTTTAATGAGTACATAATAAATACTAGATTCTAGACATTCTGCAACATAAAGGAAAGGTCATATTTTGAAGAATTTTCTCATACCCACTGTGGTGACATGTGGATATTTATGTAAGTAAAAACTATAATTATCTTAAAATATATTCACAGTTTTCCCTTGGACAACATAGTATTAAATTGCAGAGGTCATTTATATATGGCTTTTTTTTACATATAGATGATTAAACTTAGAATTCTACAAATGCAGTATAGTACTGTAAATGTATTTTCTCTTCCCTATGATTTACTAAATAATACTTTCTTTTCTCTATTTGTTTTATTGTGAAATTACAGTATAAAATACATATAGCATACAAAGTATATGTAAATTGAATGAGACCAGGTGCATTCATTGTGGTATAGCCATAGAAAATATGTGTTAATTGGCTGTTTGTGTTATTCATAAGTTCTTTGGTCAACAGCAAGCAAGTAGTAGTTAAGTTTTGGGGCAATCAAATTTCTGATATGGATTTTCAACTTCATGGGGGCTCAGTACACTTAATCCCTGCATTGTTCAAAGTCAACTGTATTTCATATAGAAACACAGTTTAAAAAAATTTAATAATTATTGAATTTTATAAAATATAGATACAGTCTTTGTTTAAAACTTGACCAAATGCTGGTCACTATTTTAGATATAACTTTCAGTGACCATGTTGCTTATAAACTATGACTCACCAATGCAACATACTTCTGTCAATCTATTTTATCAGCGTTCTCACTCAGTTATCCCATGTAAACTTTTGGACATGTAACTAGTACATTTACATGTTGAAATAATTCCTTACTTCATAAGCCACTGAGATCTAAAATTATTTGTTATACAACATAACATAGCAGAGTTAAAACATACTATTTAATTCCCTAGCACAATTTATGTTTCTTAGAGAAAAGTTATGAGTTAATCTTTTCTCGATTAGTCTTGTACCATCTGCATTCTATTAATAGAAAATTGCTGATGCTTCTAGAATGTAAATGAGGTTGTTTCTCATATCCAGCAGCACTGCAGGTACACCTCTGTAGCTTTTTTTTTTTTTTAACCATTGACAGAATTATTCTGTTGGAATCTTGAGGGAGTATCTTATGTTATACTCTCCAAATGAATTCAGAAATCCTCCATATTTAGCGATACTAGATACCTTGATTCATTGGGGTTCAATCTCAAGCTCCTCTGGAAAAAAAAAAAAAACAACTCAAGACAAGGAGAAAGCAAATAACAAATATCTAGAATAATTCCCATTCCTATAAACATGGAGGGGGTAGAGAGAAAAGAGGATGAAAACAAGAGATAAAGCAAGACTCCCCTGAAAAAGAAAATTGTCACATTATAAGACCTCACTGGTTTTTCATCACAAACCCATTTTTAAGTGTAGCTTGTTACTGAAAATAAAGCTCCATTCAAAGAGGCTGAAAAATTCACACACTCTGGAGAGCCAGATGGTCTTTTATTCATAAAATTCTATCACTTCAGGATATTATAAAAGTTTTAAACAAATAGAGGCCACAAAGTATACTGAATTTCAACCAGAAAGAAGATATTTTTAAATGTTAATACTTAGACTATCATGCACAATAGTCAATGAATATGAATAAGTTGTTTTGACTTTAAACTGTCATGAAGAGGACATTGGTTGTATTTACAGTTAAGAGTATTTCCTTTTCTCTTTAGTGGCAAGCAGAAGATAGATGACTGAAATGGATTGAATAAAATTTTGAAATAAAAGAAGAAAAATGACAGATGGATTTACTACTTTTTTTTTAAATTTATTTATTTGTGCATACAGAACTAGGGTATAGGCCAGAGGTGCAGGGGCAGTAAGAGGATTCACCAGAGACAGAGTGGGGGGCAGAATAGGCAGACTGACAAAGTACACTGTTGAGGGGAGCAGGGGCGGGTCAAGAGAGGTCTGCCTCCCCATGTGGATCACCTCCAGGGCAGACTGGGATTGAACTCATACAGAAGTAGCTTTAGCTTCTTAGTGCTATGCTTTAACCTGCTATGCCACCAGGGAGGGCCCTGGATTTACTACCTTTAAGAATTAAAATTGTATAGACATTTGTGTGGGACATTTGACATCATAATTTTCAAAGCTATAGGACATTTCTTTCTAGTTTTGAAAAAATGGTTGAATAAACACAATATGACTAAGACAATAAAGAATAGAGGCAAAATGGAAGGGAGGGGGCTCTCCGTGGTGGCACAAGGGGTTAAAGCACCACATTATGAAGTTCTCCAAAGCCACTGCAGCACGAGTTCAATCCCCCACCAGGGAACTGACCCACATGGCATGGCAGACCTCTCCTGACCCACCTGCTGCACCCCTCAGCAGTGTAATTCAGTAGATATGCCTCTCTTGCTCCCCATCTGTCTCTGGTGAATCTTCTCACCCACCACACCTCTGGCCTGTTCCCAGTTCCATAAACATAAATAAATAAATCTTTTTTTTAAAAAAAAAAAAAAGGAAGGGAGGGAGGGAGACAAGAAAGGAAGGAGAAGTAAGGGAGGGAAGATAAAAGGTAAAAGAAGAGGAACAAGGAGATGAGAGGATTTGACATGACAAGTAAATTGAGAAATAAGGCACACATTTATCAAATAATTTATTCAGTCTTCTGACAATTATATTTTTCAATAGCAAAGATGTTACACTAAAAAAATTTTCAATATGTTATGTTATTGAATATCCCTGTTGCTTTTATAAATAGAACTAGTATACAGTGGAAGCCTGGATGTAGTCATTAAAGTGACTTAAATGGGAACAGTATAAATTGGAGTGTATGATAGAATGCATGATAATAATAACTCAAAACCATCAGGTGATAAAAATCTTGACTCCAAATATAGAAATTTATAGTAACATATACATCTTTGTTTCCAATTTGATTATTGTTGAATATGGCTTTCATAGTTTTATTCTATGAAAAGACTCAATTCTTGTCTCAGGAAGACTGACTACTCTCTTTCAGACCCAAAATATACAGACAGGTTATGGAGGTCACTGGAGAAGATTCTTTCTCTGTTATTACTATATTAATTTTCTGTATTTATTTAAATTTGGGGGGTCACAATTTTGTTCCATTCACCTCCCACAAAACCACTCATGTCTCTATTCCACCTACTCTACATCACCTCCTCTCTCCCCAGGGCTCCCTCTAATAACCAATAAATTCTTTCACTAAGTCCAAGGGTTATAACTGCATGCAGTATTTTGCCTGTGTATTTTTTTGTTGTTGTTGTTTTTATTTATATTACACAGAAGAGTGATAGAACCCAATATCGTTCTTTCACTTTCTGATTTGTTTCACTTACCATAATCATCATGAGGTTTATTCACATGGTCCCAAAACCATTTATATGGTTCATCCATCTTTTAAATAGCTGTGCAGTATTCCACTGAGCATATATCCGACAATTTGGATTTTTTTTTGTAAACTTTATTTTAAGAGAATTTTTAGTTCACAGCTAAATCAGCTAAAAAGAGATTTGTTTGATGGTGGAGAAATGACACAGGAAGAACAATGATTCTCTTCATAATCTTTTTCTCTGTTTAATTTCAAACCTTCTGGGTTTTCAATTGGAGATTCAATTTGACAATAAAATCCTCAAAATATGATGGAAACAAATAACATTTTGCTGCTTTTCACCTTAATTCTCTATGCAAATCTGGGTTCTGACTTTCCAGAATATACATGGGCTGATTGCATTCTATAATATCATTCTGTTATTTTCCCCACTGGAATTGCAAAGTTTGTATAAAATCAGAACTTACAGCTATGAGACTCTAAAGGACCCTCCTGATCAGGCCTTTGCTTACTTCTTTGATGTCATCTCTTGTTCTCCACACTCTCATTCTCTGTCATTTTCAACTGTTTAATGGTTCCTGAATATATCATCTCTTCTGAACTCTGGACCTTGTCTTATTTTTCTTCCTTTGCCTAATATGCCTTTCTCCCCATGCCCCCACATCATGCATACTTTACTTTGTAAAACTCAGTTGAGACACTATCTTCTGGGGGTGATTTTCTTGCTTAGATATGTTTGGATGGGAACCACTCATATTGATACCCATGGCTTCTTGTGCATACCTCCAGTTTGGTCATTAAAACACTGAGATCACCATTTGCTTCTATTTATCTCTACTCAATGATAATATCTTTGAAAATCAGGGGTAGTGTTCCCCACACTAAATTTAGAAGCTGGCAGATAGTAGACAAAGTTTAACAAACACTATTGCTTGGTTATCTAGCAGCCTCTTTGTACTTGTCTGCTTTACTATATTCAACATACCAACCTCCTTAGCAGTTAAGAATGATCATTAGTCCACTATTACCAACAAATCAGAGCGATGTAGACAAAAGTTCTAGGTAAAACTATACTTCCCATGTGGCTTAAGTAAAGTACATAAAGTGGCATTTAAAAGCCAAATGGCCTAGTTGCTAAGTCATGCTGGATCTTTCCCATGTATATCGGAGCTATACATGTTGTTATTAAACTTTTATATGACTTTTTCTCTAAAAAGCATAAAGTAAAAATTTAGGCAAAAATAAAACTAGAACATTTTGTATAACACATTCTGCTCACACCCGCCCCCAGTGACTTGAATGGGGGAAAGAGGACATGTTTTAGGAAATGAGTAGTGGGAAGTGCTCTGGTGTGATTGCCACTTTTTTCTAATTACTGTCTCACAAACATCAGAGTCTGAAAACTTGGAATGATAATCACATATCGAATCTTCATTTTGTGCTTTGTGATTTCCTTTTCACACCTTGCTGAGAAAAACACACTAAAGAGGAGAGCTAAAAGCAAGGCTGTAAGTCCAAGAGAAATTTCTGACTTCCTCTTTCCGAATCTCATTCTAACTTCAAATGGAGGCAAAGACAGGAGACAGGTTAATATAAAATGACCCATTATTTTAGAATCATAAATTTAGGACTAAAGATGCAAAATGGTATAGAGGGAAAAAATATCCTTTCCTAAGAAAGACTACAAAAAGGCCATTAAGTGGAGACTTACAAGAGGAGAAGGCTCTAATGAAAAGGGGGAAGTTCCATGTGATTTGCAGACTTGGAGAGATTTGCAGAGACACAGAAGAGATGCATGGAGCAGAGAGACATGTGAAATCTCACTTGCTTCTCAGATTTGGACTTGCACCAGGAACTTGGGGCACTTAGAGGAGATAGGTGTAGTAATGTGTGGAGAAACACTTAGGTGAGAGACATGTGGGGAGGCTGACAACGACAACCTTAATCTAGTCTATAAAAATGTATTAATTACCTCAGACCCTCCCTGGTAGTGCAGTTGGTTAAAGCACAGAACTGTGAAGCTCTCCACAGCTCCTGCAGCACAAGTTTGATCCCTGGTCAGGGAGGTGACCCACATGGCACAGCAGACCTCTCCTGTCTCCCCCACTGCTCCCCTCAGCGGTGTACTTTGTCCATCTGCCTGTTCTGCTCCCTACCCTGTCTCTGGTGAATCATCGCACCACTCCTTCACCTCTGGCCTGTACCCCAGTTCTGATTGCATAAATTAGTAAATCTTTCAATATATATATATATTAACATCACTCTTCCTTTTTGGACAATGCATATATGCATATTTTCTCCTCTTAGGTGTAGTCTCCATAAAATTCCCACCACCAATTCATCCTGTACCCAGCCTTAATCTTGATTTCTACTTTAATTTTGCTCCTTTGGTCCCAGACTTGTCTGATGCCTTATGCCTCTTTCGTATGTTTCCTTGTCAGAGGTGCCTAAGACTTGTGCAGTCGCCCTGCTTTGAGCCAATCCTATTAGACTGGGTATCTGTAAATGTGGGTATTTAACTGAGAAACTATATTTTTTCCTTCTTCTCTCTCTATGCACAACCCTTCTATTAAAGCCCTTTCATACTAAGAGTAAGCTTTACATGGCAGATGGCAGAACCTCTTTAGAGCATGCAAATTTGGGGGACTCAGACTCCACTTCAGTCTTCCTCCTAACTAGCCACCACAGTGGTGTGGTGGCTACAGCTTCTGAAGTCAGGAAGGACCCTACACACCTTGAGGACTGTGGAGGGGGATGAAGGCCTGCTGTTCATCAGCAGGGTAGCTGCCTTCCACAGCAGCTGTTGAAAAACAATGAGCCCACATGCCTTGTTCCTTTGCAAAGGCGTGAAGAAGCAAAATAGCTGTTGTGCTGTGCCTCCTTCCTGGCATCCCCCTCACTCAGGACCTCAGAAGTGGTGTTCAAATCAAGGCACTGCACAGGCAGCGGGCCTGCAGGGGTATCATCCCAATTAGCCTGGATAGTGTTCCAGAGTCAGAGGGTAGAGTTTGGGGCCTCACCCAGGCAGTCTTGGCATGTGCCCAACATGGGAGACCATGTGGCTGCCCAGGGCTGCAGGGCTCAGCAGCCCTAGGTCACTCTACTGGCAGGATGGGGTTCAAATGTCTGCCTTTGTTCCTTAGAACCCTGTATAATTATGAGAGATCTTTTCAAAAGTCAATTTCCTGTTATCAATACTCATTACCATGTTTTAGAGAGCAGACTTATTATGAAGATGTGTATATATACAATATGTGTGTGTATATATTGTATCTACTCTAGACCCTAGAACAGAGGAAAAATGACTCTGCTATAAAAGGAAGTAAAGTACTTAAAAGAGAGCACAAATTTACATCAGCAGTATTTCCTTTTTTTAGTTATGGAGGTTATCACAAGTAATTAATAATTCCTCTAAGAATCTGTATTGCCTTTAAAATATGAATAAAATAATTGTAAAACAATGAGAAATCATGTTAAAACATGGAGGTGCTACATAACTTGTTACAATTTGTATCTTAATTCTTTTAAATGGAGGTATTAGAAAACATAAAAATATTGTATCTTTTCAAAATGTGGTATTATGCAAAATCTAAGACTTTTCAAATGTGGAATGGAAGATAAATCAATTCAGTAAAAGGAAATAAAGAAGTAAACCAAAAATTGTTGTACGTGGACAAAT
The DNA here is from genome assembly GCF_000260355.1 of Condylura cristata. Lineage (NCBI taxonomy): Eukaryota > Metazoa > Chordata > Mammalia > Eulipotyphla > Talpidae > Condylura > Condylura cristata. Next base: position 17,017,955 of record NW_004567104.1, on the reverse strand, counting down.
AAAGTCTAGCAAACGTCTAATCAACCGATGGCTAAAATAATTGAGTAAGCATTGTCCTTTCCTCCATTCTTCATTTACAGTCATTGAATACTTATATATTTAGGAAATATTTAATGAAAAATATTGGCATCCTCTTGAAATATACTTTTCTGTGAAACAATATCTGTACATTTAATAACACACTGCAAAAGACCTCTAAAATGACTTTTTGTTCCACTACTTAACACTTATTTGGGATTGTTTACTTCTATAATAAGCTAAAGAATTTCTACTTAGTTCAGAGAAAATTCTCCTTCCTTCATAGAAATCATCTTTACAATATTCCTGTTAAATAATAATATTGTTTTGGATCTCAAGTTTGCATTGCAGAATGGTGTTTGGAATACTTAATTCTCATGGCAGTCTGCTGGTGTTTATTCCTTTCAAAAAAGGGGGTTGGGGAACTTGGGAGTAACTTCATTCCTTCATGTTTTCAGGACTAGATAAATGAAAAAACAAGAGAATCTCAAGATTTTTTTTTCTTCAAAGTGGCTTTTTGAGGGATTATCTTTAGAAATAACAATTGGTAAAACCATAATAATTGCATATATTAGACATGCATTGTGCAGAATTCTTCCTCTTAGAAGAAAAGTCTTTTACATATAAGAAGTTAGGCCAAAGTATACTAAAAATATGAGTTTACTGATTGATTCTTCTTTATTTTAGTGAGTTGAAATGCTTTACTTAGACACATATTCATTAAGATTTTTCTTAGTGGTATATCAATTGCAGCTAACAAGTTTCAAGAGTTGTCTTACAGTGAGGCAAGAACATCTCTGTGTCAGCCCCATCTGAAGTCATTACAGTATACAATTACAGGAACCTCAAAACAACAAAACACTACACAGCAACACAAAAGAATAAACTGAAATTAAACTACTACTGTTGGGTCCTTTGCCTAGACAGACCTCCCCACCTTCCCTACAGAATCACATGCACACTTATGTGTGGAAACAGGAAGAAAGAGCCATGGGTACTGGAACAGGAAACAGGAAGCACAAAGTGTTCCTGCCTGTGGTCACGTGACTGTTCTTTGACCCGCATATTATTGGCGCACTGGCTGAGAGCTTCCGGCCTCCCCCGTTCTGTGTTGAAGGGTATAAGTAGCATAAGGAGAAAAGAATAAAGCTCTTTCCTTGCTGTCCATGAAGTGTGTGTTTTAATCCTGACTCCTTCGCTCAGACAATCTCTGCTGTCATGCTGGCGAGGCATACTACATTTGGACACCTCATTTAGCAACAGATAATCCAGGGAAGATAGCCATTTTTTTATTCTTTTATAAAGGTCTTTAGCCTACATATATATACATATATACATACATGCACACACACATATATTATATATGTACACATAAACATACATATATATTATGTATGTATATATTATGTATTCAAACAAATAAGTTTTGCGAGTTACCACCTTGGTGACAATTGTAGATGCTCTTGCTCTCTTTTGGTAAGAGCCACAACAGTAAACAATTATTTCAAGTTTTCTGCTTCATGATCCTGTCATATCTCTAATAAAAGAAAATATAGACTTCTTGGAATAAAAGAGTTTAAACTTTAAGATTGTATCCTAGTGAGCTTCTTCCCATCTTCAAGGGATCTATGGGATCAGACTTCTCTAGTGCATGCGTGGAGAAAAACTAGTGCAGTCTCCTCCACGTCATCCCCTGACCAGCTGCCTCTCCAGACCTGTGCGTTTCCCAACTCTTCCAGCAACTCTTCAGAGAACGTGGATATTCGTGCAGGTGAATGGCCATTATTTTCTTTTTAACTTAAGCAAAAATGACATTTCAAATAAGACTGTGTCTATGACTAGAGATCACTGTGTCCCTGCCAATTAACTAGAGATCTCTGAGTGGATCCTCAACTTGGTTTTGTTATTATTTTTTAAAACTGCTCAATATTTCCAACATGTACCCGGAGCATGAACTCTGCCTACAAAAACTCATTGGGAAGCCACCAAGGTGTGTAAGAGGAACCATGAAAGGGAAAACCACCAAGTGGGCTTTGGAATTCTGGGTCTCACATTAAAATTGCACTTTTGGGCCCTCCCTGGTGGCGCAGTGGGTTAAAGCACAGCACCGAGAATCTAAAGCCGCTTCCACATGAGTTCGATTCCCGCCTGCCCAGGAGATGACCACATGGCGTGGCAGACCTCTCCTGACCTGCCCGCTGCTCCCCTCAGCAGTGTACTTCGTTGATCTGCCTGTTCTGCTCCCCACTCTGTCCCTGGTGAATCCTCTCACCCTCCGTATCTCTGGCCTGTACCCCAGTTCTGTATACACAAATAAATAAATCTTAAAAAAAAAAATTGCACTTTTGGTCTCTGAAACCTGCTAACCAGTAGTAGTAATGTTCTCCAGGCTGTAATTTTTTGCCCAGATTATTTAGTCATAAGTGCACTGGTAAACCTCAATGACCGTTAATTTTCAGAAATTATAAAGCTTAAATTCACTCAAAAAAAGAAACAGTTTTCCTAAGTTCAACAAAACCTGTAAAAATTGTTATGTCTCAGAGGGGGAGATCTGTATAAATCAGTATGCAGAATTGCACAGAACCCACCCCCCCCCAAAAAAAAAACCTGAGAAATGAGCCACATTGCAGAGTCCTCCCAAAGGCAGTGACAGCCCAGAGGCTGTTTAGAGTCACACACTAGCATGAGCTTTAAGGATAGCATTTGGTTGCACTGGGGCCAGCCCTTGCCCTCCAATCTCTGTAGGTAGGACACAAGTAGCATTTTTATTTTTTCTATCCATAATCTCTTAGTGTTGCAGGTGATGAATACATTTGTAGCTTCTCCTTCAGATTTTGGGATGGAGCAATACATACATACACACAATGTTAAATCACGCAAGATGGAACATGTAGCTGCCATTGTGTTTGGGTCAGAAACTGTAAGGAGCCCTCTGCTTTCATCAGACACATTTCCAGAAGAAGTATCTTATTGTATAGCATTGTTTTTAAATATTTATTTATTTATGCATACAGAGCTGGGATCCAGGCCAGGCCAGAGGTGCAGGGGTGGTGAAAGGCATCACCAGAGACAGAGTAGAGTGCAGAATAGGCAGATTGATGAAGTACACTGCTCAAGGAAGCAGCAGGCAGGTCAGGAGAGGTCTGCTGTGCCATGTGGTCACCTCCGGGGCGGGGATCCAACTGATGCTGAAGTGGCTTTAGCTTCTCAGTGCTGTGCTTTAACCCACTACACCACCAGGGAGGGTCTGTATAGCATTTTTAACAAAAGGGTAGTGGGCTAATTTACATCAGGGTTTTGAAGGGTTCACTTATGGGAGTGGGTTAAAATTGATACAATTTAGGTTGTTCACATATAGCTTAAGTTTGCAAATAAAAGCCCTGATAGTAATACTTTGTACAAGATTTGTGATTATTGCAAACCTCAAAATGTTTCTTCCTAAGAAAATTTTTAGAAAAAAATTGTAGTTTAACAGTTGAATGTCACAAAGAGCTTCATGTTCTTCTTCCTTTGAATATAGAAAAAATACAAACTGTGATCATTATAAAACAACAAACAAAATGAATGGTTTTAAAATTATAATAAAACATTTGCCACAATTACCTAGTCTCTATCGCTTTATTCATTGTATATTTATGATTCCAGGAAGATTAATATTTGTTATTTGTTGCCTCTTTATCTTTCTGCAAAAGTCAATAAATAACAAAGTTCTGGGATTTTCAAAGAGGCTTTTCTTTTTCTCAAAATTATTTTCTCCAAAAGCTTCTCATCAGTGACATTATGATTTCTAATTTATTTTCATTTTAACCAAAATTAACCAGAGTTTTAACAAAAACTGTTGAGACTTATAACTTCAACTCCAAAACTGAAAATTACTGAGGGGCAGCAAAGGATATGAAATGGTTAATGGTAAACAGGAAACATTCCTAGGGTGAAAACTAAAAAGTATCTTTGGGCAAGTGTCTTTGGACAATTTTGGCAACAACTTTGGTTTTGTATCACAACATAAGTTAAAAAAAAAGTTTAAAAATTCTCAACTTTTTTTTTTTAAAGATTTATTCATTTATGCATACAGAACTGGGGTACAGGCCAGAGGCGGTGAGAGGCTTCACCAGAGACAGAGTGGGGAACAGAACAGGCAGATAGACGAAGTACACTGCTGAGGGGAGCAGCGGGCGGGTCAGGAGAGGTCACCTCCGGGGCAGGCGGGAATCGAACTCATGCGGAAGCGGCTTTAGATTCTCAATGCTGTGCTTCAACCAGCTGCGCCACCAGGGAGGGCCCCTCAACTTTTTTTATGGTTACATGTACCATGATTCTTGGAGGAGGTAGGGGAAGTGGGGAATATACCCAGCCCTACTCAAACTTACTGAGTTAAAAAAAAGAAAAAAAAATTTTTTTTTCTTAAAAAATAATCCTTGGGGAACTCCCTGGTGGCGCAGCAGGTTAAAGCACAGCACTAAGAAGCTAAAGCCACTTCCGCATGAGTTCGATCCCCGCCTGCCCCAGAGGTGACCACATGGCGCGGCAGACCTCTCCTGACACAGCCGCTGCTCCCGTCAGCAGTGATCTGCCTGCTCTGTTTCTGGTGATGCCTCTCACCGCCCCTGCACCTCTGGCCAGTACACCAGTTCTGTATGCATAAGTAAATTAATCTTAAAAAAAAAAAAAATCCCTGGATAATAAACAGGGAAAGTCATAGGTCACCTTGTTCAAAAGTGGTGCATGGACCAGCACATCGTAACACCCGTACTAGAAAGGATGAATGCAGGTATCACCAGACGTACTGAATCACCATCTGCAAGATTTCCAAGGTGAAACTATAGTTTCAAGTTAGAGAAGACTTGGATTAGAGGATAATTATGAGTTAAATTGACAAACACTTATTAGATAAGCATAGCACACATTTTTTTCAATGTAAATGAAGGAAATTAAAATATGCCACCCCACATGTGCCACCTCGACATAAAAATTATTTTGAGTTGATGACAATTGAGAATGAACAGATGCAAGAAAGGTCACTTGTCTTCTCCTTATCAGTCTCAACATGGGGCAGAAATTTCCTGTTAAGGAAGGTGCCCACCTCCCGTGCCAGAGAGAGAGAAATTTTTGCTGTCATCAGAGTGGAAAGTAAACATGAAAATGAGCTTGTATAAATGATCTTAGGATAGCATTTGTTCCTTTCCATTTGTCACCTAGTACATTTTCTAGTCACTTGCCCACAAGATATGGGCCTTGGGAGAAGATATTTATAGTTCCTTGAAGGCCAAATCATCTTTTCATTGTAAAAAATACATATAAGTCCTAAGTCTAACTGCTTCTTAAAGTTTTACATCTTTTTTGAGAATTCCCTAGCTTGTAAATATTAATAAAATGTGAGTTCTTTTTCTCCTATTAATCTGTGTTTTGTTGTTTGCTATAGAGGCCCCTAATACAGAAGCTGAGAGAGTATTTCCTCCCAACATAGACTATATGAAGGCAGGAGTTGTGTTGTTCACAGATATAACCCAAGCATCCAAAATAGTTCGTGGGACATTTTAACTATTCAGCAAATATCTATGAATATAGTAATGACTTACTACCCTATCAAGTGTTTTGATTAATTATCCATTGTATCCTCTCCATAGTATTTCATCTTAATAGGACATTATATACACTTGATGCCTTCAGTCATGGGGCCTAGGGAGAAGTAGTGTTCTCTATAGGAGGCAACATTCCAGAATAATACTTAACCTTCCAGACAGAAAAAATTCAATACAAAATTATTAGGATGTTCTGTAAAACATGATTAGGGAAAAATGTCTAATTAATATGTAGCCTACAGTTCAAGCAAGTTAAATTTTCTGTAAATGTTTTGTCATTTTAATTCTTAGCTGGAGAATATTTCAACTTCCTTCTGAGTTCTCCAAGATCAATTGCTCTACAACTGTAAAGCTGACTTTTAAAATGGTTTCTTTGGTATATCATTTACACTCTGGGCCTCTTTCTTTAACTCTCAGAGTTACACTTTTATAGACTGAAAGCCATAACCGCTACATGGTTTCTAAAACTAATGTGATTTGCAATTAAGCTCCTGATAATCTTTACAAATTGAGATAAGGGATTTAACTCCTATTAAGAGTAATTATGCAACAGCTTTGATGTGGAATTATACAATATGGACATGTTTCCTGATTTAGTAATGTGGAGCTTTCATATCTAAAAATATTATAAAAGCACATTTCAAAATAAATGCAAAGTTAATGTAGTAATACTTACACACATCTGAAACATATCTTCTAACCCTATTTAAAATCTTTTCCTTGGGCCCTCCCTGGTGGCGCAGCGGGTTAAAGCACTGCACTGAGAAGCTAAAGCCACTTCCACATGAGTTCGATTCCCGCCTGCCTCAGAGGTGACCACATAGTATGGCAGACCTCTCCTGACTTGCCCACTGCTCCCCTCAGCAGTGTACTTAGTAGATATGCCTGTTCTGCTCCCCACTCTGTCTCTGGTGAAGCCTCTCACCACCCCTGGGCCTCTAGCCTGTACCCCAGTTCTGTATGAACAAATAAATTTAAAAAAAAAATCTTTTCCTCAACAATCACCACAAAATAGTGCCCTCGAAATATTAATACAGAGTCAAAGTTAAAATTAGTAACTCTTTAAGTAATTTGATACTTCATCTCTGGCTTTACATTCTCTCCCAGTGTCTGCCTTCTCCAGTTACACCTTACACGTACACTAGGTATGCACTAGCCCATGGGGCTGCTTGACACTTCCCAGAAGCATTTCATTCCATGGGCCTTTCCTCTTAAGTCATCCCCTAAAAATATCCTGCCCACTTTTCCCTGTGTTTATTTATTTGCCTATATTCCTATAGAGTGGATCCTTCCAAAGTATAGACCCTTTCAGCCATCACCTGTGAAAAATAGTATGGAGGGTTCTCAAATTATTTAAAAAATAAAAAAAAAAAAGGCCTATTATATGATCCAGAAATTCCATGCCAAAAAACACAAAAATTGTAATTTGAAGAAATGTATGCAGTTCTGTGTTCATGTCAGCTCTGTTTACAATAGCTACCTCATGGAGACAACTTCAGTGCCCAACGACAGATGAGTGGATTAAGAGAATATGACATATATACACAATGGAATACTATTCAGCTATAGAAACTATATATAAAATCTTGCTATCTGTGATATATAGAACTATAGGGGATTCTGCTAAGTCAGAAGGATGAAGACAAATACTGGTTGATTTCACTCATGTAGAATATAAAGAAACAAAACAAAGGAACAGAAGGGGGAAAAAAAAGCCAAAAAAACCCGTGGATATATCACTATAGAAATGAGGCTCCCGGACCGTAGAGAAAAGGGCACCAGTACACTATCATGTAAGATTACAGATGCTTAGGTAGTAGATTTGGTGCAGTAACATGCATTTGAAGAGGTGTGAACTCTTACACCTTTACTTCAAATATCATGATTAGGTAAAACCACATTACCTCAAACAAGTCTGTTACATTGTCCCCAGGCTGGAGATCTGAGAGAAGCAAAGATATGCTTTAACTGAAGCCCAGTACAAGAAATCATCTGCCACAGACATCTCTGTGATTTGCACCTCAAATCCATAAAACAGGAATTTAATGAGAAAAGGAAACTGGAATAAATGAGAGTGCCTCCAAATTTTAATGACTTAATACTTTCACTTCAGAACCCATAAACAACTCCTACCATCTGGCCTCATTTTATTTTCTATCACAGCAGAGGGAATCTCAGCCTACTACATGATTAAAAAAAAAAAATCAGGATAAAATTCCTCCTTTTCCTCCAACCCCCACTTCCAGTTTTAAGCAGAGTTTTGCATAGCAAATCTTCCCTATTATTCTTAAGGAGAAAGAATTCTGGCATGGATGAAAAAGAACTGAGAGTAAGACAAGCACAAAAGGTGTTTTGTTTCTTTCATATCAGTGTAATTTATACAGCTGTGTGTAAGAGCAACGCTGCTTCATGAAAGCAATTCTGAGCAAAGACATTCAGGCCTTGGCACTGAGTCCCTCAGAACTGTTCTCAAATCACAGCACCTACTTCTGCCTTCAGTGTCTTTACTCAAACAACCAGGAAAAAAAAGAGAGAGAGAGAGAGAACCAAATTAACTGGACAACAAAGATGGTCACTACGTATTCTTTCCAGAACCATGTTCTAAAAGTGTCTTTTAAATAAATGAGAAATCTGCGAGTTGTAAGTGTTTGGGAGACAAGGTGCCTCATGTTTTACAACTTACAGACAAGTTATGGCAAGTTTTAAAATCTTTGTTCATGGCTCTGACAGAAAATTCACCTCAAACAGTGTGAATTCTTACCTAGGGGTGAATGTGGCACCTACTGTATTTCTTTTTTTTCCCAATTATTTATCAATCTTCAGTTTATTGAGATGGTTAACATCACTGTATTTGTTATAGGATTATAGTTCAAACTTCTACAAATGTACATTTTCACCCCATGTCCAACAACGAAGGCCCAATAATCTTCCACCATACGCCAGAAGCAGGTAGCCTTATAGATTCCCCAACTCTATGTCTTAGAGTCCACAATTTGACCTGGTGCACTAATATGAAAGTAACTAACACTCATGGACCATACATACATGGAGACCACAGTAGTCTCCATGTATTAACTCATTTAATCCCCACGATAATCCAACTACATGCTTATTATTATCACCATCACCATCATTGCTATTTTATACATGAGAGATCTGAGCTTTAGAAGTATTAAGCAAATTGGGGCTACAAAGCCCTGTAAGTGGCAATGACCAAGTTTGAAAGTGCTAAGATCGCTTTTTGAAAATACTCTCTTCATTATAATGGCCCATGATTTCAGTAAAAACATAGACTTTGTAGAGATTCAGACCATAGGGAAAAATCTCACTTAATTATTTACTGTGTGATATTAGGAAAGTTGTTTAACCACTCTGAGCCTCAAGTTACTCAACAGTAAATTTATTTAATAAATTTTTCTTGGGAACTTTAGAACAATTTAACACAGATCCTGATTTAAAAGGGAGCTTAGCTAAATTGAGCTATTATTTTAGTTATTATTGATAATATTAAGGAGTTCAGTAATAGTAAAGAGTCCACTCCCCTGCAGTGACTTGCTAACAATTGGAATATAAGATTCTATGGACTTTTTTTCAGGTCTGCCATATTTTAAAGAATATGTTGATAACAAATTGCTCACATTAGCTTTCTATACCTCTTTGAAAGAAAAAAAATTGCTATCAAGTACATTTCTACTTTCATCCCCAAGGACTAAAATATAAGCTGCCATATCAGCAAAAATTATATTATTCTAGGATGTTTTCTCCTTTAACTTTGTGGAATTTACTGTTCTCTTGAAACTGCATTTCCTTTCACTTTGAGAAAACAAAGGCAAGTGTCTATTGTCAGCCACTGCGGTGTTGCAGAAAAGTTTTTCATTTCTATTCTGTACATGAAAATTAAATTTAATTATTCCCCAATATGTCAAAGGCATTCATCAAGTTAGGCTGGTTTATGCTGAGCAGAAACTGCGAATAAGATTTAATTTGGAAATAGTTGTTTCCGCAAATCTTCCTGAACTCTGAGAAAGAATTACTATTTGTGGCAATACATATGGGAAACCTACTGTGCTGACTAAGAAATGCCATTTGAGGTGGAAGAGCTTTGAAATGCACTGCACTTATTAATTCCACCACATAGTAAATCTTCCATTGAAAAGTTATGGACTCTAAAGCTGAGTCCCAGGAACCAGGCCCAGGAAGTAGTATTAAAGAAGACATTAGGAATTTAGAGAACATATCAACCTTTTCCAATTTGATAGAATCTTTTCAGAATAATAAAAAAAAATCACTAATAAAGCCTTGGTAATTATCCATGCCTGGGCTTTTTTGAAGATGCTGCATAAAATACTAGAGGGAATCTTTTAACCAAGCTGTAATAAGTTGCTTTGAACCTAAGTAGCTAAGATGGCACCCCAAAACAAGCTACTGAGGAAAGAAAGAGGAGGATAAATGGTTAGAAGTTGACTCCATAGAGGTTTTGCTATTGGGTGGCTTTGAATTCAATTCTTAATTCTACTATATATCTTTGAATATTTTTTTAAAGATTTATTTATTTATGCATACAAGACCTGAGGTAGAGCCCAGAGATGCAGTGGGTGAGAGGATTCACCAGAGACAGAGTGGGGAGCAGAACAGGCAGATTGACCAAAATATAGTGCTGAGGGGGAGAAAGGAGAGGTCTGCTGCACCACGTGGGTCACCTCTGTCTGGGGATTGAACTCATGCTGCAGTTGTTTTGGACAGCTTTGCAGTGCTGCACTTTGTGCCACCAAGGAGGGCCCTGAATAAATTTTATTATAAAAAGGGTACTTTATAAACCACAGACAGTATCCTCTTCTTTAAAATGAGGAAATATTGCCAGCACTTTGGATGTTCTTGGAGATAAAGCATATATATTCCCATAGGTAAGAAAGCCATATGTGGCAGCTTTTATGGCTATCTATCTATCTATCCATCTATCATCTATCTATCTTTTTTTTTTTTTTTTTTGGTTTATTTGAATCCTTGTTGGTAAAGTAAATGGAAGACATGAAAACGTGCTTTCAAGAAGGACAAATGTGATTCTGATGAGGCAGGCAGAACATGTTTATGAGATGAGGATGTGACATCAGTTCTGAAGATGTAAAAGTCCAGATGCAGATAGGGTGAAAGAAGCAGAATATCTATTCTTATGGTCTTTAAGATAAAAGTCATTATCAGGAGTTAGAGAATGCAGATCATCGAATTAGACAAATATTTTTTAAAAATTTTAAAGATTATTCATATAGAACTGGGGTACAAGCCAGAGGAGTAGGGGCAGTGAGAGGCTTCACCAAAGATAGGGGAGCAGAACAGGCAGATCGACAAAGTACACTGCTGCGGGCGGGTCAGGAGAGGTCTGCCACGTCATATCACGTCATATCACGTCATACCTATGGCACCAGGGATAGAACTCTCGTTGAAGCGGCTGCGGCTAGCTTGCATTGCTGTGTCCTCAGCTGTAGTGCCACCAGGGAGGGCCGAATTAGACAAATATTTTATACTAGAGTAGCTACTGTGTATTTATGCCATTCTTTAATAAATACTTAAGGAGCGTGGGAAATTTTTGTTTTAATCAGGGTTCCAGGAAAAAAAACAAATCAACATGATATGTAATATATATATACAGAGATTATATCTATATATATCTACTTTTCTCTATATAAAATATATATTTTTGTATATATACATCATACATAAATATATGAATTTATGTGTATGTGTGTGTGTGTGCGTAGAGAAAGAGATATAAGGAGTTGGTTTATGTATTATTGCTCTAAGAAGTTATGTTATCTTCCATCCGCGAAGCTGTAGCCCCAGGAAAGCTGGCGGTGGAGTTCCTGTTTGAGTTTAAATTTCAAGAACAACTAGAATGAGTGGTGCAAATTCTAGGCTGCATCTATAAGCCCAAGAGCTAGTCAATGCTGTAAATTCCAGTGTGAGCTTGAGTGTCTCTTTTTGTGACCCTCTCAAAAAGAATAGTCAACGGAATATCAAAACACTTTTTGATCCAGTCAAATTGACCCATAAAATTAAACATAAGAAACTGTATATAGACTCCAGGGGAGTGGTGACCATGGTAGAGGAATCCACACTTTGGGAATAGAAACCAAAAAAAGGAGTTTCGTTTTTCTCAACAATTTCTGTGATTATTATGCTAGGTACTAGCACTAATAAACATTTTTCTTGATAATAATAAACAGGAAGAATGCTTCAATGCAATTAATTGCTTTATCACAAACAAAAATACATCAAGCATGATGTCTTATTTGAGCCTCTAACAGCCCTGTGTGGTAGGCAGAACAGATCATGTCATCTTCAACCTACAGATTAGGAAAATGAAGTAAGGAAAGGTTACATAGTTTGCCCAAGATCTCTCAGCTAGAAGTGGGAAGGCCAAAAACAAGTTCATCCGGCCCAACTTCTGACCCAACGTCCCTAACAAAGCACCACACTGTCTGTTACTAGTGTTCTTCAATTTTTAAGTTATAATACAATATGTTATCTTCCTGGACACTCCATCTATAATAAAACAAATTTCTAAGTAGCAATTAAGAAAAATAACTGATTTATATGAAAGGTTCCTTTTGGGACATCAGTTAGTTTTGGGGCTGTCTCACCAGCATCCTTGATGCTTTTCTAACAAGACAGCATTTCTCATAAACAATATGCCCAAGTCTTGATATATAAAGTAATTACATGCCATGCCAATCACTCTCTTTCTCTTCTTGCCACTGCCGCTCCCACTTCAAGTGCACAACTTTACACTGAGTCATGTCACTAGGCTTTGAGGATAAAATTATGATGTGCTAAAAGAAGGTGGCAGGTTATAAACGGGTGTCATTTACTCACATCTCAGGTCAATGTCTGCAGACTCTAGGAATTCAGATAGCAACTTAAGACCATACAAAAGTATCCAGATTCACAGGTTTTGCATTTCGTATTACTGAATTGGAACAGGGAACTAAGAACACATGTGCACACACCCCATACCTATGCCATATGCATGCATATTTACAAGCAATTTTTGTTGATTGCTATATTTCCTCGATAAATAAAACACAGCTTTTAATAATGAAATAGAAATAGGTAGTACCACTGCTCTTTTTGTTCAGAAAAGTTCATGCTGGTAAAATAATTTTTCATTTAATGTTAGGCTACTTTGTATCTAATATTTAGAAGACTGAAGTGTTACATATATGTTGAATATAATTTTATTTTAATTCATATTTCAATATCCCACGGCTTTTAAGTTGCTTCAGTTTATGATTTTCATTGAATATAAAGAGTAAAAACTGTATCATTTCCTCTTTTTCCTCCTTGATATATCATTTCACAAAATAGTAGTTGTCACAAATTCTGTTATGACTCATATTCTTATTTGCATATCTATTTGCCTTTTAAAATGTTGATGACATTTTCATACATGCATTATAAGATCTAAATTCACATGATAGAGAAAAATTCTCCATTTAAGCCTGGAACCAACCTCCTTGTATAGGTAAGAAAACAAAGGCTCAAATTATCAGGTGACTTTTCCAAGTTCACTCTGCTGTACATTCAAAACTGGCACTAGAACTTAGTTTGCAATCCAAGATGTTTCTACTTCACCTATATGAAATGCTACAAATGTAAATGTTAGCATTTTCCATTAACTTAAATTAGATGCAAATGCAAAAGCCATGCTTCTTTTCTTAATATAATCCAAAAGACTGCTCTTAGGAAATGATGACTTTGCCTGTATCTTATCCAGCAACCAGGCACTTATGTGATATATAAAGGATCAATTTTACCCAGATTTATACTATTCAAACAGTTTAGCATTTCTCTTGAAGTCACATGGTAGATCAACTGTTTTTTCTGGCTACCTTGTCTCTCTAGTTAGACCATAATTTGACCCTTTCAAATTGAAAATAAAATAGAATCTCACTCTTTTTACTCTTTTTACTCATGTCATGTAAGTTATGTTCAGATAGTCTCTGCAATGATTGCTGTCCTCCAAAGCTCTGTTTGCTAGTCCTGGACCTTGGTATGGTAAAATGAGTTTGCCAGCAATGTCTAGATAAGTCCCTATAAGAAAAACTATTGTGTAGTTATAAGAAAAGGGAAAGGAGAGGACTTTAAGGGGTCAGCATTGTTTGTGCATCACCCATTCGATAATAATCACTTTTACTTTATTTTTATATAGTTTCTAGCTTATGTGTATGTATGTGTATCATAAGTAGTAGCAGAATTTATAAACAAAGCTTTTAATTAGAGATTTGTGGATATTTCACTTTCTCTACCCTCACTGCCGTAAGTCTCTGTTTTTGGAAGGGATACATGTTTTGGTAGTACTTGGCTTCATTACAGTAAATAATAAATACAGCTGTCTTTCTGTATTCTCCCTTTGAGAAGAAAAAGAAATCATTAGGTCGGGGCTCTTGAGTCCCACAGAGAGGACTCTTTTCACTGGTCTTTTGTAACAGAAGAATAGCACATGTCCATGTAGAGTTTGTCCAAGAAAGCTAACATTTTTCTTCTGGTCAATTACATTTCTGGACTTATTTGCCACCTTTCTTTTAAGCTTATCATTTGCTCATTATTTACTTAATTATTGCCTGATGTGTTCCAGGCATTCTTCTAGGCATATTAAGATGAAGACATATGGAGCCTTTCTTCAAGCAACTCATCTTATAAAAGTGACAGGCTGGTAAACAAATATGTGCCTTTGAATCTTAGTGTAAACAGCCCAACCTCCAAAATGCTTTCAGCATCAACCCTTCTCACTTGTTTTTTGTGTTATGGCCCACTTCTGGTGCACTGAGGTGTCTAACTTGAATTTCTTTTTTCTTTTTAAAGATTGATTTATTGATGCATAAAAGAACTGGGGTACAGGCCAGAGGTCCCAGGGAGTGGGAGGGTGAGAGGATTCACCGGAGACAGTGCGGGAGCAAGACAAGCAGATCTACTGAAATACACTGCTGAGGGGAGCAGCGGGTGGGTCAGGAGAGGTCTGCTACACCATATGTGTCAACTCCCTTGGTCAGTGGCTGCAGATAGATTCACAGTGCTGCACTTTAACACATTGCACCACCAGGGAGGCCCTACTTTTTATTTCTTTTGCCATTGTATTTCTCCTTTATTTTATTTCATTTACTTACTTATTTACTGATTGGCTGACTGACTGACTTACATCACTGTTCTCCCCTCAGGTGTGGTACCTGTAGTTCTCCCTCCATCATAGCACCTGTGAATCATCACCACAGTCATGTGTGCTCTTCCCTTCCCTCTTTTGAGCCCTGTCTCTTCCCTTCCCTTGCTGTTTGCTCCATGTATACGGTCAGTTTGCAGATTTTGCCTCTTTCCTGAATCTGTTCAGCTTTCCTATGTTCCACCAACAAATGGAACATTCATTATTTTTCTTCTTCCTATGACTTATTTCACTGAATATAACTCCTTGCAGCTCCAGCTCCAGCCATGTTTCTGCAAATGGCATGAGTTCATCTTTTTTGATTACTGAGTAGTACTCCTCACAATGCCACATCTTCTTGATCCACTCATCTGATCTGTTAGGTTATTTACACATCTTAGTTATTGTAGATAGTGCTACCATACAGATAAGATTGCAGGTTACATTTTGAATTAGTGATTTTTTGTCCTTTGGGTAGATTCCTACTAATGGTATCACTGACTCATTAGGTAGGTCCATTTTTAGTCTTATGAGGGTCCTCTACACTGTTTCCTATAATTGCTGGGCCAGTTTGCATTTCCACCAACAGTGTATGAGGATTCTTTTTTCTCCACATCCTCACAAGCACTTGTTTCCAGGTTTTATACACACACATATGGGTCATTCTCATGAAGTGTCTAGCTTGTTTTAAGGCAGCTATATCTTTTCAATGTTCTCTTTATGAATTATCTAGCATGGTGTATATTTGAAGCAGTTCAGCCTTCTCAGCTTGAACTTGAAATTCAAGCTAACTAGGATAAGAAGACCCAATATTTGCTTTATGTATTTTTAAAATGTTTGTTGTATTAATAAAAGTTAAAAATAAACATGAACCTTTTTGTTTTATTTTCAACTGTTATTTTTATTTTTTGTTGAAGCATCATTTTACATCTTTGTTGGTGTTTTGGCAATATAAAACATAACCTCACCCCTCCGCCCCCGCCCTGGGCATAGTCATGTACACCTTCCACCACTGAAACAACGATAGACCATTCTGAAAGTGTTTTGTAAGAAAAATTATTTTAGACTATTTAAAAAACTCCATGCAAAAATAGTGGAATGCACCCCCAAGTAACCATCACACAGCTATAACAAGTCTAACCAGTCTTCTGTTCTTGTTTAATCTGTACCCACCCAAACCCTTTTGTTTTTTATGGAAAGGAATGCTGAGTATTTTAGAGCAAATACCAAACATTATGCTAGTTTGCCCATAAATACTTCATACCTTTAACAGAGAATTTTTAGAACACATATCACAACAATATCAATGGACTCAGCACATTAAACAATAATTCCTTAATATCACTTAGGAACTTAGCTATTTTTAATTTTCTCAAACTGACTTCTTGCAGTTGACAAGGATCAAACATTCAACTGGTTAATTATTCTTCTATAATCTCTTTTAATGAGATCTTCCCCCTTTTTAAAATATCATTGAGTTAGGCAGAAAAACTAGGTCTTGCACATTCTGGATTTGGCTTATTGTATCTTTGCAGTATGAATTGGGATACTCTTTCTTCTCCCTTTCTTTGTTAAAATCAAAACTCATATCTGCAGATTTAATTAGATCAGGTCCCTCTATATTTTGGAAGGTACTGTGTAATTCTATTATACATTACATCATGTGGTCCTCAATTAAAATGTGTTTGGTCTTCTTCTGGTGACATTAAGATTAATTACAGGGCTCAGGTGGTGTCAATTCAGATCCATCCATTATAATTTTCCATTAGCCATTCACTTAATGGTTTTTATCAAACTCTGTTGGCTGTTTCTTAGATTCATTACTTCATGAGGTACTGCAAAACACTGATTTTATAATTCTATCATTTGTCCTGCATTTATTAGCTGCAAGTCTTTCATTAAAGAAGAACATTCTTTCAGTTATTTGGGTAACTTTATATATAGTTCATACAGAAAAGGAAGAATAAATGCTTGATGCTCTTCCTGAATTTGTCAGTTTTCAAGATAATGAGTTGGTCCCCTTACCTGCTTTTCTGCTTGAATCTTCATAGAAGTTTACCATCTTGATATATTATTTTTCATCTCCATGGAACACTTCTATATCATATATAATTCTTTTTATATGGAAAAGGGTTTTTTTTCTGATATGATTTCAAAATGAGCCTACTCATCAGACTTAAACCTTCATGTGTCTATAAATTATAAATCTCCTAATTATTTCTCTGCTTTGTCCAAGTCAGTAAGAAAAAGAGGCCATGCTTAGTTTTTTTCAGAGGCAATGTAATAAAGAACAATGGTTATAAAAGTGAAAGGAAGTCTAAAAAAAATTAAAAAGAGGAAGATACCAGTAACTGCAAGAAACTGCTACTGCACCCAGCCAGAAGAAAAGTAGAAATGGTAGTATACAGTGCCCACAATGATGTCATCACAAGGCCACAGAAGCTCTTGCTACTAAGATTGGAGCCACAGCTGCCACCATTAATGAAGGCCTGGAGCTCACATTTTCACAGAGGTTGCAGTAGCCTCAGTGACAATAGACTTGTCACAATTACCATGGAGCCAGTACATCATGCTGATGGGGATAATAGAGACTTTCTTCTGTCACAGCCACACGGCTGCTTTGTCTAAAGGAATCCAAGTGCCTGCATTCACCCTGAGTTGCTATCGTTGCTAAAGGAGCCTCCAAAAAACTAAAGTAGGAAGAAAAATGGCTTCTTCTTTTCCTCTGGTCTTTCAATCTGATCTCCTGCTGTTTTTTCCATTGATAGAAGCTAATCTGAAGAATCACTCTATTAAGGGAGTTTGTAAAATGTAGCTTTGGCTTCTATCACCTACAACATAGAGCAAAGCATGAAAGGACAGGATGAAGTGGACAGCAGAACTACAAATAGCCACAAATGCTTCTTTAGTAAGTTTGTTATTGCGAAGTGAGCCAACTCCTCTGCCTTCAGTAATACATGAAGCTACGTATTTTTTTGGTATTTAATATTATCTTTCATTTTTATTATATAAATATCATGTAATATAAATATATATATATATATATTTACATTATTCTTCATTTTGTACATTTTTTTCTTATCAATTGTAATCCCCACAAACCTCCCACCAGGGACTATGGTAATGGCACATGGGTGAAACTCCAGATTTTTTTTCAAAAAATCTTAAATGTTCCCAGTTTACCATTATAGCAACAGGAAGCTTTGTGTATGTTCATTGTCATCTTACGGCCAAAAAGAAATTAAATTTAATTCATATGTTATAGAATAGTCTTTAGTTTCAGAACAATTACATAAACATTTTAAATATGTAAAAGTTGACATCAGACCAATTTGACAATCAAACTACATGGGTAGCAAAAGAACTCAAAGCCATGATCTTTATTGGAAGTTTCAGGTAAATAAAATAAATGGATGGAAATTCTCAGGAAAGGTCCACCCTGCCCCATACTGGATCTCTGCTAAGTGACAGCGTCTGCATCCAGGTTGGGGTTTTTCCAGGTAGTTAGTGTATTCTTATTGTTGTAAACCTATAAACATGAAGGGACCCCAAATTCATTCCCAAAGATTCCCATTGGGGAATCCATTCCCCATCCTTGTTATCCACATCACATCAGAAAGCTCCTGTTCTTTCACAGATATGTCAGGAAAGGGTCCTATTTCTACACAATCTTCTGAAACAATACCTTGGATCTTGGTTTTCCCCTCAAATAGTTAGCAATTTGCCTTTTAGTTGTTTCTTAGTACCTAGTAAATAGGTGTCCAAGGCTGCAAAATATGCCTGTATTTTTGTACTTTGTTTAGTTTTTTAAATAGAAATTTAAGAGAAGTAACTTGGGTCTTGAGCTTATAATTATTCCATAATTATTACTTTAGTATTTGCCCTTAGATGTTTCATTAGTCCATAAATTAATTTTAAAGTGTGCCATCTTTGGGAGGTTTTCATATTTATTTTTTGAATCTAATATAATAAGTAATGTAATAAACATTCAATAAATATATTTATTGAATGAATAGGTAATGTTTTCATATGGTTAAAAATATAAAATATAAAGATACCCTTCAGCTATTCAGTTCCTTTATCAATTTTAAGATTTATTTATTTGTTCATACAGAACTGGGATACAGGCCAGAGGCTCAGGGGCAGCGAGAGGCTTCACCAGAGACAGAGTGGGGAGCAGAACAGGCAGATCGACGAAGTACACTGCTGAGGGGAGCAGCAGGCGGGTCACTAGAGGTCTGCCACGCCATATGGTCACCTCCAGGGCAGGCGGGAATCGAACTCATGCTGCAGTGGCTTTAGCTTCTCAGTGCTGTGCTTTGACCGCTGCGCCACCAGGGAGGGCCTTTACACCTTGCTTTTTATACTTAATAATATATGTTAGGGATGAATCCATAATAATACATGAAGAGATGTCAATTTTCCCATCTGTCAGATACTCCTAGAAGTGGAATTGCTGGACCAAACCTTATCTTTTATTATTTTGATGGCTATTTCCAGGTCATCTTCCAAAGGAAAATTTACACCCCCGCTCCACCATATACTCACCATCACAATATTAAGAAAGTTTTGATCTTTGCCAGGTGAGAAAGACTGTCATATAATACAAGAAATTGAATTTTTAAATTATAAATGATAAGCATTTTTGTATGATTAGGCACTTTTTTAATTTTTTTTTGTGAATTACCAATATATATGTTTTGTCCTTTATTTTAATTTGAATTAGTGGTGATTTTTATTACATTGTAGAAGTGTTTTGTGTTTTAGGAAAACTAACCCTCCATTTGTAATCTAAGTTACAAATATATCCCTATTATATAATATGTCTTCTATATGATCTTTTTTTTGCAACTTAAAAAATTCATGAAAGTAAATTTATCAAACTTTTCTTTATAGCATTTGATAGAGCTAGAAAGACTTTCCCCAATCTTGGATTTTTTTGGGGGGGGGGCTCCATCTTTAAGCACTTATATTTAAAAAAACAAATATTTGATTTGTTTGAAGTTTACCCTGGCCTGAATCTTAAAGTATAGTTTCAATGTTATTGTTTTTTTACAGCTACTCACTTTCCCTGAAACTATTTTTTGAATAATTAATCTATTTTTTTAAAGATTTATTTATTTATGCATACAGAGCTGGGGTACAAGCCAAAGGTGCAGGGGCAGTGAGAGGATTCACCAGAGACAGAGTGGGGAGCAGAACAGGCAGCTGGACCAAGTACACTGCTGAGGGGAGCAGCGGGCAGGTGGAGAAAGGTCTGCTGCACCTTGTGGGTCACCTCTGGGGCTGGTGGGGATCGAACTCATGCTGAAGTGGCTTTAGCTTCTTAGTGCTGTGCTTTAACCTGCTGCACCACCAGGGAGGGCCCTAATTCATCTATTCTTTCTGCATCTTTATAATCTATTAAATTATTTTTTTGCACCTATTTCTGGACTTTGTGTTAAGTTCCCTCGATCTATGTAGCTTATGCCATATGCTAGCTTACACTATGCATAAACTAGTTTACGTATCTCTACTTAATACTATTTCTTCTCCATTCAGCCTTAAATTAAAGAAGCAAGAGGTGAAGGAACTACTATTTCAGAGATTCAGGCAGAAAATCCAGCACAGATAAAGAAAGAAAAATATAATTGGCATTGCATATACAAGGCACCTAGATCTTAAATGAAGCCAGGGATAAATCACCTCTCAGCTTACATTTTATTCCCATTTGGGTAATCTTCAATTATCTTCCCTAGTTTTAGCATGTCCATGATTCAGTTTCAATAATGATGTAAGGTGTTAGTGTCTTCCCTGGAAGAAAAGCAATTCTGAGCAACTTTAAAATCCTTGCAAAATCATGGAGAACTTTATCTCAGGGGAAAGTCTGTAGTATCGTTTACCTAATTATTCCCTTCTTTCTGTATTAATCCATATTACAAACACTAAACTTCTGGAGAAAATTTGGCAAAGGCTATCTAGTCCCCACTGGCTGTGACTGTATCTTAGGGCCCCACTGGAATGTAACAAAGGACTTAAAATACCTTTGAGAAAATAGAACCCATGCCATTCACAGCAACATGGATGGAGCTTGAAAGGATGATGCTAAGCAAAGTAAGTCAGGTAAAAGAGAAATGCCACATGACTAATATGTGGACTATAAAGTATCTAAATTAAACACATATCTTTTAGGTCCTCCTTGGTGGTGCAACAGGTTGGGGCACAGCACTGCCAGCTAACTACAGCCACGTCTGTGTCAGTTCTATCTGGGCCCAGAGGTGACCCATGTGGCATGGCAGACCTCTCCTGACCCGCCCGCTGCTCCCCTCAGCAGTGTACTTCATTAGTTGGCCTGATCTGTTGCCCACTCTGTCTTTGGTGAAACCTCTCACCGCCCCTGCACCTCTGGCTTGTATCCCATTTCTGTATGCATAAATAAATAAATCTTTTTTAAAAAAATACCTTTTATTGCTGACTCCATATCTGAGACTCCAAGGGAGGAGGAGAACAAAGGAGGCAAGACAGTCTGTGGTGGTGGTATTTAGGTTAATTGGTGATAGACACCCTATGTGGTAATATGTGATATGGATACCCCAATGTTACCTAGTTAAAAATGAATTAATTTGAGTTCTCCCTGGTGGAGCAGCAGGTTAAGGCACTGCACTAAGGAGCTAAAGCCACTTCAGCATGAGTTCAATCCCCAGCCCTGGAGGTGACCCACATGGTGCAGCAGACCTCTCCTGACTGCCCACTGCTCCCCTCAGCAGTTTACTTCGTCAGTCGGCCTGTTCTGCTCCCCAGTCTGTCTCTGGTGAATCCCCTCACTGCTCCTGCAACTCTGGCCTGTCCCCCAGTTCTGTATGCATAAATAAATAAATCTTTAAACAAAAATTTTAACTAAAAAAAATGAATTAATTCATTTCATAAAATTGAAAAAAAATACCATAATAGAACAAGTCAAAGACCTAAACGCAATTAAAAATAGCCAGGTAATTGGAATCTTACTAGTTCACATGAATGAAAATTACCTGGCTTTTAGGTGCTTGGTCCTGATCTTATCTGACTTATCCTCTGCCAATCTTCTTCCTCTTCTTCATTGCTTCATTATTTTTTCTCTCCTCTGCTACTAACATTTTCACCAAAACTACAAGTTTAGTTCTAATAACTTACCTATTTCAACTAAAGAAAGTGATTCTTTCCCAGTGAATCCAGAAAAAAAAAATTCAGGATTCACTCCAACAGAGCTAAGTTTGTTTATGGGCTTCTCTGTGAATCACTGAGCTGAAACGGGAAGTTCAATCCCCGGTCTTGGAAGTGGGATTGAAGTCATCTCACAACCCGAGCCCATGCTTGAAACTATGTGAACTGAGAGAAAAAGAAAGGATAGTTTCCCATAGGATCATGGAAATGATATTATCAGAAGAAAGAAGGGATGCCAGCCTTGCCAAAACATGCATATTTTATCATTTCATTCACTCATTCAAACATTAGGAAAACAGACATGATTAAAATACAGTTTCTGCGTGCAAGAAAATCATAGATTTTAAGTTTCTTAATATTTTCTTGATTATTATAGTAATACATAATTATAATATAGTAGGTTTCATTAAAGGTATACATACAGTATAAGATATGAAATACAGATGATAGTGATCAATTATATTCACAGAGATTTTGACTTTAATTTTGTCATTAAATTTCAAATTAATGTCTCCCGGGAACATCAGTACACATAAATGTAGCAAAAGTTAAAAGAGAAACTTTGCAAATAATTCTTGCCTAGGTGAGTAGTTTTACTTTAGATGTCTACAATTTTACAGGACTCACACATAAAGCAGTACTTTTTTTATGATTTGGCATTGCTTGATGCTTATAAAGAAGACTAAGCTAGCAGCATCTACACCAAGAATTTGTTTAACTTCATACACTGCAATTTACTTTTTGATGTACAATGCCACAACTACTATTAAATTCCATACTATGGAAGGTAGTAATTTATTAGATAGGAAACTGTTCTCTTTAAAAAATGTCTTTCACTCTTCCACCACTTCGAAAACACTGGAGTTTAATTGAAAATTGGTCTAGTCAGTCTGCTGTGGGCTCCTGAGATATAATTTGTGTGAATAACTACCACCAAGAGCTTCCCCAAGGAAAAGCTTTCATTAGGGCTGAGAACACTTTCTGATGATTCTAATAATTACCTTTCTTTGAGTAACTGGCTCACCCGTATGGTTGTCATAAAGTGTTTTGCTGATTTTCTTTCATGCTTCTTGCCTTTATAGCTCAGGATCCCACAACAGAAGGAGAAAACTGTTTGGTCAGGACATGAGTGTTTATTAAGTGCTGCTTCGCATGAAGTGTTTATTGAAATGTTTATACAACAAAACCTGAAAAATATTCTTCTGGAGTGTAATAAAACATGGCCCCAATTCCCATTTATATGTCCCTGAGATTTTTTTTTCTCCAAATATAGTTTTTATTTTTCTGAAGTAAAGCCAAGTGCATGTGGAAGCTGTACCCTCAAATTGGACAAAAGTTCTGCTTAAACTCTGTCTAAACTATAAATGGAGATAATGTCTTCTCATGAATTATTGTGAAGGTGTAATAAGCTAGTGTATAGGGAAATAATGAGCATTATTCATGGCATATAAAAAGTGCTCATAGGCCCTCTCTGGTGGCGCAGCGGGTTAAAGCACAGCACTGAGAATCTAAGACGGCTTCCGCATGAGTTCAACTCCCGCCTGCCCCGGAGGTGACCACATGGCGCAGCAGACCTCTCCTGACCCGCCCGCTGCTCCCCTCAGCAGTGTACTTCGTTGATCTGCCTGTTCTGCTCCCCACTCTGTCTCTGGTGAAGCCTCTCACCCTCCACATCTCTGGCCTGTACCCCAGTTCTGTATGCATAAATAAATAAATCTTTAAAAAAAAAAAAGTGCTCATATATGTTAGGTGAGTCTGAACTAAGTTATACTTTCAACTAATTGTTATTTACTATTAAGTGGGAAGAACTCATGGGTGCAAATGCAAGGGAGTGAATATTTACATCATGCTGAGTATAGGATCCTGGAAGCATAAGGAAATTCCCTTAAATCTTCTGAAGGAATCAGAAAAATTGTTGACACAGAGAAAAATGCTTGAGCTGAGGTAAACAAGAATTTACTAGGAGGACAGAGTTGAGGCAAAAAAAAAAAAAAAGTAGAGCTTGCTTCAAAGGAGAGAGCACTATACTAGGTTTAAGGAGAGATGGTGTAGTGGAAGGATGGAAAGCAGGTCAGCGTAATTAGAAAGAAGCTGCAGGAAGAAGAAACTTAGAAGTTGAGAGAATGCCAGATCATGAAACATCTTGTGTGCCTTTGTAAGTCTTTGAGTTTTGTCCTCTAGGCAAGAATATTAGAATCGAGCCCTCCCTGGTGGTGCAGCAGTAAGAAGCTAAAGCCACTTCAGCATGAATTCCATCCCCACCCCCGAGGTGATCCACAAGGCGCTGCAGACCTCTCCTGACCCACCCACCCACTGCTCCCCTCAGCAGTATACTTCGTCAGTCGGCCTGTTCTGCTCCCCACTCTGTCTCTGGTGAATCTTCTCACCACCCCTGCAACTCTGGCCCATACCCCAGTTCTTTATGCATAAATAAATAAATCTTTAAAACAGAAAAAAGAATATTAGAATCACTTGCAGATTTACTTGTTATTTCACTCAGAATTGTTCATGAGGTAAAATTTAATATCTGTTAAGGAGAAGGATGTCCTAAAGGAACTCTGCAGAATTTTGTGGACCCCACTTCCTACTCCAGCTTTCTGCACTCTACCCCCTATTCCAGTGATTGGAAATTACATCTCCCAGCAGTACCAAGGAGAGAACTGTGAAGACCCAAGGGTAGAGCTAAGCAGACAATGGCTCTCAGGACCACATGACTAGGGGCTATCAGTTAGTTTGTTACCAGAGATCCAAGTCAGTGGAGCAGGTAAGATATTCTAGTTACCTTGTATCTCCCTCTTTCCCTGGGTTGTTCCATTTCCTTTCCTTTTTTGTAAATAAACCCATTATTGACTCTTTTGTGTGTGCCTGCAGTACAACTAAATTTTAAGCCCAGTTCACACTGGGGTGCCCTGTAACTCTACTGTCCTCTCAGCTTTGACCGGGAATGGAGCATTTACTTTCAAGACATCTCACTCCCTGGGCCTCCAGCTGGTGCTACTGAGTGCTTTCATATCATGGCAGCTGGCTCCCTCAGAGAAGATTCTTGTGTTTAGATGAGAGGGATAGAGAATCATGCTCTTAATCACCTGGTCTCAGAAATTACACAGTGACCCACATATCTTTTTGTGGCCCTCAATATCCAGTGTGTCCTATTAGTTAGTAGCAAGTCATTAACTCCAGTTCTTACTTAAGGGGAAGGTAATTATGCACTCCCTTTTAGAGGGAGGTAATTTTCTGGAGAATATTTCTGCAGCCACCACAGATAGAGATCCTGCTATCTTTTCGGAGACCCAGTAGATGTAATTTGGCTGCCTGCCAACCTATTTGCTCATATTTCTCTTCATAGATTCCGTGTAGCCATGCATGGGGAGATACCTACAACATTGTTTAGAGTTTCACTTCCCAATCTGAAGCTGTCTTACTATATCCTTCTCACATTTTACTTGTTAATTTCTCAGACACCATCATCTATCTTGATGCCTGGTAAAAATCTCAAGACGTAAAAATATCCTCCAAATCTCTTCAATGAATCCATGAGAAAAGAAAGGACTATGAAGGATAATGTGTAAGGTGAGACACAGTTGTGGGTCACAGCTGCTAAGCTCTCGGCAGTTCTGTGAGAGAAAGGGGAAGACATTGCCATTGATGGTATAATTGCTAAAACAGTATCTTATTTCTTATGCTTCTAGCTCTATGTCTTCTAGCATCAGTTGAAACATTACTTAACAGTATTCTCAGGAGGTTTTTTTTTTTAAATTATTTATTTATTCATTTATTTATGCATAAGAATGGGGGTACAAGCCAGAGTTGTGGGGGTGAGAGAATTCACCAGAGACAGAGTGGGAGCAGAATAAGAGGATTAACTGAAATTCACTGCTGAGGGGAGCAGTGAGTGACAAAGGAGAGGTCTGCTGTGCCATACGGATCAGCTCCCTTGGAAGAAATGGAACTCATGCTATAGTGGCTATGAATAGCTTCATAGTACTGCGCTTTAACCTCTTGTGCCACCAGGGAGGCCACAGGAGGCCTTTTCTTTAACCAGTTTTCATAATTATTTCACTAAGATGTATTTCAGAATACTTAGCCTTAGTTGCTTGGTTTCCATATAATTTTCATTATCCATATAATTTGTTTTAGTTTTACTGCTCCTTAAGCAAAGCTAGAAACAGAATCCAAATAGCATATTGGAGATGATCTCAAGAGTCAGAAAAAGGGAGTGATGAGAAGGAAATGGAAGAGCATTTTGCCAAGGCCAGCATTTGGACAACTGAAACCTCGATTTCACCAGGATTGTGAGACATGTATAGAATATTTACCAGAATTTTCCAGCCAAAGTATAGGAAGTTAGGGCTCCTGACCTCCATTGGTTGAAGGCAGCCAGCAAGTTCATCAGTTCTCTGTATTTCTGGATTGTCCTGCTGGATGACTGAGTGGACGCCGGCAGCAGCTTTGGAGAAGAGGGGAAAAATTTCAACTGGAATGCTGTTCCACTGATTAAATTCATATGAAGTTTCCCATTCAACTGCAGTTGAAGTCAGAGGTAGCCTGAGGACATGTGAGGGAAGTCACCAGAAGTCTAGAATAAAACTTGTAAATGAATCTTTCCTGTAGACATTAAAACTATCTTGGGAACAACACTGCTCTTTGAGGTAACTGCTCTAAAAGAACAAGATTTATTTGGATCTATAAGTTGTAATGTTTATTTATTGTTTGAAATGGTTTATTTTTCCCCCTACAGGGTAAGTTTATTAAAGAAAGAGCAAAAATAGGAGAGACACCAGCAAGGACAAAGACAGGCTTTCTTGAAAGGCAAGATCTGCCTTGAAAGGGTTTAATTTCACACTACAGAATAGTTCGAGTCAAAATTGTAAAGTGGAAGAAATATATATATTTTTAGCTAATAGGTCTTATTTTATAGACATTTTAGATTTACATAAAAATTGAGCAGGTGACAGAGACTTGCCCTATACTCCCAAATCTCTCACATTATTCATATTCTACATGAGTATGGTTTATTTGTTACAATTAACAGACCAATATTGACAATGTCTTATATACTTTTGTTTATACCTTTGTGTTACATAGTTCAGCAGGTTAGAAAACCCACTGACATTATTTGTACCACCGGACATTGTCATGCAAAATATTCTCACTGCCCTAAAAATATCCCTCAACTTCACCTATTCATTCTCTCCCCTCTCCCAAATTCCTAGAAACTTTTTACTAATGTCACAGAGCAGGGAGAGGGGCACCCCTGAAACCCCAAACCTGCCCCCTCTAAATGCATTCTGCCACCTGCCGCATCAAGACAAAACATTTAAGACTTTTAATGGAAAGGAATTTAATACAACTAGTGTGGAATACAGAGAAAAAGAATATAGTGTCTAAATCAAACACCCAAAGTTTGGGTGTTACCCATTCCCTCGTGGCTAAAAGTCTACCTAAATGAAATTGGCCCAAAGCAAGGCCTGAAAGCCTGCCACAAGTCTGAAACCTCCTTCTTGCCAGGACCCATAGAAAAGAGTCAGAAATGGTCAGACAAGACTGGGAAGAAAAGGGCAAAATCAAAATCAAGACAAAAGCTGCCATTGTTGCCTCCCCACAGGTCTCTCACCCACAACTGTTTTATCCAGTCCAGGGGACCAAGAAACAAGAGCTGCTGTTTCACATGTCTTTTCTCCATGTGCCTCCCTCAGGTCTCCTTCTGGTTCTCCATCCTGCTTCCTTCCTCCTCAGCTTCCTCTCCAGATTCTTCTCCCTGTTCAGTTCCACTCTCCTTTTGTCGGTCAGGGAATCTGGAATCTTCCCTTTTCCTGGGACCACCCTGTTACAATAACACTACAGTTTTGCCTTTTTCAGAATGTCGTATAGTTGGAAACATGCAGATACAGCTTTCAGACTGACTTCTTTCACATAGTAAGATGCATTTAAGGTCTCTTCTTTTTTTCTTTAGATTTATTTATTTATGCATAATGAACTGGGGTACAGGCCAGAGGTGCAGGGGTGGTGAGAGGATTCACCAGAGACAGAGTGGGGAGCAGAACAGGATCAATGAAATACACTTCTGAGGGGAGGTCTGCAGCACCATGTGGTCATCTCCGGGTGGGGGATGGAACTAGTGCAGAAGCAGAAGCCGCTGAGGCCAGCTTTTCTGTGCTGCGCTCCAAACCACTTAGCAACCCCTGACGTCCCTTTTGTCTTTTTGCCACTTGATAGCTCTTTTCTTTGTATTATGAAATAATATTCCACTGTATGGATGTAGCATAGTACATATTTATCCATTCCAGTGAAAGACATGTCGGTTGCTTCTGGTTTGGACAATTTTGAAAAAAGACTGCTACAAATATGTATGTGCAGGGTATTATATGGACATAAGCTTTCAACTCCTTTGGGTTAATACCCAGGAGTGCAATTGTTGAATGCTATAATAAACCTACATTTTGTTTTGTAATAAACTGAGAAAATGTCTTCCCAAGTGCTATTACATTTTGCGTTCCTTTCAGCAGCAAAGAGCAACAGTAAAATTCCCTGTTCTGCATTCTTACTAGAATTTGTTGTCATTGCTCTGGAATTAGAGTTAGTATTCCATTCTTGTTTTAATTTGTAATGCTCTTATGACATATAATGTTGAATATCTTATTGTATGTTTATTTGTATCTTCTCTCTTTTTATTCTTTAGACTGAAGTTTATTAATTTTGTTCTCTTTAATGAAATGGCTTTTAGTTTACTTGGTTTCAGGTTTTCATTTTTATTGATTTCTCTTTTAATTCTCATTCTTTTTTTTTACTTGCTTTTACTTAAATTGTTCTTACTCCTTTGATCATATATGCCATAAATTTACCTCTAAGCACTGTTTTTGCTACATCCCACTAAATAACTTGATATTTAGTTTAAAATATTTTCAAAAATTCCTCTTACGACTTTTTAAATTCATTTGTTATTGAGAAGTGTGTTGTTCAATCTCAAATTATTTGGGAGTTTTTCAACTATCTTTCTGTTATTAATTTCTAGCTTAATTCTATATTGGTCTTGGTGTAATTTCTAGTCTCTAAAATTTTTAGAATGTATTATGTGACCCACACTACAGTTTGTCTTGGTGAATATTTCAAGTGAGATTGAAAAAATGTATAGTCTGCTATGGTTGCATGAAGTCTTCTATAAATGTCAACCTGACCCAGTTGATTGATGATGCTGTTCAGTTCAACTACATCCTTGCTGCTTTTCTGCCAGTGAGATCTGTCAATTATTGAGAAAGGAATGTTGAAGTCTCCAACTATAACAAGAGTGGATTTATCTGTCTCTTCTTGAAGTTCCTTTGTCTTTTGCCTCTGTGTTTTGTTAATGTGTTGTTAGGTTCATAAACTTCAAGGATAAGGATAGTGAGAGCTTCTTAAAAGTTCAATATTTTCATCATCATACAATGCCCCTCTTTCTGATACACCTACTTGTTCTGAAGCCTTCTTTTTTTCTGAAATTAATGTAACTATACCAGTTTGCATTTGATTTGTGTTAGTCCTTATTCCTCACAGATGTTAGTTTGCTCTTCCTTCTTTAAATTTTTCTCCATTTTTGGTCTTCTGAAATTTAGATTTGATATATATAGATGTAGCTATTTCTGGGTATTTATGCTATTTGGTGTTCTGTATCTGTGTTTTGGTATCTGTCATTAATTGGTATCTGTAATTAATTATAGCCATTGTCACTTTAAACATTTCTTCTGTTCCATTCTCTCTTTCTCTTCTTCCTATATCCTAGTACATCTATGCTTTTCTAAATGTTCCAGAGTTCTTGAATCTTCTGTTTCATGTTTTTGTTTTGCATTTCAGTTTGTGAAATCCTTTCACAATCATTGACCTTTCACTGGCAGTACCCAGTCTCTAAATGAGCCTGTAAAAAGGTGATTTTTGTTTCCTTCAGAGATTTTGATTTCTAGCACTAACTCTGATTCTTTCTAGAGTTTCCATCTCTCTATCACTCATCTCTTCTGACATGTTACCAATTTCTCTTTTCATTTTTAATAAATTTGCCATAGTTATTTTGAATTCCCTATCTAATAATTCTATTAAAATCTACACTATATCTGAATCTGATTCTGTTGTTTGTTTTGTGTCCTCAGAATACTTTTGCTTGCCTCTTAGCATGTCTTGTAATTTTTTCTGTTGTTGAAAAACAGTCATGATTATTGGACAAAAGGAACAGAGGTAATCAGTCTTTTTGTGTGAGCTTTGTCAGCAACCTGTTGAGGATCTTGACTGTGTTTTGTAATTGCCACCCCTGTGAGTGCCAAAGCCTCCATTTTCTTCTAGTTTTCTCATGTTGTCTTATTTCTGTGGTGCTTATTTATGAGCTCCTTAAATGGAATCTGTGTTTTCTCTGTTGTAATCCACTGTTACTACAGCACACCCTGTTGCCATGATGATGAGATATTGTAGAAGCTGGTGAGGCTGATGGCAGTATAACTCATAAAAGTGTGGAGGTGTCTCTAATTCCGGGTACCGAGGAGTGTTTAACTCTCAAACTAGACCACACCCGTCTCGAGAAAGTCATCAGAATTACCATGTAAGTGTTCCTAATGCTTATGGATCCAGCGGCTTTTGCTTCAGGTAAACTAATCTCAGCTGTGATTCTCTGTATTCATCAGTTTCTCCAGATTGTGGTGGCAATTTGGTCTGTAACTGAAATTCTTTGAGGGATCTAAGAAAATTATTGCTTTTCAGTTTATTCAGTGTTTTTCATGTTGTGAGTATGGGAGGGAAAACTTCCAAGTTTTTTATATGTCAGAGCAGAAAAAAATATATAATTTAACACCTTTACTGAGTTATATTTTATATGTTAGAAATTCCTGTTTCATCTGTACAATTCAATGATATTTTGACATTTTACTGAATTGTACAACCATCTTCATAAGTCAGTTTTAGAACATTTTTATTTCCCAAGTGGAACAGTGTGTTTTTGATATCTTCAGGCCTATCATGTTAAGAACTAAATGTTTTTGCTGATATTCCCTTAAATTTTATCTTATCAAATAAAATACTATCTTCTGGAACTCTCTCTGATGGATTTCCAGTTTTTTTTTTTTACCTCAGACATTGGATCTGGAACTAGAAGACCCCCACAATGCTATTTATTGTCATTAACAAATTCACTTAAGCTTTGAAGGGTTTCTTAAGGATGGAAAGAAGAAATTATTTATCCTGATATTTCCTGCATCTAGCAAAAAAAAAAAAATGTTGATTATTATCAACAAAAATTTGTTAACTAATGAATCTGGAATTAGTTTCAAGACACATGAAATGGTGAGTAGACCAGGAGGTTTATTCATGGATGTCTGTTATAGGTTAGAGGGTAAAGCAGTGCCCTGATACAGAGTAAAACATATCATTGATATAGCCTTCACAGCATTTCCCAGTGTCCAAGGCCCAAAGTGGTGTAAAGGAATTGAATAGATGATATTCAAGAACCTTTCCAGTGCAAACATTCCAAATTCAAACATGGTACATCAGTCAATGTACTAACTACCTCCTGTTCTGAATTAGCATTTTTAAACCTAGATGTTATATAATTGAGTCGTTTGGAATTTGGCTCTAGTTATCAGTAAGATTTACCATTATTACTATGCACATGAATTTTCACAAACACTAGTGAAGGTGGATTCTACACCATGTAGACTCAAAGACTGCAAAGTCCTACTTAGTTCCCTCAAATACATGTCTTCGGATCTCATCACCACTATCCAACTATGAAAAAAGAAGGATATGTAGAGAGTGAAGAGGTCTGTAAGTCAAACCCTGACTTAAATTATCCATGTAGTTGAAAGTGTGGAAGAGATAAAAATTACATTTGGGGCCCTCCCTGGTGGCGCAGCAGGTTAAAGCACAGCACTAAGAAGCTTAAACCGATTCTGCATGAGTTCGATCCCTGCCTGCCCCGAAGGAGATCCACATGGCGCGGCAGACCTCTCCTGACCCGTCCGCTGCTCCCCTCAGCAGTGTACTTCGTTGATCTGCCTGTTCTGCTCCCCACTCTGTCCCTGGTGAATCCTCTCACTCTCCGCATCTCTGGCCTGTACCCCAGTTCTGTATGAATAAATAAATAAATCTTAAAAAAAAAAATTACAACATTTGACTTGTTTGGCCATTCCCCCTTCCCCAGCCCCCGCCCCCAAAAAGCGAGATTCTATTTGTACCTGATCACTTCAGAAGAGGAAACAAGAAATGAAACTCACATTCATCCCTTACTATACTACTAGGAAATCAAATCGCAACTGTTTATCTTTTAGATCTCTTAGGAGCAAGCAGGTCGGTGAAAAGAAGATAGTGAACAGACGGCAGACGTGACAGGTAAGATGTGGAGAAAAAGGGCTGAAAATTTCTCTCCCTCATGTTCTGGACATTGAAACTTTGATTGATAGTCTGTCATTCATCATTTAAGTATGAATTTGCCTTGGGCATAACTTCAGTTTGATCAATGCCTTGTTCTAATAGTCTTGCTGTATATAACCTTTCCTTAGGCCAATTTCTGTAGTATTTTCACATGTTATGCAGTCATTGTTAACACCTACACTCTTGATACATTGGATTTATACTTAATTATATTTTGACTCACATACCAAGTATGAATATACTCATATATACACAAAATTAATTAACTATATTTTCCCTAATAAGTGATCAATCAGTATTTATCAAGTGAGTAAGCAAATGCATAAATACATCATTAATGATAAAGTTTTTAGCTTGATGGCATCAAGGAATCAAGAACCATGATGAGATTTTATTTCCTACATTCTCATAATAGTAGTTGAAATAAATAAGGCATGGTTGTATTCATTTTCCATAGAAGCTGAACCATGTAAACGACATAAACTTGCTTAAGGTTAAATAGTGAGTGATACAGTCAAATCATGAATCCAATGCCAATTTCAGCCTTTATTAATACAGTGGATGCTTAGGTTGAATCTAGGGTTTCACCAACAGAGTAAAACCTAGTTGGCCCAAAGAAATAAGCCAAAGAAGCGGTATTCTTTAGTTCCTGGCAGCAATAAACCCAACTCTCATGGTTCTGCTGAGCTATGTTGGTAGCAAACAAAGATTTCTGATGCATGTATTTTATGCTACAGAGTCCTGCAAAACAGCTGGGAGTTTATTCTCATTAGTGAGAAAAGCACTTAGCTGCTGAACCCACAACTGCACCTCATTTTCATTTGACATCTTTAATTAAGATTGATTTGCTAGTATCTCTAAAGATGAAGATACAATTGAGGGTGAGTTCTGAAATTCTTATTAATAAATGGATAAGCCATTAGTATTCAAAAAAGTCTACTCATTGTATGGCGGGGGTGAAAGGACCAGGGCACAGAACAAAGTAGGTGGTACTCCTTCGCCAGCCAAAAATTGTTTATCTTCCTTAATAAATCACATTCCAATGTTGAGACCAATAATAACCAAACCATAGAATCACCTGGGACACTGGTTAAATTGTAAATTCCAGGTAGCCCTTTCTAGTGATCTGATCACATAGGCTGTTGGGGTATGGATTAAAAAAATCTGCATTACAATTAAAAATTTTTTATTTGATATTGATGAGCAGCACTTGATAAAGACAGAATATATTAAAATAGAAGTGTAACAGGGTGGTCCCTAGGAAAAAGGGAAGTTCCAGGTTTCCTGCCCCACCCAGAAGGAGGGTGGA